>NC_040023.1:10070252-10330481 GCF_000972845.2 Larimichthys crocea
AAGGTCAAAGAAATGAAAATATTCACATGTAAGAGCAGGAACCAGATTTAATTTGCTCGATTTAAAGCTCCAGTAATTATAAATTCATGATTTCACACCTCAAACTTTATTCCCTGTATAATAAAGTGTAATAATTCTGTGTGAGTTAATGCATCTCTGTCCTCTTCTCTCCTCGACAGCGTATTCATGTCTGAAAAGCGTCTGACAGATCCACATCCACACCGTGAGTATTCCTGCAGAGATGGACACATCTGCATGAAAGATTAGAGATGACTTGTTTCCTGTCTTCTGCTCCTCCTGCAGCGTATTACGGCAGCGATTACAGACAGCACCAGACACTGGCGTTCGGGTATTTCGAGATTGGACAGACGGAAAAAGCTCTACTGGCGATGTTCGGTGAGATTTTTTTTAGTTTTTAATGCAGCTTAAACGCAGATCTGCATTCGCAAAGTTCTCAGCGGGGCGAACACAAATGTGTCTGAAATCAGTCATGTGGTGGTCCAAGCTGCACGGGGACTGTTTGATAACCCTGCAGTGGTAACGCAGGATATTGGAGGGGAAAGGGGGCTGGGGGTCTGCGGCGCTCGCAGAGATTGGCTTTGCACGGACGCCTTGTGACTTTGAGATCCTATTTGGTCCACTGGCTTAAAATCTAAAAAAAGGAAATCTTGGTACTAAGGTGCTTTTGACCAGATAAGTCAGGCTGGATGTGAATTTGTATTCTGAACCACGGCCTGGCAACATTTCTCACTCCTCTAAACACTGAAGCGTTCTCCGTTACCTTCGACAGAATCCAGCACCGGCTGCTGGACACGACATGATAAACCGCCGTGCGGCAGTCTTAATGTGACATCTGTGACTTCCTCTTTAAGTGTTTTCATACACACCTCAAAACCTCCTTGATCTGAACACGTGAAACATTAAGTTCGTACAGAAGTTGAAGATCACATGATTGCATTTGATTCTTTAATTTTTCTTCTACGATCTCACCGAGCTCTCCTTCTCCTCCTGTAGCCGTCATCCTGGTGGTCGGCGTACTCGCCCAGAAGCTGCCGAGGAGGTTCTGTTCATCGCTGCCGCCGCCGGAGACCAAAGTGCAAACAATCTCACGGCCCGTCATGCACGTTTAATTAAAGCCGACTGTAACTGTGAGCGCGAGAGGGTTGTTCTGCGATGGAAGCAGGTGTGTGTTCGCACTGCTGACACACACGTGGTGATGGTTTAATATTATATATTAGTATTGAGGGTAATCTGATGTGATTTATTTGAGATGTTTTCAAATGGGTTGTTATATTTGATAAAAGTGAAGACCGACACGCTTGAAGAAAAATACTGGAGACTTTTAAAAGAGATAAAATAAAAAACATTTTTAGATTTGACAGTTTTCCAGTCAGACTAAATCAGCACATTTCTGATTAGAGATTAAAAATGACTGAGCTTAAATGTAATCTTTGTATTTCTGAGTGTGTGTGAAATGTGTGTACTCGTGTTTAACGTCTGACTCTTCATTGGTGTTTAACTTTTGTGTGTGTGTGTTTTACGTCTGTGAAGGTTTGTCTCTGTCGTCCGTCGCTGCTTTGTGACGCCCGGACGCAGAAGTTTATTTTCAAATGAAGACATGATGAATAAAATAAACTGGCGAGCGAGGCGATGTTGAACTGATTCGTTCGTTACTGCGACACACAGACGAGAGAGAGAGGAAGAGAGACGCAGATGGAGAGAGAGAGACAGCGACCACATACACCATTCATTATTAACACACCCAATATAGCCGGACTGGACACCTCCATCCCCTCCACCTCCCTCCCTATTAACACACACACACACACACACACGAAAACGAGAGCCCTCCAGGACCCTCCCCCTGACCCTGCGACCTAGGCGCCATGGCAACCCTCTGACCCATCCCACTGTTGCTGTGGTAACAACCTTGGAGCATGTCTGACCACTGCCCCCCCCCCCTCCCTCCTGCACGGAAACACACACACACACACACACACACACACACACACTCTCCCTTTAGCCCTACAGCCCCCCCTCCATCCTCCATCCTCCTCCTCCTGCTCCACGCCGAGCCGAGGCAAACCGATCGATATTCTATCACACAGAACAGTGGAGCGAGAGAGAGGAGGCCACGGGCCAGCCAGATTACTGGGGAGGAGGTGGGGGAGGCAGGGGGGAGGATGGAGGAGGAGGAGGAGGAAGGGGGGGTTAGTGGTTGACAAAAAGAGAGCCTGTGTGTGTGTGTGTGTGTGTGTGTGTGTGTCAGAGAGGAAACGAAAAAGGGTTTTAGGGAAGGTAGGAGATGTGTGTGTGTTGCAAAAAGGGGTTTTAGCGGGCGGGTGTAATCGGGTAGGAGATTGAGGTACGGTGTGTGTGTGTGTGTGTGTGTGTGTGTGTGTGTGTGTGTAGTAGTAGGAGGAGGAGGAGGAGGGGGGCTGAGAGTGTAAGTGGGTAGAAGATTGAGAGAAGGTGTGTGTGTCAGAGGAAAGGTGTTTTAGTGTGGTTGTTATGGTGGATAAGAAAGGGAGGCATGTGTGTGTGTGTGTGTGTGTGCATCATTACGAGTGGAGTGGAGCTGCACCGCTATAAGGCATCTCCTCTCTTTTTTATTCTAACAGATGTTTGTTAGCAGAGTGTGTGTGTGTGTGTGTGTGTGTGTGTCCTCATGAATTGAATACTTTTATTCCAGTGTCACACACCCGAGGGTGGCCGGCCCACGAGGCGGCTCACAGGACGTTACACACACTTCATACGGAGAACAAAAACAAGCGAACACACCCACATGGACAAATAGGTGTGTGAGATCAAACACACAACATGAAGGGAAGAAGGAGACAGTCGTCTTCGTCTGGTCCTCATTTCATTGTTGCGTTAACGTGCAGATGACAAATAAACAAATAAACATGAAACTTGTATTAAAGATTTTGACGTATTCATTATTCGATGCTCACACCGAGGACGTGTGAGGAGACAAAGGTCGAGGAAGAAGAAACAAATGACACTGCAGGCTTTTCTGTAAAATGACTATGATCTATTAAATTACAGTCGTGTTATGACTGTGTAATGAGGATTTCTATTATAATTCCTTTTGAACTTGTATTTTATATTTACATTTCTCTCTTCTGGAAACTGCATTTTAAATAGTTTTTTTTAATGAGGAGTGTTTATTATCAACATGTGTTTATTGAAGTCTTTTCTTCTTTTCTGAAGTGTGCAGACAGACATGAACGGAGTCGATATAGAATATGAAACATTATGCAAAAAATAAAATAAAATAAAATAAAATCTTCATGTATAAAATAATCCCTGAACACTCGACACAGTATGAGCACACAGAGAAGAATGAGTAAAGAGTTTGCAATGCAGATGAGCTCATATTAATTTAGTTGTGACAATATTTATTTTATAAAAGATGTTTATCTAGTCACACGGTGTATTAAAGTGTAATAAAGCTTTTTAATTAACTTCAAGCGTTCCTGTGTCTGTGTACATGAATATGTACTGAGTAATCTAAAAAGTATTTACAGTCTCTGAACACTATTTAGTTTCTCCTTTGTTCATCTTCACTTAAATAATGAATGAAATATAAATGTATTATCAAAATATTCACACTGCAACACAGAGCTGGAACACACAGGTACAAAGTCTCTAAAGGTCTGTTTGGTTCGTTTGAATTTAAAAGTCTGAGCCGGTGGCTGTAAGTGATCTTCAGACAGACGTCATACATCCGTCTGTGTGTTTATGTGTTTGTCTGTTTAATAAAGACACAGAAACAGTGACACGCTCAGTCCTCGAAGCACAAACACACTTCACTGCTCCGTGTCACGTTCAGGCTGAAAGATAAATTATTTTTATTTATAAAATATCTTATAAAGTAAATACATTTTATATATCCGTGTAAACTAAAGGCTGAAAAGGTCCTCTCTGTTTAGTTTGATCTAATATTTGTTTATCAGGCATCAGCAGACGTCTTTGTTTGAATAAATGTCAAAGAACAGCTACTGTCCATAGAAAACAGCCTGTAGAATACATATCATTATTATTATTATTATTATTACTGATCTAGTGGTGCTTAAACATAAAATTAATGAGCTGCTTGTAGGAGACAAACTAACAAACTAACAAACAGGAACAAAAATATAAATACATGAAACTCCGGAGAGAGAAAAACAATGAAGCCACAAAAGAGGTGACCTATATCCTTGGGTTAGAAGTGTGTGTGTGTGTGTGTGTGTGAAGTGGGCAGACGCACTCATTTGCTCCGTGAGGCTTGTAATAGTATTCATGAAACATGGACACTGTCGCTCTCAGTCAGTGTGTGTGTTTGCAGACACACACACATCCGTTCACGAGCCAGTTTCTAAATATAATATTAATATCCAGCTTGATCACTTTACATTTTAAATGTGTGAAAATAATAATTCATAATGTTTGAATATGATTTAATATTATTGTTTAAATTGTTAAAGTGTCGGCTTCTTTAAACCGCTGCTTTATTGTGTCTGGAGTGTTTTCTACATGAAGGACAGACGTGCTGCTGAACTGTGATAATTCATGTTCTGTGTCATTTCTATCACATGCAGAGAAGTTGAACTAAGATTTCACCCAGATAAAATATAGAAAATATGAATCTTATTGTAAAGGTGTATTACAGAATTTTGTATTACTTCAGCAGAATTCCTGTTTTATAGGCAGTAAAAATAAAGTGGTTCATGTTTATTTACGCTGGTTTGTGTCGAGAAGTAAAAGTGACGTCCTGATTCTGAGTCTGGAGATGCTCGTCTTCCGTTTGAGTCATAACATCCCGTATGTTTTCCTCCCCCAGAGGCCGTGGGCTTTAATTCCTCTCGACACGTCACACAAACTTCCTGTGTTTGTGAGAAGCAGAGTCCTCATACCAACAAACAGATGAGAGTCAACCGTAACGCACGCCTCAGCAAACTACCACGCTGTTGCAGAAGCTCACCTCAAAGTCCCTGTGGGAACTTTCTGCTGCTTTTGATCAGATTGCATGTTCTTCTTCAGCCTCCCAGTTGTCATTCTTCACTCACTCGTCTGTGCTGGTTTCAAAGGTCGAGATTAAAATTTGATTCTCCGGATTGGAAACAAAACAACCTCGACGTCCATTTAGCAGCTGCTCCGGAGCTTCATGAGCAAATTTCAGTCAGAAATTAAGTTTGTATCTTAAACTTTGACTCTGACATGGACGAGAACCTTTAAAGTGGCTAATATTGATATTTTTAAAGCAGCGTATTAAATAATAATGACTGAATAGATCATTGTTTAGTCCAGACTAGCTGCTGAACAAGAGCCAGGTATTTCACTGAGGAGTTAATACTGAATATTAAACTCAGGTGGACACAAACACACCTGAACTGACACTTCCACTGTATCAAAACTTGTTTCTGCTGCCACCAAGTGGCAAAAACCAGTTACTGCACCTCCAACATGACGACACACTCCATCTGATGAAGATCATGTGATGGAGCGACTAAATGTTAAATCACTACGATGTTTCTGTTTTTCATTTTGATACCTGTGCGACTCGCTGAAGTCCTCGTACGAGTGTTGAACTACAGAAATGTTCGGTCTTCTTCTTCGTTCTTCCTTCAGAACTTAACTTAGTGGGATACGCTGATGCGAGACACTTCCTCGGACGCGGTAGAAAACAGATGACTTGACACTGCTGTCATAAATAAGAGTTGGTCACAGCATTTATTTCCATTTTCTGACACACAAAAACAAACTGGAGACCAAGCTGAAAAAAGAGAGATCCTTCTCGTTTTATTTCATTTCCTTTTCTCTTTTTTTTTTTTTGCTGCTCTTTCGCAAAGTTAAGGTACAGTGCCTTATTCCACGTTTCCGCTGATTTAAATCATGAAATTGGAGAGAAATCTCTTTTTCCGAGGACACAGAAAGATTGTATTTTTTAACAGGGGGTGAGGTCGGGTGGGGTCGAGGAGGGGAGGAGGTTGCGGGCGGGGTAAGGGGAGGTGGGGAGTGGATGTGGGTGGAAGTTTTACGAGGACAGAGGTTTTTTTTTTTTGCACGGTGTTCACAAACAGACAGACAAACGGGGGACAGATAGACGGGCGGGGTGAGGAGTGTGAGGAGAGGGGAGGAGACAGTGTGCTTTGTCATGTCTGAATGAAAACAAGCAGCGCTCAGACCCGCTCCAAAAAAAACAAGAAAGAAAAACTTTTACCAACAATTCTGTTTTTTAAAAAACACCCAGTCGTCTATTAGAAAACAACAACAACACAAGCAGAAAGTAACACATGGGGAGGAGGAGGAGGAGGGAGGGAGGGAGGAGACAGAGAAGGAGGGAAGGAGTCAGAGGAGGGAACCTTTTTTATCCACCCTGAAGAGGGCGCAAGTGAGTTTGGTGTGATTGATTCTTCATTGATAGAGGAGGAGGAAGAGGTAGAGGAGGGAGAGAAATTGGCAGTAGAAGATTGGCAGTGAGTAAATAGAGAGAGGAGGAGGAGGAGGAGGAGGAGGAGGAGGAGGAGAAGTCTGGATGGCAGGAGATGGCAGTGATGGCAGAGCTGGATCTGGCCAGCCTGGACGGGAGCTGCCGTGTTGTTGAACAGTCGGTGTTTCGTCTTTGTTCTCGTGATTTTATTCTTTATTCACGTCCACGCACAGAGTGGAGGAGTTTCATCGGCACGACAGTGTTACTGGCAGACTAGTGCTGTTTAGACTTTGGATAGAAAAGAAAGGGGACGGAGGGACGGAGAGGACGGGGACTAACCCGTCCTCTACGTCCCTCCGTCGTTGGTCCTCACGGCGTCTTGGCGTTTGATTTTTTTGTTTGTTTGTTTCTTTAAGGGATGAGGATGGAGAGGTGGAGGAGGACGGAGGAGAAGTAAACATCGTTTTCTTGTACAGTTTGAATATGTTGTCAGGGGAGGAGGGATGGAGGAAGGAAGGAAGGAAGGAAAGAGAAAGAGAGAGGGAGATAGAGAAGGAGGGATGAATTCAGGGGAGGACGGGGTGAGAAGTAAATGATGCTTTGATAATTTAATAGTACGTCTCTTTTTCCACCCAGCCTGCAGAGACAGAGGGAGGAAGAGAGGGAGGAAGAGAAAAAGAAAGGAAGAGTTAAAATCTCATCTGAGTCATCAGTGCACATATGCTGTGTGTGTGTGTGTGTGTGTGTGTGTGTGTGTGTGTGTGTGTGTGTGTGTGTGTGTGGTCTTACCTCCGGGGTTTCGGCGCAGGATGAGTTTTCGGATCTCATCGTAAACAAAGATGAGGAAACTGTACGGGAACGCACAGAACCACCAACTGGGCCTGAGCGAGAACAGAGGGAGTGATGCAGAGTGAGACCACAGGAAGTCATTAACAGGACAGCGCTCGTTAACACTCATGCTGCTGTTACGTACTTGAGCGGGTACATCCGTAGTGCCACGTCCATGCCGGGGCAGTAGGACAGGAAAGCAGCCAGAGCTGTTTCCTCGAACAGGCCAAAGATCAAAATCTTATTCCTGCAGAGAGACAGAAGGTTTTTAACATTTACTGTCTGCGTCCACTGCTGGATCATGAACAGGCTTCAACGTTGAGTTCAGCTGGAGCTGCATCAGAATCTGTTTGTGTGCCTGGACTAAACAAATGCTGCAGAACAGAGACACCTAGTGGCAGCTGTGAGGAACTGCAACACCTGAAGCAAGACGTCGTCACCATGACCGCCATCGTACAGCACAGTGGTGGATGGAAGAAGTGTTTAGATCCTCTAATAAAGTAAAACTACAAACACAAGAAGGTTTCACTGTAATCTTACTGGAGTGCAGAAGTATTACCAGCAAAATGTACTTACAGTATCAAATGAAAATGAGATCTTACTGTATGTTACTCACATATTCATTCTGACGGAGTAGAAAGAATATTACTCTGAAATGTCGTGGAGAAACTTGAGGTCGCAGTCAAAGTCAAAGTACCTCAAAACTGTACTTAGTTACAGTACTTGAGTAAAGAGTTCCTTTAACTGACTTCATCTACATGTCACAATGTTTACAGCATATTTATTTATGTCACTACATGAGTACAAACTAGAGCTGCCACATATCTGTTATGTTGGCCATCATTTGCTCCATCAGTCTGAAGCTTCCTCCATCCTTCTAATGTTGCACCATTGTTCATTTCCTGCTGCACGGTTCAGATAAACGATGTTTCCATGTTTCTGGACTTACTTCATGCCCTGCTGGAACACAGAGTTACGTCTGGTCTTGCAGATGATGACATCTGCCCACTGCACCACCACGATACTGACGAAGAAGGCCGTGTGGCAAGTGAACTCCACGATCTTACGCTGCTCGTAGGTCTGAACAGAGAGAGACACAAACAGTTCTGCTGGTAAATGAACTGTGAAGGAGTAACCTCGATTAATATCAGGACACAAGAGAGGAATGTCATGACATTCCTTCAGGTCACTCAGACAGTGCTCCTCCATACAACGTAACATAAAAGGAGCAGGGGAACTGTGAAACTGTGTCAGGTCACTCGTACCCATTGCTGCCCGTAGCTGTCCTCCAAGTCGTTGGTGGAGCGGTCGTCCCAGTTGAGCCGGATGCCGACGAGCACGGACGGCAGAAAACCGTTTTCAGCCATGATGACAAAGTAGGCGAAGAAGCCGCCGAGAGCTTGGATCATACCTGGAGACAGAGTTCAGTCAGTCGTCATTGTTCTAGGTTTGTCTGACGCAGTAACAATCACCGAGCACTGTGATGTGAGGATGGATGCAGATGTTCTGATCGGCTGAGTAACAAAGATTTGTTGCATTAATATTAAAATTTCATGTTGAACAATATAAGCGTGACTTACCGATCTGGCCATAGGCGATACTGATGAGCCTCTCGTTCACCAGTTTGTCCCTCAGTGGGTTCCTGGGCTGACGCTTCATGATGTCACTCTCCGCTGCTTCATAGGCAAGAGAGATGGCCGGTACCTGACACAGAGAGAGAGACAGTGCTGTCACAGGTTGTACATTTATTTGTAATTTCACGTATGTGCAGCTTTTTTTGTGCACCGTGAAAACACTGCATGAAAAGCTGGACTGGTCCGACGCTGCCACCTAGTGTCCTTTTTGTGTTCATGCTTTTTAGGCGTTTCCTTGAACTCGAGTTATATTTCTGTCATTGTTTTACATTGTGATGCTCAAACATGTTACGTTATTTATGCAACACCTGTGTGTGTTTCCCTGACTGGTACTCGTGTACATATTCTGCCACCTGGGTGCCTGTCTGACATAAATGTATACAGCTGAGCTTTGCCGGTTCACTGTGCATGCACGAGTGTTCAAAGCCTGTGAAAGAGCTGAATGTGTGGCGCCGACTGTGATTGGAGAAGTGGGCTGACACTACAGTCTGAGAGTCACCGCTCGGTTGTGTCTGCATGTTTGCGTTCTTTACCATGTCGGTTCCCAGGTCGATGCAGAGGATGGTGATGGTGCCCAGAGGCAGTGGGATGTTGACCAGGATGAAGAACAGGAAGGGGGTGATCTCCGGGATGTTGCTGGTCAGAGTGTATGCGATGGACTTTTTCAGATTGTCAAAGATCAGACGGCCTGTAAGGATGAAGGTCGTGTATAAATAAATAAAGAAGGTCACATATATTTCTCATGATTTTCAGCTAGAAATCTTTCTGTAATCTTCACTCTTCTTAGACACAATGCTAAAACATATATATTTCACATCCATCCCTCTTCTCTTTTCTCTACTCCCACCTTCCCTTCTTTCATTTATCTCTCACCTTCTTCTACTCCAGTGACGATGGAGGCAAAGTTGTCGTCGAGCAGGATCATGTCGGCGGCTTGTTTGGACACGTCAGAGCCAGAGATTCCCATGGCAACGCCGATGTCAGCCTTCTTCAGGGCGGGAGAGTCGTTCACGCCGTCACCTGTCACAGCTACGATGGCTCCCTGACAGAACAGGAGGACACACAGGTTAGGGTCTTCATAACATGCACTGATATTTACCAGTGTATACATGTATATGAATGTGTGTGTACAGTAAACGTACCTGTCTCTGGCAGCCTTCTACAATGATAAGTTTCTGCTGTGGGGAGGTTCTGGCGAAGACGATCTCTGTGTGGTTCCTCAAAATGTCGTCCATCTGATCCTGACTGAGGTCCTTCAGGTCTGTGCCGTGGATCACGCAGGCCTTGGCATCTCTACACAACACGGATGAAACAAAACACTCAGAACACAAAAAGCTTCTGTCTGCAAACTAAAAGGCTGCATGACTTCTATGCTGCAGTGCTGTGACGATGCTCTTTGTCTTACCTGGGGTTGACCTGGCTGACAGGGATGTTGAGGCGTGCAGCGATATCTTCCACTGTCTCGTTGCCCTCGGAGATGATACCCACACCCTTAGCAATGGCCTTGGCTGTGATTGGGTGGTCACCAGTCACCATGATAACCTGAAATATAGGAGGAAGGAGATGAAAGAGACGAAAGAGAATTTAGGAGCAGTTAAGAGAAGGAAAGGCCAATATATATACAAAGGTTCGAATTCTCAGTCATTCACTGCCTTCACATTCAGGTGGAAGCTGTGTTCTGCTTTACAGTGCTTTAAATGCCAGCTTTGAAAGGCGCACACCTTGATGCCAGCAGAGCGGCATTTGCCCACGGCGTCAGGCACGGCAGCACGGGGAGGGTCAATCATGGACATGAGGCCCACGAAGCAAAGGTTGTCTGTCTGGAAGTTGACGTCATCTGTGTCGAAGGCAAAACCTTTGGGGTACTTGTCCTCTGGCAGGAACAGGTGGCAGAAACCTGGTGGAATTATGGGACGACACTATAAGATACAGAATATACCAAAACTTCATTGCTAAGCTCTGATCTTAAATCACTGTTTTCCTATCTTCTATCGTCCGTACCCAGTACTCTCTCTCCCAGTCCTCCCAGTTCCAGATAGGCGTTCTGGAAAGCCTCTTTCAGCTCATCGTCCATGGGCTGCTCCTTGCCCTGCAACATGATGGTGGTGCAGCGGTCCAGGATCCTCTCTGGGGCTCCCTTCATCACCAACAGGTAGCGGTTGTCGGTTTCCTCTTCACTTTCGTGAATTGAGAGCTGATGGGAACAAAGTTTAGCGTCAGTATCTGAACCCTTTAAGAGGTGTGATGTGTTTTTGGACGTTAACTACAAGTCTCTGTAGATAATCTGCATTATCTGTCAGCTGTGTGACAAACCTGGTACTTGTTGGTGGAGTTGAAGGGGATCTCGGCCACCTTCTTGTTCTTGTCCCTCATGGCCTTGACGGAGCCGCAGGACAGCTCGATACACTTCAGCAGGGCTGACTCAGAGGCGTCGCCGGCCACATCACGCTTGAGGATGGGCAAAGCGTCCTGGCCAGCCTTGAACACAGCACGGTTGCACAGAGCAGCGACACGTGCCAAAGACACCCATGTTGTGGAGCTTTTGTCGAAGGAGCAGCCTAAAAAAATGATTAAAAACATACAGGAGGATTTACAGCCACCTCCCTGTCTCACCTCAACTGCACCCAGGCACCCTGCTGTTTGCCCAAATTTTGGATGCTGACCAGTAATTAATTCTGCCACAGAGAAACTAATTAATCATATTAATATTTAGCAGGAAATCACTATGTTAATGCACACATGAAAACAGGAGAGGAAAATCTCACCAGACTGGTCCTCAGTGGTGTCGGCCTCATGGATCTGGTTGTCGAACCACATGTGGGCCACGGTCATCCTGTTCTGGGTCAGGGTGCCCGTCTTATCGGAGCAGATGGTGGAGGTGGAGCCCAGCGTTTCCACAGCCTCCAAGTTCTTCACGAGGCAGTTCTTACGAGCCATTCGCTTAGCGGTCAGTGTCAGACACACCTGAGAAGGACAAAAGCAACGAAGGAAACAGAGAGAGGACATAACAGCAAGGAGAGAAGGAAGGAATCCAGGAAAGGAGTCGAAAAGAAACAAACCAAAGAGAAAGAGAAAAGACAGTTAGTATCCGCTGTTCGTGGTTACTAACAGCACAGGTCAACATCTCCAGGTGCTTTTGCCATTGAGCAGACACGTCTGCGTCATACTGTACCTGAAACATCTAACCACACCCAAGAACTACACCGCCCTGACACCTGGAGACGTTCATCCTGCTCTGAGTGTCTCTACAGCAAAATGCACTAGAACCTTACAGAAATAAAAAACAGCCCAAACAGCGATGCAGAGAGAACATGAAGCTCGAACGAGTGAAGCAGAGAAGCAGAGCAGCGGTGCATCATGTCATCATGCCAAGTACGGCAAGACCCATGGGCCAAAAAGTACTAGCCAAGGCCAAGCAGAGGAGGCCGAATTCAGTCATTAGCCTAATATCATTACATTAGCTAGTCGTTGTCATTGCAGACAGCACCGCGACTGGCCTGGAAAAGAGAGAGAGAGACATACAAAGGGGATGATGGAGAGAAAGAGAGGGAGACATACACAAACACATATGGGGCTGCTGTGGGAGAGAGAAGAAGAAGAGAGAGATGGAAAGAGACAAACACAAACAGAGACAATACGCCACCGTCACCACAGAAACAGATACTGACACAGGGAGAACGCTAACACGCTGAAATACAGAGGTACACACACAGATGCACACAGACACACAGCGACACAACCACAACTCAAGCACGGAGATACAGGAAGCAGAGAACACAACACCGCACACACACAGACATGGGTGAAACTACAAACTCTGAGAAGCTGATTGGTTACTGTCAGGACTACAAAACCACAAATACTGTGCAGTTTAAATGGTGATTGTTGTGAGTTGGGGCCTTCTAGTCGTACTGTTTTCACCGGACATCACTGAGTCACAAAGAATGTGAATTTACTCTGATTTCATGAAGCTTCTTAGATTTCTGTACTATATGAAAATGCTGTTTGACCCAAGTCTGCATAAAGTACTGAGGAGGAAACGAAACACACAAGGACTGTACAAAGAAACACGCGAGAAAAACAGCTGGAAAGAAAGGACAACACTAAAAAACACGCACACACACACATTTCTGTCCTAATCACATATTAAAAGACTAAAAACTATCCATCTCTCTCTTTCTCTCCCTCACACACACACCAGGTCTACTCACAGTGACTGTGGCCAGCAGTCCTTCGGGCACATTGGCGACAATGATGCCGATGAGGAAGATGACGGCCTCCAGCCAGGAGTAACCCAGGATGATTGACAGGACGAAGAACGTCACGCCGAGGAAGACGGCCACGCCTGTGATGATGTGGATGAAGTGCTCGATCTCCTTAGCAATGGGTGTCTGAGGAGTGGAAGACGAAGATGTTTCACTAAAATGCCAGCAGTTATTGTGAGACTGAACTGAAGTAAAGTCAGCTGACCCAGAACACACAGATTATTCAGATTATTAATAATAAATATGGCACCTTGCCGGTCTCCAGGCCTGAGGTGAGAGTCGCGATGCGGCCCATCACTGTACGATCGCCGGTGCACACAACGATGCCACGCGCCGTTCCTGAAGAAAGAGAGGAAAGAAAATAAAGTACTTCTTTATGAGTCGCAGAAAATATGAAGAGGAAAACAAAAACAGACAGATGAAGGACAAATCGTGTGGACGGTGGATGGACAGGCTGCAGTGTTAAAATGTCACCATGTGAGGGCGCCGTACATCATTTGTGAGCAGCCTGGTCTTTAAGTGACATGACACACTGAGATGGAGCAGGTACGAGGTTAAACGGGGTCAGCGGGCTCCCCTCAGGACATGATGTCACTCCTCCGTCAGACCAAACACTCCGCGGCATACGGAGAAATCTAAAGTGTGGCGTCTTTGTTTGTAGAACTATCTGAGCACTGAGCCGGAGCAATACAAACATACGCATGTAGCCATGTGAATGAACACACAGAGAAATGTTTATACAGGACGGAGAGTGGCTAATAGCGTATGATTTATACAGGACGGTGATGATGAACTTACCCTCGACACAGTTGGTGGAGAAGAAGGCGATGTTGCGGGTTTCAAGGGGGTTGTCATGGGTACAGTCAGGTGACCTGGTCTGGGGCTCTGATTCACCAGTCAGGGATGAGTTGTCCACCTGGACAGGAGAAAACCAGCAGCAAGAGGAAGATAAGGAGTGTGTGACAGCTTGAATACATACGAGATAAGGTAAAAAGCCAAACACGGACAACAGATGTGTTTGATTTTTCGTGCGTTTACTTGTGATACGTTTAAATGAAATGCTTTGTGTGGTAAGAGCAGCCGTTGGTTTGTATATTTAGTGTATCTGCGTCTGTAGCCCACCTTGCAGCCATGAGAAGAGATGATACGGAGGTCAGCAGGGATCCTGTCTCCTCCTTTCACCTCCACCAGGTCTCCTGCCACCACCTGTTCGGCATTGATCTGCATCTTCTCTCCCTCACGGATCACCAGGGCTTGCTGGGAACAGAGACAGACACATATTACTATGTCGAGAGAGTTCAGAGAAAAGGTGAAACAAGCTGAAAGGTAGATCACAGACTGGGGAACAAGTGTGAACGCTGTGACAGCACATCATGTGACAATATGCATCCAGTACCTGAGGGACCATGTTCTTAAAGGACTCCATGATCTTGGAGCTCTTAGCTTCCTGGAAGTAGGAGAAGCAGCCAGTGATGATGACGACAGCTGACAGCACGATACCCAGATACAACTACAACGAGAAGGAGGAGACCAGAGAGAGGAGACTTTCATTTTTTTTGATTGACTTCAGCTTTATGTAAAAATGCATCACAAGGGAAGAGAAACGGAGAGAGACAGACGAAAGTGACAATCATCAAGAAGTCTGACATCAAAGGTTTCTGTCATCTCATGTTTTAATGGATCACAAGATTTAAATCTCGTCTTTTAAAGAATCGATATTTTGGGTGTGTGACTTGGTCACTCATGCTGATGTGTCGCTGTGGTCGAATCCTCCCCTGCGGATCTGAACCAAGTATTTTGTCCTTTCATGCTGTGTCATTGCTGTTTAGCCTTAGTGTGCGGCTCGACGCTGGGCTCTGACACAGCAGGAAACAGCACTGACCCGTGATCACCCCTCTCTTAACCTGCTATTACCAACGCCGCGAGTCACACGCTCCCTGCGGCGAGCCCAAAATGGATGTTAACAGGATGCTGTCTGTCAGACTAGAGATGCATCGGCTGGCATGATTTGTACAAACTGCTGACACATCGTTTATCACTGACACAGCCACCTCCCGAAGGAGTAGTGACTCAGCGAATTGCTTTTTGAGTGATGTGCCGGTGGACAGGGAGCACACACACATCACTCCCTCTATGTGGGTTTGGATATGTCGTGTTTGAGTGATACATACATATATATTTAAATGTAATAACAGAAGCTTAAACACAGCGTAGGAAACAGCTTTTGGGGAGGTCTTGGCCTCAGCAGTATCATGTCTGGGATGTTCCTGTTCCTCCAGACATTTAGTCAGTTTTCAGGTCGCCTTGACCAGAGTCAAGTCAAGCACGCACACCATACACACTCATGAGAAACACACGTACATTACCACCACATAACACTGACTATGTGATCATAACAAAGTTCAGGACGGTTGATCCATATCTGGTGATCTGGTCATGCAACAGTGATTTAGGAATGGTTCTAAAAAGCTGTGAAGATTTTAAGTAAAGGAGTTCAGATTCGCAAGCAGCTGTCTCCGTGTTCCTTCATCATGTTTTTATCTGTCTTCTCTCAGGTGCTGCACAAACTGTCGTCTGTCATCATCCATCCATCCATCGCTACAACTCTCCACTCACGTTATCCCCAGCGGGCTCGTCCTCTGTGGCAGCCTGGATGGCGTAGGCCAGGAAACAGAGGATGGCGCCAATCCACAGCAGAATGGAGAAGCCGCCAAACAGCTGGCGACAGAACTTGACCCACTCTGGGGTGGTGGGGGGTGGAGTCAGGGCGTTGGGGCCGTCCCTGGCCAGGTACTCTGCTGCCTTGGCATTGGTCAGACCCTGAGAGGGGCAGAGGGGAAGACAGAAGATGGAGATTTGGATGTGAAGTAGTGAGAAAGGAAACAAGAGGATAAAACAAGGGGTAATGAAAGAGTGTTACAAAATGTAAACACTGACATGGATATTAAGAAAGAATCACCTGTGATCCGAAGTGAACAGTGAACAACTTACCTGGACGATATCAGTGGTGTATTTCCGGCAAACCTCCTCAACAGACATTTTGTGTTCCGTCTACAAAAAGTAAAAGCAGAAATTAAACAACAGTCCGTTATTATTGGTTATTGTCGGTTAAGATTCATGCAATCTAATAAGAACTATAAAATGTAAAATGTTTCCAAGAATACAAACGTTAGGGCACATGTGTTGGTGTCATGTGAGGAAGTCTCACATACTGTTCTGTGGGCACTTGGTGGAGTTAATAAAGTTTGATTTGTATTTCACAATCGTTCCTCAGAGAAGTTCACTTTTTTTGGCTGAAATCTCCAAAGTATTGGAGATCAATGTGTGCATCTGATCCAGCCCATGCCGTTTCATAACAAAGGGATATCCTGAGGGTTTGGCTTCCTGCCTCGTTCAGGAGCAAATCCTTCCACAACAGGATTAAATTGCTCTGGCTATTAACTCAAAGCACACTGTAGCACTACTATACACCAGCTGCTACGGAATACTACGTCTGTGTTATCTCTTTTTTAAACGGGGAGATTAGATTACAGTTGGATCGGAGCTCTTTGGATGCTGGAGGGAGGCCAGGATAAAATATCTTTGAAGTCCTCACCACTCAGCTGGGACTTCACCGCTTTTGTTGTGGCTGAGTGGTCGTGCTGTGATTTTATGTGTTTGTGTGTGACACCGATCTAGAACTCCAAGTACGTGCAAAGAAACAAAATGATATGACAAATTACAGTGAGGTCACAGGAAGTAGGAAGCACTGTACTTACTATGGGAACTTCCTTCTTAAGGTCATCCAGATCCTTGCCTCCCTTCTTCTTGGGCGACTCCTTCTCATCCTTGTCCTGCGTGGTGGCCACGCGGTAGCTGTCCGACCGTCCATACTGTAACACACAAAGACAAGATGGATGAGTTTGGTCCTGTGTGTTACTTCAACATCATTACATTATATTTCAGAAAAGGTGTGCCTTTGACTGAGTTGTCTTGTGAAGTTAAACAGCAGCACCCTCTTTAGCGCTGTGAACGGTTGCTTTTTGTTGGTACTTTCTTGAAAAACGAGGACAGGATAACGAAATGGATCTAGAATAAGACGAAGCACTGCAACCTACTTGGAGGTGGGTCAGGCTAGCTTTGACCAGACTCTGGAGATGGTCCAACTCGAGCATGACTTATTTAAACTGGTAATCGAAACGCAAATCATGGTTTGACTTGGAACGGTCAAAACTGCCAATGGAAAAGTCTTCATGTGGTTGTTATATCATGAACACCTAAGACATAATAAAGAAGATGCTCGGCTCCCATTTTCCTTCCATCTTCAGACTCTACAACAAACTAGATTGAGATCCAAACTTAGATATAATCCCCTGGTGTGAGGAGGGGAACTCGGCACCTCCTGATTAGGTCTGGCATCATTAGAGCACAGGCCCCTCTCAAGAGCTCCACTTAAACTTCAATTTACAGCGCTGATATTCAGGCTGGTGCTGCTCAGACTGCAGACGCTGCTGCTGCAAGAGGAAAAATAAAAACCACCAGGAGAGAGTGAGATCCGGAGACAATGAAGGGACCGAAAGAAGACAAATAACTGTCCTACATTACATTAGTGTGTGTGGATGTTGGAGCCCTTTCTATCTATTCATTGAAGAGTGTATGACATTAAAGACAGATACTTCTGCTGGCTGATCAATGGAAGTCTTCTTTGATTAGTTCAGTTTCAGAGTTTTTCAACCTGTCAAGAATAATCTGGAGTAAAACACTCAATACTTATAATTGTTGATATAAAATAGTTCAATTAACAAAGCATGGATACATGCAACTGTGTATTTGGACCACTGAGACAGATGATGTTATACTGCAAAGCTTTAAGTCTCTAGAAACATTCGACACATTTCTGGAGACTTGATGGATGACTCATGCTTTGAAGTGGCCGTTAGCCTAAAGATAATGCTATGCTATGTTCAAGTACTCTTATTGGTGTGTTTGTGTATATAGCTTATAGAGGTTACGCATGTTTTTACTGCTATGACAAGCCAACATTCATTTAATTTAATTCATATTTTGTGGATATTAAAATGGGAGAAAACATCCTGATTCTACTGAAGCTAATGTGATGACGCCACAGCAAAGTGAAGTCATTTCTTATTGTTAACATAAATAGATGGCTGCACGTGAACGTGATAAAATAAAATAGTGCTAAACTTCCAAACTTCCTGAGTCATGTCTGACAGCTGACACAGTATTTCCCTTCGTTCTGCTTCCCATTCTTATTTTCTTCAGACAAAGAGAAAATCTGTTGCAGGACGCAGATCCTAACGGTTATGGTTGAGTGTTAAATCACTAATGGACACAAATGGACGTGCTTTCAGGAGAATGTATTACATGCTAATGAGGTTTAGGACTAAAGTGGAGCATGGGTAATTCAATGAATTCACTGCTAGAGGAAATCTAACTCAATAATTCTGTGGATTTAAATACCCTGCGTAACCTTGTTTCACTTTTTTTTTTCAATTCCACATTTCTCAGCAGTATTTTCACAGTGTGCGGTGAAATGTGTGATTGATGCATTTTGTTTTTGACATTTGCTCATCAGGCAGATGTTCCCGTCCATCCAGCCATAATACGAATGTGAGAACATGGACTGTGAAAAAAACACATATTGATATTCATCATGCAGACTTATTTTGGGAAAGCTCTTATGTGGATGAGTCTGGGCTGAGAGGTTCACACTGATTTGATGGCTGCTTTGTGCTGATTTGTCTCTCCTCGCTGGTTGATGAAGATTTACTGAAAGCTAACCAAACACGTCGCTGTGCATGAATGTTTTAATGTGTGTGCACATGTGAGATCACTTTTTAATTATTCATGTAAGAGCAGAGCATTAAGATAGATAGATAGATAGACAGATAGACAGATAGATAGATAGATAGATAGATAGATTGATAGATTGATAGATAGATAGATAGATTCCCACGATGTCCCACGATGGCCTAAATGCTGCGTTACAGTCTGAACACAGAAGTGTCTAAATGATTTAGTTCACGGGTCACAAAACTCAACATAAACAATCTGATCTCAAATAGGCTGAGTCAGTGAAAGCATTGCACAATAACCAAAAGAACAAACTGTTCACTTTCTCTCAGCGTAAAAACGTACACGTATGTTCTGAAAAGTTTTGGGTCAGTTTTGTCGCTCTGGACCTACAAAGGCAGAACATGTTTAGTCACAGTTAGTGTTTCACTCCTTTCTTAGAGGAATAGTTGTGCATTTGATTGGAAAACTGGAATTAAGGACCAACACTTTGCAAAGTTGGTCCAGATTGGACCCTTTGGCAGAACAGGCTGCAGGTTTTACATTAACATGTGCTCAGTCACTGTACCAGTGTAACCAGGACTAGTCCCGTTTCATCTGTTCTGGTCTTACATTGCTCACTCAGAACATTACCAACACTAGTGTTACTGCCCACAGTAACTAGTCTGTGTTCAGGCTCTTTGTTAAAAATGTGTGTCGGGTTTTAAAGTCCAGTCTCTAAACATACGTCTGATTTTTAGTGTTCCTCAGCAGGCCATACTGTTATTACATCTGTGCATTCGTGCGTGTTTATTTTTGCCTGCCTGCCAAACTGAGCATTTCTCCATGTTTTTCTGTACCTGTGAATCTGCATGCACTCTGTGTTTAAATGTGTGTTGCCATCTGTCATGAGGTGCAGCGTTCCCCGGTGGTCGCGTCCAGCAGGCCGTCAGATTACAGCTGTTTACTACACTGGCAGATTAACCCACTGAACAATAATAATCCCCCTCCATCATTCTCTCTCTCTCTCTTCCTCTGGCCCATCTTTTCATCCCTCGCTCTCATTCATTCTAACTCATTCACTTATTTACAACGGTGGAAGGTCTTCGGCATTTCTGCATGTTAAACTTAAACAGTGAAGCAGCACATGGACGCGCCCACACGACCGTCTCACAGATGGACACTTCAGTGTTGCTGCTCTGACACGAGGAGCTTTGATTTTTTTAGACATTTGTTACTCCGGCACTTCCTCTCTGCCCTCGTGTGCCCACATTCGTTCAGTGTGATGACTGCAGAGGCGACAAGGCCTCCTCCTCAGGCACGTACGCGGGCCCTTCAATATGAAGATGTATGAAGTCACAGGAGCACTCTCGCTCAGATGAACTGCACACTGGCAAACACGACCAACACCCAGCTTGGATTATTACGTTTCAATTTGTGAACTCTGGCAGCGAGCCTGATTATGTTTAGTTTTCTGTCAATGCTATTCAAACGGCTCCATTCACCATCATGACAGAGAAGTGGTTGAATGCTAACGGTAGCTAATGGCGTATGTCCCGTTAGGATGAACACTATCACTATAATTATGATTTTTATGATTATACATGACAAATAAATTGGATTAAATTGAAATGAACGATGATTAATCAGGACACAGTGAATGATAATTGGTCAGATTCTCAGTTTGAGTCAGAGGGAAATGGCTGCCATGTTAATACAGTGAATACGATCACATACAGGCCCACAGGGGACACACTTTGACCACTTAATAAAAGAAATAGAACTCCCAATTATCAAGGGCAACACATTCACCCAGGGATTCTCATTTTTACAGACCACAAGAGTTTCATGGAGATGAATGAACCAAACCAGGGTACGAGTATTGTCTAAACTTCAGGAAAGGCTCTCACGTCACATCCTGACTGTTCCACATTTCAGCTCTCTTAATTCGATGAATAATTAAGTATAATACGCACTACGCTGACACATATTGCTCTCAGTGTCATTCATGATTAACCTTAATTAACACAGAGGTTATTTTCCTGCACATAGCACCACCTCTGCTCGAGCACACGCAGCCTGTTCCCCGCCTGGTTACAGGCTGTAAACCTGAGGAGGTTTCAGCAGCATCCAGATGTTTGCCGCTGAGCTGCAGGGCAGACTGCGCACGCTGAACATTTGTAGTCTTTACGTGCTGCTAGTTTGCATCCGGGCTGGCCTGCGCCGCGGGCCGCCACAGGTCTGAGGGAGGCTGGATAAGCCATTTTTTAATCTGCTGGATTCACTGAACAAATCTCAGATATCGAACAAGAACATTCCACATCCTCGTTCAGGGATGGATAAATAAATCAGGGGGTTCAAAATGAAAAACCTGACATTAATTAAAAGGTAGAGATCAGGAAACAGCTCGTTTATCATTTCCAAGAGTGTAATGGAGAGCATCATCTTGAAATGAGCTGCAATTATTAAGATCGGTACTATGATATATATTTAAATTTAGCAGATTGCTGCAGCCATTGTATACTATCAGAAATATGTTCCAGCTGGCACTGAATCATCTGGTATTTAGCCATGCTCTGTGCGAGGTGTAGCCTATTTTTCAGCCACGTCTGGTGATGTTCCAGTGACCAAAATATCTCGACTCTATCTGGGATTCTCTGAATGGAAGAGCTCGCCGGTGTTCGGTGCCAGCGGACTTTAGTAGCTCTGGTGGCGCCACAGCGGATCATCGTAACTGCACACATAAAGAAATGGATTACCGCACAGATCAGTGGACTGGCCGACCTAGAAAATACTAACGGACTGACTGACGCACACACACACACACACGCGGTTGGAGAGGTCCTCCATCATCCATCATATATCCCTCCCTCCACCCTCCCACTTTGTGTACACTCTCCTCCCTCCGGGCTGCCCATCTGTTTCTCTGCTCTCCGATACTCTGATTTACTCATCTGCACCGAGGTTTAATCAAGAGGACGCAGCCTGAGCCGCGCTCCTGATGCAGACTGCGTTACTACATGTGATAATGCAGCAGCACAGATTTGGTGCGCTCCCCTCCATTTAACAGTTTGATGCTTTCTGCGGCGTGCCATAGAAAATGGCAGTTGTTGACAGAAGCAGATTGACAGCGGGTTTATAGATGGGGGATGTGAGGTTTCCTAGCAACATCCAATCCACTGGGTCCATCTAAATAATTGAAGTAAACGGTGAGGGAGGGAAAGGAGCGGGCTGTTGGATTTGTTTTAATGAAGCACTTAATGTGAAGGTGGGTTATGTAATATTGCTGCGTGCAGGGTTCTCTCTCTCTGTCATTTCACAGGAGGTATGGAAAACTACTAGTACCCTTGACACCTAAGTCACCCTGCAAACAGGAAGTGATGTCAAAGTGATGTCACTGCACATTCCTTGAAACAAAACGGATTCAGCGGCGAGTGATTCGCTGCAGTATGGATCCAGACTGTTTTACGCACACATACGCAGATGGAAACCAGTAAGAGTGGGAGTCATGATCACATATCGATAGACTGGAACAATTACGTAACGGAGTCCGTGATGAACGTGTGGTGTAATTACAGCGTCTGTTATGTATCTGTATTTATCGTAAACTCTCTGAAACTACAAGATGAGTGTGCGGTTACTGCAGTTACACTGTAATAAGATGGATACACATGTACCTGCTTTGTGCCTGCATATCATCCTAATGCATCCTCATGTGCGCTGAATCGCCTTTGTGCTTGAAAAGATTTTCCAAAGCTGCATAAATGAACACTCACTCACACTGAGGGCCATTTACCATTGTTAAACTGGCCATTGAGCGTAACACAGTACAGTGTGGACATCTCGATTCATCTGGATGGTTTAACGTGTTAGAAGTTGTTTTATTCACAAATTTATCGTCTTTATCTTTGGAGAAAAACTGCGTTTACAGTTGAATTGGTTTGACTAAGAGAACAACTTCATTTCATGATACAATATATCCAGAAATGTTTGAATGTGTCACTTTAAACTTTAACGTCACCTGTTATTATATTATATATTAAACTGTTCTGTGATTGTGAGCTCTGATCGTGTACGGCTCAGACACCGTGAACGAGATGTAGTCCCGCCTCACACGCCGCACTCATCCATCCTCCCCAGTGATTGGCTCTCCTCCGGTAGCTTCCGCACTGAGTGCATGATGGGATATCAGCAGTGGCGTTCAACCTTGTATATCTCATGTTCTCCTTCCGTATGTCAGCGTTCATCTCTCCGTTTTTCTTCATTGTTCCTTCCTCTGTGTCGTCACTGCACATGAGCAGCATCCCAGCATCGCTTCCTTCATTCCTCCACTCCTCCACCTTTCCCAGTGTTCGCGCTTCTCAAGGTGACTCACCACGAAGGCAGCTCCTTCAGTCTCTCCTTCAGTCTCTTCCTCCATCATTATTTAGCGTCAGTCACTGCATCTTGGTCACTTTTCACCCCAACAGGAGCTCCCTGCGAGGCCCACAGTGGCTGACCTTCGTTTAATCTCAGCCTCTCCATCCTCTCGCCCGATCGTTGCCTCCCGCTATCAATCGATTGGCCCGGATCAAATATCCCCAGCCTCCCTCTGGATCTCCCCTGCCTCCACTACTGCCCATTTTACCCCAGCCTCCTCTCACTTCACCCCTCCCGGTGGCAAATCACAGCCTGAACATGGGAGTTTCCACTCCCCCACTATGTACACACACACACACACACACACACCGTTCTCCTCCTCTCTTTGGCGCAGTAGTCAGTGGAGTTGCGTGCGCGGTTTCCCCTCTGGCGATCTAGTGGACAGCATCACAAACCGTGACAGAGCGGCAGTGTTTCCACGACTTGGCCTGAATGTTCTCTCATCCCATGCCCCCAAACCCGGATGTGGAGCAGAGGAGAAGCCCCTGGCCATCATAGCTCATTAGCAGCGATGGACCGTGACACCATGGACACTGAGAAATGCAGCTACACTTATCTTATAGTACATATTCACATCATTTCACAGGCTCCACATGCCTCAACATAACCACAACCGCTTGCTCCAAGAGTTTATGCAACTCCATAAAGCCATATAAGCTTGTAATACGTCACTGCTAAGTACAGGCGCTGGATAAAGCCATACAATAACACTACAGTGATTTTTCAGGAGGAATGACATCACGGAGCCTAAATTTAGTGTCTGGAACAGGATGTCCTTTGTGACCTGAGAGATCAGGGAGTTTCTGTGAGGCTGCTGGTGATAAAACGAGAAGGTGGATGCTGCTGGATGGAGAGCACCTTCCTTTGGGACCCTTCAGTCGACATTATAGGAGCGGAGAGGGGGTGTTTGACCGACGCCGAGGAACCATTTTGACGCACTTGTCTGTGCCCATTCGGTACCCGGACTTCAAGCTGCCTCACCGAGCACCAGCCCCGGTGACACCCACCACCGCATTATGTAACGTTTGAGTGAAAATGCACCAAAATGGTCAAAAGAAAAAAGAAATCCCAGCCCCCACCCGATGGATTCTCCACCTCACAGCCTCAGATCCACGCCTTTCATAGAAATATCTAACAGGACACACAGCTGCACCCATGCAGACACATCTGAGGGTGATACTGCGCAGTCTGGGCTGCGGTTGCACATTCCCGCGTCGCACCTGCATATTAATCACAAACCGTTTCACGCATGCAGTTGGGACAAAGGTGAGGTGACTCTCCGCGGCTGCGGCCAGATGTTCGCTCGGTGTAACCGGAGGATGAAGCGGCAAACACTCCGCGAACAACGTAACACCCCTCCCAGATAATCGCGTATTTCTGGAGGGGGGGAATAAACGCCGTTGTTCGGCACACTGGAGGGGTTCCCATCCTGTGATTACTCGTTACATTACTCTCGCGTTACATTAAGATGTTTCTCAGATGAGTGACTGCGTGCAGGTGTTAAACAGCCGTTTGACTGATTAACCTCACTGACATAACGTGTAACGTGTCTGATGCAGACGTTACTGTAACGCGTTACCACCCTGCACCGGCTCATTCGGAGTCTGGACGCGGAGGATTATTAATTAATATTCCTTTTTTTAAATTAAAATAAAAACAGGCAGCAAACACCCGCAATATTATTAAAAAAAAATATCTCAGCCGTTATCATAACTGGCAACACACCGATACATGACGTTACCCGGTGTAACGGTAACGGTTACGGCCGTTTAACGGACACTAATTCACGCGGCACTGCGGTTATTAGTTACCGTTAACGTTAGCTTAAACTGGCCGTTACCTGTTCAATGTCATTTTAAACATCCACACACCTTAACCGGGGACGGTTAACGGACACACCGACTAACCGTTACAACTTTTTTTTTAAAAACACAGCCGACATTTTGTGTAATTTTTATCCGCGGAGTGAAGCGGGAACAGACGCAGCTCTTACCCCCATGTTGGCGCAGTCAGTCCGGTCTCCTCTGAAGATGAATCGGGTCTCGGCTCGGTTCAATCAGAATATCTGATTTTTTTTTTTTTTAAGGCGGGGAGACGGAGCAGATTAAAAAAACAACAACAACTGGTGATGAAAATACAAAATGTCTCCCTTCAAGTTGATAGATATTGCTCAACTGACAGAAAAAAAATAAAAATAACTAGCTAAACCTAAAATGTCATTCTTTTTTTTTTAAAACGTTGACAAGGCAGAGTTATATCGAGCAGCTCTGAAGGTGGAGCTGGTGAAGCTGGTTTGGTTTGATGTTTTTTGTCGACATGAAGTGTAAAAATGAAGCAGCCGTTGGTGTTTCTTCACCAACCGTCTCCCTGCGAGGCGCGAATGATGCCGGTGGAAAGTAGTCCCGCGGAGCAGGCTCCTTCTTCTTTCTTCGGATGCAGTCTCCCTCCGCGGGCTGTGCTCAGGCTGCCTCAGCACTTCAGCAGGGGGGCGGCGGGAAAAGGGGGGTGTTCCTGGTTGTCACTGCGCGGATGAAAAAAGAACCAACGAGATCCATGTTTTAAAGAGACTTTATCTGGCTTTTATCATGTATTCTGTAGATTTTTATTTATGTTTATCTACATATCTTAACCTTTATTTTTATCTATATTTTATTTTGCATTACTTTTATTTTATTTTCATTTAGCTATTTAGAAGAAGAAGAAGAAGAGATACTTTATTAATCCCTCAATGGGGAAATTATTTTTTCAATCTGTTTTATTTTACATGCATAGATAGATAGATAGATAGATAGATAGATAGATAGATAGATAGAATTTATGTATCCCAAGCTGGGAAATTACAGTGCATTTAATGTCTTTTAGGACAACAAAATGCAGTGTAGGCTCTAACCAGAAGTGCAAAAAGGCAGTAAAGTGCAGGGTATTGTACATATGGACAAGGATAAATAACAATGCAAATATGAATATGAATATGTTATAAGATGTATACAGTAAGAACAGTATGAACAGTGTGAAATATATAAGGCTTGTGCAGCTGCAGCAATTACAGTATTAATGTAATCATTGGTGTAATTATACAGTGCAGGTTAATTGAGCTAAGATATATTGTTTCAAGGACCTGCCGTGGTTGATAATGTCCTTTAGCTGTGCAAATTCCCAAAGAAATTTGCATTGGATTAAATAACCAAAATTACTGATCTGTGGTCCCTTCCCTTGTAGCCACTGGGCACGAAATGTGACAAAAATATGTACGCAAATGAGGCAGATATAACTGGAATATTGTAAAAGTTACTTTGTCCCTAGCCAATAGATGTGTGATATTTCAAATGAACCTACAGAATCATAATTTTGCAGATGATTCTTCAATAAGATGAAATAAAGCATCTCCTTCTTGGATTTTGTTTTATTTGGGAGCAGCTGTGCTGTTCTGACTGCAACTTTCACAAACATGTATAAAGTGCACATCTGCATCATCAGTGGCATCACGAGAAAGGTTTTTTGTACACCATTCTCTGCCGTGTACAGCTGCCCCTGCTTTATTCATCTGTCAAACAGATGTGAGCAGCAGTGCAGCACACAAAACATGGGAATGTTTAAGATCCCGCTGACAG
The DNA here is from genome assembly GCF_000972845.2 of Larimichthys crocea. Lineage (NCBI taxonomy): Eukaryota > Metazoa > Chordata > Actinopteri > Sciaenidae > Larimichthys > Larimichthys crocea. The sequence continues at coordinate 10,097,200 of NC_040023.1, forward strand.
TTAATTAGGAGGAGAAAGGAGAGGAGAGCACGGCCAAGGAGGAGATCAGAGAACAAGGAAATAATCACAAAGAAAACAGGAAATGGAAAGGAGGAACAGAGTGAGGCACAAAGAATTCACAGACAAGATATCAAGCCTGAGCTCATTATTTGGCTGGAATAAAGATGGCTTACAAAGTGCTCATATGGGGAATGAAAGCCGGGCCAAGGTACACAGAGCGAACAGCATGAACTGAAAACAGAAATCACATGGAAACAATGTGATGTTCATGGTCGGTCAGAGAAAAGCTGTGGCTTCACATGCTTTATTTCTGTATGCACCACCTGCTGTGCAAGATTAGACAATTATACTTCTGTTTTTAGAGCCTTCAAATGGAGCAGGGTGCTATGAATATTATGCAGCTGCCACACGCACACACACACACACACACACACACACAGTATACACACATGCACCCATCCCAACTGGGGTAATTCAACTGTGAACAGTGAGCAAATGAACGCAGGGGAAAGCATACTACATTGCATAACACATGAGCAAATGAGACAGTGATCAAGTGAGTGTGTGTAAATGTCTGGTTGTCACTGCACAGACGTGTGTGTTGCTATGCAAATGTTTGTCTGTGAATGCCTGTGAGACCCTTCTCATTCGCGTCTGCCTGCCCGTGTGTGTGTTTGTGTGTTTGTGTGTGTGTGTGTGTCTAGCCACTGTGTCCAGATGGGATCAATACTCGCCTCTATTATAATTGAAGTGTGGCCTGGTTTCTGCTCTGCTTTGTCATCCCTCCAGCACGCACCATCAATCAAGTTTTCATCAGCATATTTTAAAACTGAACAGGAGAAATTTGAGTCGATACTCGCACATCAAAAATTAAAGCAGGAGAGGTATGACAGCAGGACAAGGTAAAGAAAATTAGGTGTAATGTAGCAGCCGCACGGGCTGTGCTGGCATGGAAGCATGATATCTGATATCTGTGAAAGTGGGCGTCACTGGGAAATAAACACAAAGCACAACACAATGCTTCCTCATTCCTTTCCAATGACTCCAATAATAACTAAATGCTATATTGCAACTGCAGCATGTCACTTTATGCTGCTAAAAGACAGAGTTTGAACATTATTATTGAAGAGATTATCGTACGTCTGTCAGCCGGATTAACCGGTCTTTTATTATGCTTTCATGTTACCCTACAAATCACTGGTTGGGTTAATGCTACAAGTCCACCATCTATAACATTTTATTGCACAGTCCGTGATTTAGTGGGGTTGCCCAACCCTAAAAACTGTATCTTTAGTTATGTCATGTTTGGTCTGGAGGTGTACTTTCAACAGTACAGATGCTACTAAATGTATACATATATACTATTCATCGTTATTATAGGAATGCTACAGGTGTGTCTCTGTGATCCTCTCACACTTCCACCATTACATGTTGCTACTTGATGGTACTATTCTATATTAGAGCGATATTACACGAGAGGGGGTGCTGTTATACTGAATATCAGCACGGCTGTGATTTGGTTATAGGCTCGTGGCCGCAGAGGAAAGGACTGTTAATATATGATGTGTTTTTACGGACACGTCATGAATTGTTCAAATGTCACATTTCTTAAAGGGAGTTTGGTGTTAGGTGCAGCACAGGGAGCTTTAGTTTGATTCAGACTGCTAATATGTTTATTTTTTTTAACATTTTGTCAACGCTACAGAAACACTAGATAACTTTTAGGTATGATAAGGTTGTCTGACGTTGACTGCTGTTAGTTATTAGTTTGATTAATGGTTGTGTATTGATTACGGTGGCTGATAACTTTTATTATCAGCTGATTGCGTTCAGTTTCAGGACATAGTTGATCCTTTGTAGAAATATGTTCATCGTTGTGGTGCAAAGTTTATTACAATCTAAGATAGATGGCAACTATTAATTAATATAACGTGAGGTGGAGTGATACATGTAGTTGTATTTAACTAACTGTTGTATAGAAAGGTATAAGGGGTACAATATAGTGTATAATTGAATATTTATAGTATATAAATAGAGAATATTATGAGGCCAAGATGAAGCTGACAGAAGGGCTAGACTTAGAGAAAAAAAAGGTCCAATTAAAAGTCTGTCTGCTACTTCAGCACCACAGACAGCGGCATTCATTAGACTGCAGATATTTCAGAGTCGTGATCACAGCCATAGATTATAACTTCACATGGCCACATAAAGGATCAATGAACCAGATTAAGATATTCATCTAAACAACCTCTCTGCTACTGCTACTAAGGGTTTAAGGCAGGGGATGGTAGGTTAACAAGGAGGAAGAATTTGGTCTGCTAACAAGGAGTATGGTGTTTTTCTCCTCATAACAATACAGAATATGAGCTCTGCTTATTGTGCACCCACCTTTTCATCAGTTTGTTGTCCTGGGCTGCTCCCAGGTCTGTGCAACAGAGTTTAAGCAGGGTGCTGCTGAAATGCTCAGTACATCTTTTCATAAAGGTTAAAACAATAAAGATCGTATTTGAAGCTCTGAGAGGAAAAGAAGCAGAGATCCAGGGAAGGGAGGACAGAACAGAACAAAAACATTTCAGAAACCTGTCACCATAGCAACAACTGTCAGGTAACCGTGGCTCCCTAATCATCCAGCTGACACAAAACACAATTGAGGAAATTGGAAACAGGATGAATGGGTGGAGGGAGATGAAAGCCGACCAAAATGAAAAAGATGTATAAAAATAAGGCAAAAGTAGTCAGAGAGTCTTACTGATGCTGATGATTATCAGCAACCAAATGAATCGGATTAATGGATGTGAGAAGATCCTGTGTGTAAAAATGCTTTGTCACTGTTCCCATCAGAGACCAAAGAGAGCTGCATTTCATTTGTAATCACGGAGGATCTGACAAAACACTACCAATCAAACTTCAGATCGGCTGATCAGCAACTTTCCAACAAAAATCCTGTAATTGTGTCTGCTCTAATTTGGAGTTTGGTCACGCATTAAAATCTTACCCTGACTCATCCGCTCTTCCCCATGAAAGCAGCATCGTACTGGGACTCAAAGCTGGAATCACAGTCTGATGGTAGACTGCAGATTTTAATTTACTGCTCTGCCAGGATTGTGTATTGCTACAACAATGTACAAAAAGATGAAACCTGAAAAAGAATGAGAGTTTGCAGGCGTTCTAGTGGCCCTGTTAGGTTGTGCTCAAGCAATGTGCTCAGCATGCTAACATGCACCCAATGACACTACTAATATGCTAAAAGGGGAGTGACTGATTTTAAATACCAAAATCCGTTTCCAGATGTTGGGGAGTAAAAAGTTGTGGCTGTAGGATGTAGCAGCATGAAATCGCTTGAGTCAGCAATCAGGCTAAAAACTACAAGTTTGAAAATGAAGATCATCTGTGGATGCATGGTGGCTGCCAGTTTTTGACAAGGAGGAAGAAAGTCGAAGACAATATTTCGTGTTCTGCTGCAATGATTTTGATCCTTCAAACCGTCATAAGGGTACAAAGCTTAAACAAAACGTTTACCATGACTCCCATCTTTGTTTAGCACATTACCATGCTTACATTTGCTGTGTGCTAAACTCTAACTACAGCCGAGGATGATGGGAACGCTGTTAGTTAGGGTAGTTAGATAAACCACAATATTGAACTAACTAGAAGAGGTTTTAACATCAAACTCACAGTGGCACTAGAGGAAATTTCAGAGATCACCAACAGGATTCATCATCTTGGAACCAATAATGCGATGATGTTCCAACAGGATTCATCATCTTGGAACCAATAATGCGATGATGTTGGGAAATGGTACAAGAGAATTGAAAACTTTGACCTTTGAGTTTGTGATTTTGGGCTCCAAATTGACTTGAACTGCTGGTTATGCCAGAGGAAAAATTAAAGGTTTCGTTAAAATCATTAGGATTCCTCCTCTGGGGGGCCACAAATATCTGTACAAAATTTCATGACTAACCATCCAGTAGATGTTGGGATATTTCAGTCTGGACCAAAGTGCTGGACGACCAACATTGCCACTTTTATTGCAAATTCTGCTATCATTTGTTATGAGTATGATCTGAATTTCATAGCACTCAGACCTATGCATTCAGATCTGGGGGCTTCCCAACACAACCGCAGTCCTCTGAGCAGCCCGTCTGGAGCTGCTGTGGGGTTAAGTGCCTTGCTCTGGGGATCTCTGTGGTATTCACTGATGCAGTGGAGGGTGTTTCGCTCTCATTTCCCTTGCCAAGACTTCTCCAGCATGTCTGACCTTTAGCTCACAGTCTCTGTAAATGCCACAGTGTAAATGTCCTACTTAGAGGTCTAACGGTACTTGTGTTGGATCACCGGTCTGTAATTTTAGTTTAATTGGACTATAAGAAGTCAGCTACCAAGAGAAAAACAAAACCATTAAAGCTCCAGTAACACCTAAAGTAACGGCAATACAGAAATACTGTGTGTGAGTGTGTGTAAGTACCTGTATGGGCAGGATGCCATGCATGCTCTGATGAAAATTATCGTTGCATCACAGAGCCCAGACATGTCCTGCAGACATAAACACAAACACGCATCATGAGCTGAAACATAGCCATACCAATGCGACAGGTGTTTGCATTCAGGTGTAATGACTGCACAGCCTGAGACATACAACAGGGCACACACACACCTGCTCACAGATCCTCTGGTGAGTGTTGCTGAATCTCTGGTCATGTGAGAAAAAGGAGCCATTCTGGTCCCCTCGAAGCTGAAGTGGACTCAGAAATGCTTCCAGCAAAGCCTCTTCTGATCATCTGGTTCTCTTTTAGCTGAAGCAAAACATTTGGTGATGCTGCTTTCAGCTTCTGCACTCCAGGCCGCTGGAACAGACTTCCAGACATCAGTGTTGTAATACTCAAGATCGGTCTCATGAGCACTTTTTGTCTTGTCTGGTCTCGGACAAAGAGGACTTTAGGATTTTATTTCAAGACTTCAAGAAGATGTGTTCTATGTTTCTGATGATTCACCTAATAATGTCTAACTTGTTTACTAAGAAATACTCACTTTTAATTCATGGTGAACGGATGCCGGTGCACCGCTGAAGAGACTAAAACAAATTACGGTTAAAGCATCTGAGAAAAGGTTCAAAAATGTTGTTCTACAGTCTGTAGTTTCTAGGGCAAACAGCTGCGTGGTGCAGAAAACTAAAGAGAGGACAGGTCGAGGTTCAACCACAAGACCACGAGCCGACAGCTGCAGAGTTCCACCAACCAATGAAACTCTACTATTTTATAAAGCAGGTCATTAAAAACTCAACTACAAGACTGACAGACGATCCGAGAAGAGCTCAAAATATTATTTATTATTATCATCACTTCTATTTGTTTTATTTTCATTTCTATTAATATTTTACTATTTTTGAGTATTTCATCATTTTCATTTTATTCTTATTTTTTATTGCTCATATTATCTTCATCACTCACAGTTGATTCGGTCTCCTTTCTAACATCCTGTGTTGCTGTCAGTTGCATTTAAAGCACTTTGAATTTGATTTGTTTGAAATCAAATTTAATTGACAGATATGACTGTATGGTTAAGTGAGCTATCTATAACAAATGGCTGCAGGCTTTCCAGTATATGACGGGAAGTGTTCCAAACAGCTTCAGGATCAGCACTCTGGACAGAGCCTGTGACACATCAATGAATGTGTTTGGACACGAAGACGTCTCAGAGACATTAAACTATGACTGTGTGCTCTACTTCAGTGGCCTCCTTCTTTCCACTCTTCTCGCTTCCTGCCTTTTTTCTCTTACCTCTCTTGTACCTCATCTGCCCTCCAGCTGTTTGATCTCTCTCTTCGCTTTCTTCTCCGAGCCTGCGTCTCCTCTCTCCCTCCTCTCTCCATCACTCCTGCCATTTCTACTTCACACCAAAGAAAACAGCAATTCTGGCAAGAAGGTGAGTTTCACTCTATTTCTCTTCTGAATTAGCATATCAGAGACATTTTCGTGGAGCTGGTTTCACTCGCTCTTCATTTGTCTTTCCAGAAGTCTCATATCGGACGGAGCTTCACAGCAAATAAAGATACCGAAAGCAACATTACTCCACATTTAACATTCAGTCAAATGTTACTTTGAAAGAGCTTTTTATAGCTTCTATTAATCTCCATTTAAACTTAAAACCTGACCACAGGACCAAACTGCATTTTTCTTCTCGCCTCTTCATCAAACAAACTTCTCCTGATGGAGCGCTGGGTTCGACTTTTTGGAAGTGCTGCACTGCTGAATGAATAATTCACACTAATATACGTTTGTTTCTATTTTTATGTATTTCTATGTGTAGTTATGTGTGTGTGTGTGTGTCACCGGCTCAGCTTCCTTCTTCTCCACCTACACTCAGTGCACTTTCTGCTCCAGTCAGATTTCTGAGCTTTTAATAGAAACACTGGCCGAGCCTGTAGCTACAGCACTGGATTTACACCAGGAATGTTCTTCCCAGTGAGGAGGGAAGGCGGCTATGTATAGACAAGCAACTTATATTAGTACAAATGACAAGATAAAGGCTAATGCAGACAGATAATAACCTAATAAATGCACAGTAACTCCCTATTAAGTCATTTTCTGTATGTAAATGTTCACTAATCACCAATATCCATTTTTTCTGACACCACTCTTTAACAGAATTGGAGGTTTTATGTACGTTTGTATGAGTTATTCTTGTTGTGATTTTTGTGCACCATCCTGAATTTTTCCTCGGCGATTATTCATCATTCTCTCACAGATGACTTGAAAAGGAGAGCTTGACCATTAGTCTCCATGAACGCTGCCAGGCATCATTCCTGCTTCACCATTTGGATGCTGTGTAAACAAAGCGTGCAGCTTTATGTCCCTTCTTTATCACAGACACAGACACAGTTTGAAAACCAAACTTAAATCTCCATAAAAGCTGTCTGGTGTGATGTTAAACTGGCTCTGCGCTCAGATGCTGCATTTAAAAAACACTCTCCTTCCAGCCTGATGTCACTATAGAGCTGTATGCTAACGTGTTGTCTCTATAAATACACCGCGGTTGAAAACAGGTAATCAATAAGCAGTGAAGGGCAGGGAGTCGGTCTGACCTTGCTCCCTCTTTAGAGGCCCAAACAGAACAAAAAACAGCATCCTCTGCCAACCCAACATGCTATTTGAACTGCTCACGATAAATATTTCAAGAGAGAGGGAAAAAAAGGCACTTTGGGAGAATCTGTGTGAAGCAGGAGTTGTTAAACACAGTCACACCCCTCCCTCCCTCCATCCCTCCATCCCTCCATCACTCCCTCCATCACTCCCTCCCTCCTGGTGCTTTGCCGTGGCAAAGATGGCTGCTGTCCGGGACACACACACACACACACACACAAAAAAAAGAAAAGCCACGCTCTGCTGCTGTCTCTTTAAAGCCCTGCTCCACTGTGACAGCCAATCACAGGCCAGGAAATGTGGCTAGACCGTCCTTGTCGACGACCTTGATAGAAGAGGAGTGAAAAACGGAGGATGTGTGAGGGTGGATGGGAATGATGAATGAAGGAGGAAGAAGGTTTATAAGCGAAGTCTCTCGCTGCCTTCTTTGCTCTCAGATATACTCTAATCTCTCTTTCATTCTCCATCCATCTACCCCTCCATCACGCATACACACACATATATATATGCACGCAGAGTTTTCCCTTCGTTCCTCTCTCCTGACAGCCCCGCAGAGTGTTGCATAATTCCCAGCGTGGGGGAGGCAGGACAAGATGGAGGGAGGGATGGTGGTGAGGCGAGAGAGGAGGCAGCAGGGAGAATGACTCACGATGCAACATGTACGACGACGACGACACACTGAGCCGAACTGCTGAAATCATCTCATGCTGAAACACTTCAGCACCAAAGGGCACGAACGCTGCACTCACACAAACAGCCTGTACCTCTGTTAGTGATGACATCATTTCTTTTTATTATTACTCTTTGGCATTTTTGGATGAATCATTTATAATCCAGAAACTTTGACCGACAGAGGCGTGTTCTTATTTCTGATGCTCGCCGGCTCAGTAAAGCTAACGAGGAGTGAAAGATAATTTCTTGGTAGAGGCAAGACTAATATGGATCATGAATTAGGGATGAGATGTGTGCTGTCACTGTAGTATGAAACCACATTATCTTTAGATTAGAGGTATCAAACCTACGGTGACTCTTCAGTGTGTAAATATTTCAAAGAACATGTGGTTGGAGGGTTGAACAAGAAAGACGTGTGAGGTGCAAACTGAATATGATACTAAGACACATTATCTTAAACTAACGATAAAGAAACTGGATGACAGTCTGCTGACATGGTTTGAATCTTTGCGTTATGTAATCCAGTTTCCCGTGATGGTTTGGATCTTTTGGCAGTGATAATGCTCGATACTCGATGCTTCAGGTAAGTCTGTTATGTGTGTGTTTGTCTTTCTTTGGGTCTCTTTCTGAACGCAGTCCTTCAGATCTGTCAAGCTACTCACCTGAGTGATGGAACCACCTCATCAGACATCTGTCTCCGCCTGTCGCTCTTTGTCTTCCATAATGCTGATGTTTCATTTGGCCCTGCAATCAAATGCCATCTTTGTTTCTCTGGGAAAAAACAACACACACACACACACACACACACACACACACACACGCTCGCACACACACGGAGGTGTTCAGAGGTGTCAGGATGACCTTGTAGAGGAAATCACTGGCCATCCATCATGTTACGGCTCCAGCGGAGCGAAGAACGGGAGATTTGATAAGACCTTGAGATAAAAATTGGTCGATTTTACACTGCAGGGCCACACGAGGCTCGGCTGAGACGCTGTGTGTGTTATTGTACAGTATCTCTCATGCTTAAACATGTTACGTATTGAAGGAGTTGTGCACATTTCACTAGAAAACGTCAGATTTTTACATCTGCTGAACTGGATTATCCAAAGAAGTGCGTAATGCAATGGGAATGGGTCCAATTGGGATACGTACATGAGTGGACACAATAATATGAACAACACATGATAGTCGCCATGGAAATATGTAAAAATATTCTTTATAGGACGGAGATGAATATTGTAAACTCAGCGATAACATTGTTCCAAACATGTTTTATAGTGACGGTATGAGCGGCAGCATTAAGAATTTATATTAAGAGTTCTGCAGTCAGTGTTGTGCATTTATACGTCTTTATTAATGGCTTCATGAGCAATGGTCAGCACGTTATCTATTATTAAATATCACAGGTGCTTTGCTGTGAATTTTAGATGTAGAATTTTAAATCTTAACAAGTATGTTAGTGTTTTATTTCGATTTTTTGAGATCAGTAGAAACACGACTGACACTTGAACGTCGTAAAAATTAAACATGTGGCGTTCGAGATATATTAAAAAAAGCTCATCCACGTTCCTGTTAAAGGTTTCAGCAGGACTGTTTAACACAGAGACGAGGGATGAGTTAGCCTTGCTTTAGCCTCGTTTGTCCACGTTGTAAACCTCACAACTGCACCCTCTGATGGGGTTACTGCACCTTTCCTCCAGAGTAATGGAGGGAGGCGGCGCTGGGACACGTTCCGTAATGTCTGTACATTAATCTTGGGTGACTTGTTCCGTAAATATAAAGGGTGAGGACACAATAACTAATGTTAAATGTAACCCAGAGCAACAACATCATGAAGTACTTAGTAGTATTTATACACTTTGTGCATCGTACAGTGTTTTCAGCCTCAGACAGATTCGGGGGACACAAAGAGAAGAGAGGAGTGTTGCTGCTGTTGTGTCATTTTGACTTGAAGTCATTTCCAAAATGACAATGAGTGCTCTGACCCGTTGAAAATCGTCTCTAAACAGCCTGGAATGAATTCAACTGTGAATCAATACAAACAGTCACGACAAATATCTCTCACCACAAACCTGTGAACTGTGAAGCAAACAACAACCACGACGACCTCCTCGCACCTGAGTTCATTTATTCGGTTGGATTCATTTTGTTATAATCTGTCCAGTATCTATAGTAAATGAGCTTTTGCTCGTCTCAGAGCCAATGTGTATTTTGGTTTTATGCCTTAAAATAAAGTGTTCAACACAACACACGTCTGACATAAAAGACACACATGGAAAGAAGGCGAGTAAGTTTGTTTCCTAATATGCAGAAGTATTTCTTTAATAGGAACAAAGCCTCTTTGTATGATGCAGTTTACTGTTCATCATATGGATGTTTCAATGAAGGAGGTGTCTTTACCTTTCCTACTGTACTTTTCAATCAATATCTCTCTCTGTACATCTTTCACCATCCTATTTCTCTGCACACCTATTAGTCACTGTCTCCCAATCCCTCCACACATCTTTTACTCCACCTACCACCCTGTCATCCTGTCATCCCATCCATCCATTACAAGGACAGCTGTGGTCACAGTCCGACGGACTCTCCATTTTAACACCAGTTCCTGCACAGCACGTCTAAAATGGTTTCCCCTTCGCGGGACTCACGGGGATGTGGAAGCTGCGGGGTGATTTAACTTCGGAGCAAAGGTGGCTATGACAGGAACGTTAATGGGGAAAGTCGAAAGATTTAGTACTTTTAGGTTTGTGTTTTAAAAAACTTCTCCGACAGGCTGCAAATCTCTGCTGCTGTGCAGCTCCGAAATATGAAGACAAGAGAGTATTAAAACACATGAATGTTCACTGAATTTATATGCAGACATTTACATATTTTACATTAGCGCGTGGACATGCATCTGCGTGAAATACAGTCGTTCATATGTGGCTGATGGATTAGATAATATCTCACAACTGGGTCTTCTTGCCTCTCACTCCCACACTCCTCATGCATCCTTGTCATCTTATCTCGCCCTTCTCCGCTCTGCATCTATGAATGAATCTGCCAGAGGAAGTGAGTGAGCAAAGAAGAAGAAAAAAAGAGAGAGAGAGAGAGACGGAGAGAAAGGGGAGATGGCGAGTTTAATTTTAGACTCGACACGTAATTCCCCCTCTTTTGCCTCGGCTTCTATAAATAAACTTCGCTCTCTCTCTCTCATACCCCCCTCCACCCACGCTGTCACTGTTTGATGGACTAAAAAGAGGGGAGGGGAGGGAGGGATGGCGGGATGGAGGGATGAGAGGGTGTTGCTTAGCAACCCTATCCTGACTTGGCAGGTCATGTGATTAGGAGATGAGTGGCATGGAATGTGGTAGTAACACGCTTGTGCCTTGGAGCGGGGCACACGTATAGTAGTGACACACACGAAACATGGAGGATCCCACAAGTGAAGGATCTGTTTCCTTAAGCCGACATGCAAACACAAACATGCACACACAAGACAACAGATAATGCATAATTTCCTGTATTGATACGATCATTGACCGTGATCAACAGCCACGCATTTAACACTACTACTTTCTGACTTCATTTATAATTCAGTGAGCCGCTGCAGCAGAACGACACATAACGTACGGAGAAACGTCTCCTCCGTCTGGGACTGCCTGATATGCTTTTAGAGTCTGATTTAACTGCAGTGTTACGTAACGTGCGTACGGGACTTTAAGCTTTTCCGAGGAGGGATAATGGGTGTGCTCTTCCTTTAATGGAGAACTGGCCCCTGCCTCTTAACAGTCACTTTACTTCAGATAATGTTTAAAGGAATTCTGTTTAAAAGCAGATTATCCAGAGACTCAAATCTGAACCCGATAAATGACAGAAAATGTCCTGACAACTCCTCTGAAGAATGCAGCGTTAGTAGAAAGTGGAATAATACAGAGGTAATTGTTAAAATGAACAGCAGCAGTTAACATTTGCATTCATGAAACATGAATTTCATTAAGTCTGTATGTCTCACTAGGGGAATCAGACCGATCAAGGAAAGTTACAAGACATTTAATCCGCTAAGAGGAAAAAGAAATAAAATAAAACGGATAGATCAGATTAAATTAGAATAAAGCATAGGCAGAACTTTTTTTTTAGGGAAATGCAGCAGTGAACGTTAGAGCTTTCAGACTGGATTCAGAGGTAGCTGCTGTAAGTCACGATAAGCCACAAATGTCACAGAAATTTGTTCCACCAATGTGTAGCTCAGTGATTTAATGCTGATTCACTGGGTTGTGTGTTGATTCAAGTCCGGAGGAGCTTGATATTGCACAAGCATGCACAGATTTTTATGCCACGAAACCACAGAATGACTTACAAATGAGGTCTGGTGGCAGCTTCTGTATGTGGCATGTTGACATGTTGAGTCTCAGCCCTTTAATAGTCTTAAAATAAAGACTTGAAATTGTTTTTTGGGGTTGTTAGCCAACAAAAGATTCTGTCATTTAGGTATGGGGATGTGTTACAATGTTAGTTTGTTTCATTTGGTGATGCGTTTGTTGTGAACAAAAGATGTCCCAGTGTTGAGCCCTGGGTAACTCCACCCCTCCTTTAGTTTGCCTTGTTCAAAGTTGCCAGTAGACACAAATTTATGAACTAGTTGAAGGTATTTCATTGTCTTTGGAGCCCCATGCTGCAAGATGCCATCTATATTTCTCAAGCTACAGTGAAATGTTTAATAAATGTCATCTCACAGTTTCAGTGGCATATAAGACAGCTAGTTGAACTCCATGTTCCTCATTGGCTGCCTTTTAGCCTCATTGTCTATTCTTAGAGCAAAGTGGGATCTGAAAACAGAGGCTGGTCTTTCTATCCAAGCATAAACTGGCGTAAAACATTTTAGTTTTTTGTGTGCCGTGTACTGCAACATGTTATACAACCAAGTCCTCCAAAATACAACATTGGTCCACACTTCAAGTATTTTCTGATCTGACGCCACTATCTGCTGTTGATCTGATCTTACACTGCTATGATTAAAGGTGGGCTTTGGCACAAAAACTAGCAATGGTTTGGGTAAAATAACCACTTGGTAAAAGTCAGGGGACCTTTGTGACGATTACATTAATAAACACTGATGGAAAGACTTCGGTCATGATTAAAATAACTGAAATGACTAAAAACAAGATCTCCAATCTCCAGTGAGACACAGTATGTTTGTTTTTTCATCACATGCATGCCAAAACGTCGCGACAAGAATCATTATGGTGAAAGAATGCATAAAAAAAAAGAAGTTAGTGAATTATATCACATTTTACAGTGTATTCTTGCATGTATGGATACTGAAAAAACTATGAATTAAACACCTCACAGTGTGCGAGCTGAGAGTCTGAAAAATACGAATGAAAACATGCAAAACCACATAGCTCTAAAGATCAGTCCCAGTGTTTTAAATACTTGTTTTTCTGATGAGTGGAGTAAAATAATCTTAATCAATGTACACAACGAGTGCAAAGCAACACTGCAAACTCGGAGCTACATCCAAAGACGGGTCAGTGTTTGCTACATGTCCCATAATCCTTCCCCATTATTTGATCAGAGCCCGATCCAGATTGATGAGATTCAACGAGCCTGACAGAAATAGCAGCTCTAATGTGCATCGTCAATCTGGTTAACTGGCTGGTGGTGCAACTATTTTCCCATTAGTGAAGTCGCTGCTCAAAAGTACATTTGTTTCTAATTTAAATGTTTTTTTTTTAATGTTTTGCATCCCTCTTCAAACCTAAAAGTCCACCTGAAAAATGATATTCTCAGTCTGACCAGGAAGTAAGTGGTCCTGATCACGCCTCCCTGAGCATTCACCTTGACGGGCCCACAAACCCCCTGTACACCCCCCTCCTCTGCCTCTCCTATTGGACGAGACACGGAGCCGGAGCAGGCTCCGATTGGTTGCCAGGACCCAGCCTGTTGCTGGGCTGTTTCCATGGAGATCACTATCACCATTTTCCCTTCGTCTAAGTGTGTGGAGAAGAGAGAGAGGAGGAGGAGGATGGAGGAGGATGGAGGAGATGGATGGAAAGGAGAGACAAACGATGACAATGAAAGGAGAGGAAGATTAGATTAAGGAATGAGGGCGTGATATGAGAGATGGGCTGTGTGCGTGTCAGGATGAAGTCAGTGCAGCTGTAACAGGGTGTAAAAAATGGAGCAGAGACAAGAGAGACCACGAGCGATTAAATGGTGAAGAATTTTGGGGGATTGCTGCAGTTAAGATGGCGCATTTTTCTCAGATGATGTCTCGCCCTGCATCTTAATTTTCCTCTCGCAGAATCCAACATACTGAAGCAGCTACAGACGGGCTCACGCAATCCAATTCTGTGTTTCCTTGCTGGAAATCTGAATACTTCTGCTCAGATGTGCACAGCAAGGCTTCCCACATCCTTTAGTTTGTGTCGTACGAGAAACAAAACAGTGCACTAAAGCACTCACGGTGTTCCCCGAGAGATGAGTACTAACATAAATGTGATTAATGGGTGTGTAATGTACTAATATTAGACGACAGAGGAGCCTGGCCCACACATCGATTAGCCAGAACATAAAACTGTCTCCCTACAGTACAAACTGTGCCCCCTGAGTCTCTTTCAGTAAAAAATTGTGGAAATTAGTGAGCAAAATGACGAAATTGTGAAGAATTATCGCCATCTTTACTCTCCGAGCATGATTTCCTCCATCAGAGCTTTGTGCTGCAGCTCATTGGGTTCCTGCGTTTAATGGCTGCACACAGCCATGTGGCGTCTGGTGTGATTCATCTAAACTCGCCGTGCAGGACAAACCAACAGCTGTTTTGGCAAGACAAGAACAATATCAGACATGAATATTTAACCCAGTGAAATATTGAAGGATAAAGTGGAGAAGGGAGGGATGAGGAGCGACACGAGCAGGAGGAAGGAGGCAGTGATCAATTATACACTACGGAAAGGTGAGAGACTGAAGGTGTGATAGTATTAGCAGCAGCAGAATAAAGCAGATGTCTGATTTAGTGTGACCGAGAAGGCTTGAGTCGCACAAACACACACACACACGCAGAGTCTTTGTAATTTACAGCTGAGTGCTGATTTATGTGCTTCACATACAGCACAAGACGCCCGCTGCATGCCATAAATAAATTCTCTCTCTAAATGCAAGATGAACCTTTCTTCACCGGCGTAAATCATTTCATGTTCCCCCATCAAACAGAATATTATTCTACCTGCCTGCCTTGAAACTGCATGTGTCCTCCGGCTCTTTGAGACTTGCTTTGTTAGAATAAAGGCTCAGGGTTTGTTTTTTTGTATGTGTGTGTGCATGGAGGAGATGAAACATCAGGCAGCCTTACTCACTGAGGCCTTGTTGGTGATGGTTCTGGAAAATGAGAATGCTGCTCGTTCAGTTTTTCTATGCAGCCAATGTGGAGACCTGTGACAGACACATCACCAAAGCTCCTATATCTGCTTCTCTAGTTCTTTAGTTATATCAATAAAATTGAATTTAGCTGCTCTACTAACCAACCACAGCTAACTGCGTCTGGTCTAACTTCTGCTTGCTCCTGAGCAGTGAGCGCATATTTGGATCTCTGATGATGATATGATATTGTTGCGATGAACCAAAAGTTGCAGGCCTAGGAGCCAAAACAACAAACTGAAAACTTTCTTCATTGGTTTGTCAAATGCACTCATGATGTGACGCATTGTTCAGATAAAAATGTTGATTGTAGCGGCTTCACGGTTCTTAAAAACACCCTGAAACCATTGTTATCGCTGCCTGTGTGCAGCTGTGTGTGGTGTGAATGCATCATTTTCATGTATCATGTACTTTCATGTATGTCTGAGAGGAAACATGTAAAAGGAGAGCACCTCGAATTTATTTATTTTTGATACCCCAACAGACATACTGTAAAAACTTTCAAAGAAATAATTCTGTTTGAAACTGATCAGACGATTCAGCCGACACCCTGCAGCTTTGAGGTCCAGCAGCAGCAGCAGCAGCAGCAGCACACATTTATGAGATGCAGACTGTGATGAATGATACTTCATGAGATCTGTTTCCTGTCTATATGTGGTCTGAATCAAACTGGCTGGTCCACAATGCTGTAATCAGACCTTTCCTCTGACCCCCTAATGGAAATACTGGGAAAACGGGTACTTGGAGATAATTATGGGGTCAACATTCTGTTTTTTATACGGCTGATTTTAATGATCAGCAATTCAATTATTCTTGTTAAAGTGCAGACTGCTGCTTTAAATCCTCTGATTAAGCAGCACAATAATTACAGGGCATTTTTGAAGACCACTAAAATCGAGCAGAAAAGCAAGAATTCCCATTTTTTTTTTTGCAACAATGTGAGTTCACTATGTTGCATAATGTCTTACATCACAAGGTGGAGCCATCACTCTGCAGCTCTGCAGAAAGATGTCGACCGAGGTGCTGAGAGTTCACCTGTGTGTAGTCAGTATAGACAGGAAGGAGAATCCCTCTTGTCCTTCCTGTTTGCATGTGTGTGACCTTCAGGCGTACCCGAAGAGACATTTTCATTCACAGTGTGATGAGGTGTGAAGAAACTCTCCTTTGTTTCCTCGCCTCCTGTGTCCTTCTCTCTGTCCCTTTCTTCCTGATACTCTCTCTCTCAGTCTCCATCCCAGAGACAGTATCTACTCTGTAGCTTACTGCTCTCTCTGCTGGAGGACTCATGAAACAGCATCTGAGCTTTAGATATTGGATTAATGGAGCTTTTTACAACTGTAAGTGTGGAATTTTGAATTAAAAAGTATTTTAATGTTTCTAAATTTCAGCCTAGCCACCTCTCAGTTTCTATCATGATGCGTTTCTTTGGGTTTTTGCACAAGTAGGGCAATAAAATATGCACATAACGATAATAAAAAAGGCAAATTGTCATTTCTACACTTCTGTTTTTGCATGTTGAGAGTTAATGTGTTAATTAGTTGACTTTCAAGGTGCTGGTGGGAAGATTTTTTGTAACTTTTGGGCAGAGCCAGGCGAGCTATTTTCCCGATTTCCCGTTTTTATGCTTAGAAATGCTGCTCAAGCTTCATATTCAGTGGTCAAATATGATACTTATCTAACACTTGGCAAGAAAGCAAAAGAGCGTGCTTGAACTGCTCCCTCTTAAAGTCAACCTGACTTTGCAAAATAAATGATGAAGATAGAAACAAACTGCTGCAGTCTCAGATATCCTGCTGTGCAGTGAATGTCTGGTGGCTGTTCTCCAGGATCTGATCTGTCCTTCCCTTGATGTGGACAGGAAATGTCTGAGATGCCTGACTTGTGGGTCAACAAACTCTTCATGAAAACAGCCCCAAGGCAAAATATGTTTCAGTTCATCACTGAAACAGCTTTCAGAAGTCTGAAAACTTTCCCTGAAGGTCACCAGGATTTGTTTAAAGTACATGTTCCTAGCACATGCTAGGACGGAGTATCCAGTTGGTTGCAATCAGCAACTTCACCACTAGATGGCACTAAATCGCTTTGAACTTTTCTGTTTAAAGGTAGAAATATAAACGACACGAATGCAAAGTGAGGTTAACTGATATTCAGTTGCAGTTGTACTCATCTTTCAGATCAAACTTTCAAAAGTCTGCAATCCATCCAAGTTTCTTGCCAAGACTTGGATGAGAAGATCACTAGCACTTTCATATCTATCCGATCACCAACAGTAATAATAAAAAGAACTGGAGCCAGAAGCTACAAAAGAGTTTTTGTATGATTTAAAGAAATCAGCGAGCTTTGGCAGTGCATGTAGGGAGATCTTTTAACCAGGCACTTTTTCCAGCCTTTGTGCTAAACTGAGCTAACTGTCTGTCTGGTATCGATCTTTTCATCTAACTCGGCAAAGAAGCTTGTTTTCAAAATGTCAAACTGTTTCTACAAAGATCCAAAGTTGGCTGTTGTGACAGTATGTTAATAAAAAGTAAACTCAGCAGTCCTCCTCTTCCAGTTTAAAGACTTTAATCCACTAATTGAAGAGTGCTGGAGGCTGTAGCACGAGCTTTCCCTTCAGTTTGTGTCACCTCTTACAAAGTGTTCTTCCTAAAAGACTTCCTTCATTACGGCCGCAATCGAAATGACTTTTCACAATATGATTATTTCATTCAAGACCAGATTAACTAATATAAATGTTCCTCCAACTTTGACATAGATTGTGAATTATTCCCCCCACATGTCGCTTACCCAAGAGAGTCATTAAAACGGTTTCAGGCAGAAAATCTAACTCATGAAATATACAGTCATTTTCCCTCCTATTTGAATACAGCTGACTGATTGGTTTACAGTTGAGTAACGTCTCAAACAAGCAGACAGAATGTGAATTACTGTTGCCACGTTAATGACTACTTTGAGCTATGAAGAAGAAGCCGAGAGAGCAATTAACCCGATGAAATTAGCAAACGTGGAGGCATCAAGAGACTGTAATGGCTCTTCGATGGCAGAAATGACTGTGCAGTAAAGCCCCCAGAGACGAGACACCCATCAGAAAACTTTGCAGCCTGTGTGTGTCGGTGTGTGTCTGTGTGTGTGCATGCCTGGTGTTTGTTTGATCTGCTAAAACTAATATGCACGCAGCCAGAAAATTAATTTATGGAAGGAATTAGGGCTTAATGGGTAGAGTTTATGATGTAATGATGAGATTTCACTTGACTTTGCGGATCTTCTGGAAACTCCACGAGAGTCATTTAAGTGTTTAGAGATTTCATTAGTACATTCATACATTTATATGATAGCGAGACCTCAACATGGGACTCGACTCACATACTTGAAGATTAAAATTGAGCACAGACATGTTCAGAGCTTGTAATAAAATACTTTAATACCAATTGAAGATCTGTATGTTTATCATGAGGGATGTTCCACTTAGTGAGCTGGTGGTTGAAGCTGACTGTCCAATAACAAGTTGTTTCTCTGAACCAACAGACGTGCATGATTTCAAGACGATCTCTGCATGTTTTTAAGATGCAACCAGACTCACAAGACGCCAGTTCATGGGCACATAGAAACAAACAACCATTCACACTTACATTCAAATTTAGGATCACCAATCAGGTGCATTTCTTTGGACTGTGGGAGGAAGCCGGAGTACCTGGAGAGAACCCACGCAGACACACCATGCCGCCCCATGTTCATAATGACAAGCCTAACATGCTGAAGTCATGTTTGCTCTTAGTCATTAAGCATTCTATCATTTTCTCAGAGTAGCGCAGTGGCAAAAGGGCGTAGCAGGTGTTTGATCAAAATACCAAATACTGGACAAATTAAAAGTTTGATCTCGTAAACAGAAAGGTCACCAGAGATATTAAAATTCATCCCACGGGGAACACCGTCCACTCCTATCCATCCCATAATTGTGGAGATATTGCACTTAAAACTACAAATGAGAGTCAGATGGTGCGGTGCTGTCTTGTGTGATGATTCTCTGAGCATGCAAAAGTCCACAGCAGCTTCGTAAACACGACGGAAGCAGATGACAAAATGCTGCTTAGCCTAGTGAATACACACTGATTAGATGTAACTGCTGATAGGTGCACCGCTCTGTGCATCGGAGTACGTCAAGCCTGAAATATCACCTCCACATGAAGCACTTAGCACTTGGCTTAGAGGTGAGACCAAGCCCCTGATGCTACTCTGAGCCAGCAGTCTGGTAAAGCCACGTACGAGGAGATCTTCAGGGGCACCTCTCCAGTTACTAGACTACAATCCACGCTGTGGTCAGATATACAAAAGTCTCCAGGCCTGGTTTAAACTTAAATTTAAATTTAGTCATTTAGCTGATGCTTTCATCCACAGCAACTCACGAACAAGGAAAACAATCGAGTCAAAGTGTGTCAGGGACATGTTAGAGGGGGATAGATGTGTCATGTCCAGGTGTTGGTAGTGTTGGAGAGGAGGTCCTCTCTGAAGAGCTGGAGGTCTTCAGGATGTTTGTGAAGGTAGAGAGGTGACGGCCCTGATCTGGTAGGAACTGGTGGGACGTTCCAACACTCTGTTGATTAAAACTTGCTCTCGTATTGGATCAAACCGTGGTCTGTGTTCCTGACACCTGGATCAGACATCAGATAAGTTATTCCCAAAAAACCTTGAGCTAATGTGTGTCCTGACTCTCAGCTCAAAGCTCTGATATAGGTTTAATCATTTTTGTGAGTCGTGACCGTCGACACGTTGCGTCTCATTGCTGCTGACAGTTCTGATCCGGTTTGATTTTCTCCCTGGAACCATTCATGATCACTATTTATACTACTTTAATCCCTCTTTTTGTTTCCTTTATCTCTCTCTCCCTGTGCGTGTACGTTACGACACTTCTGTGTAATATAAACTGAACAAATTTGATTCCACAGCCTAATTAGATGTGAAGAGCCTCAAGGTGGCGACCGGTCTCGGCTGCACTTCCTAAGCTCTGACACAGGGGGGCAGTGTTACCACAGATGGCTGCTGAGAGGATTGACTGGCAATTACACACATCTACACACACAAACACACACAGTCAATAATGTCTGTAGTGTTTGGGTCTATTATGGGCCTGACAGCATGTCACCCTTGTCCTTCTTTCTTTACTCAAATTGCTCCTGCAGAAAAGACACAACCAGAGCTGTTTTTCCAACTCGGGGATACGTGTGTGTTAGGAATGTGTGTGTGTGTGTGAATGTGTGTGTGTGAATGTGTGGGTGTAAGTTTGCTTTGCTCTGCATACGTGACTGCTGTATGTGTGGGTAGGTGTGTTAAAGTGTACTTGTGTGTGAGTAAATGGTGTTAAGGGTATGGGAGCGAATGAGCAAGCATGCGTGGGAGCGGTTGGGGGTGAGTTTGTGAGTTTGGGAGAATAAAAATGATTTTCATGTGAGGATGCGAGTGCTTTTTGTGAGTCTGTTTGTGGCACCTGAGAGGTTTGTGTGCGTAACGATTTCACATGTTGCTCCTGCAGAGGCAGACAGAACTAATCTGCAGAGATTTGTCAGAGAGAAAAAGCACAGCAGCCTCCCCGGCCTGTGATTAACACGTCTACCCGCACACACACTTTCAATGCTTGACAACCACTAAATCAAATTAGAATTTACATCAGGATTAAAACATTTGACACACACCTTCTTCCTTTGTTTGAGTTGTCTGATTTCAATTTGAGTTTGAACGGTGTGCTGATATTTCACATGCACACACAGCCGCGCTGACAGGTAGTTCAGTATCCAGACAGGTGTGACTGATAGACAGTCAAATAAAAGTAAGACGCACACCTAAGAGAGGCAGAGACAGCACGTCAGGTGTGATGTGTTTTGAAATGCAGATTCCCCTCCCAAAAGTGACTCACAAATCACGGCAAAGTCCACGATCCGTCATCGATTCTGCCTGTTAAACCACGAAGGGGGGTGGATGTAAAAGGCAGGAAAGAGACAGCTTAAAGGAAGACTTTTAAACCTTCAGATAAAGACTGCGTCCTCCTCCGCCCGGGGAGTTCTCTGATGCGGCCTGCAGCGATAGCATCGCT
This sequence comes from Larimichthys crocea, assembly GCF_000972845.2. Classification (NCBI taxonomy): domain Eukaryota; kingdom Metazoa; phylum Chordata; class Actinopteri; family Sciaenidae; genus Larimichthys; species Larimichthys crocea. The sequence goes on from NC_040023.1 coordinate 10,118,494, forward strand.
GCTGAGGAGCGGCTGTTGTTCTGACTGCAACATTTACTTTCTCATTTCTCCTGTCAGCGTTGAGAAAGAGAGTAAATGTCAGCCATCAAGTGCAAACCTTACAGCTGATACCATCTCTCATATTCTCTAGTCTGCACGGGCCGAACTTGACAATAAACTTCTTTTTAGAAATGTTTTTTCTAAGTAACACAACGACCTGCCGAGCTGCAGACTCTGCACTTCGAGCCAGAAAAGGGCTGCAGCTGACGGCTGCTTTTACTAACCACTTCTTGAATTTAACAGAAGATATATATTCAGATCTGAAAGTACAGCACACACCCAAAGAACAGTCTATCCTCTGACTACCTGTAACCTCAGCAGCATGGCTCAGGGGAAGGCGATTGGTCCGTCACACCAAATCTGGACTGAAATATCTCACATGACAGTTTTGTACATTCATGGATAAATCCTCTGACTTTATAGCTGCAGAACTAAAGGTTTTAGTGTGCTAACACACTAAATTAAGATACCTGCTGATGTTTGCATTCTGTTAGCGCCTGACACAGACCTATCTCTGATCTCTGGAGCATAACCCTAACAGCATGCATACTGGGCAGATAAATAAAGTTGCAGCTGATGAATGAACATGCTGAGTCAATACAAGTGGGAGATTTAGTGAGCGAGACAACAGGTGCTGAGATGTTTCACTGCAGATTCAGAGTGACATCGCTAGAACTATGCTGCTACATATTTATGCTGCAACTATGTAGAAATGTAGATTTAGTTTTAGAGCCCTGCAGTGCAGGGCACGGGTCAATGTGCCAGGAAATATCAGAAACACTCTCTATAGAGTGATGCTGATTTTAAATAAATAAGATCTAACATATGATCCCCTCAAATGAATTCAAACAAACCCCCTGGAGCCATTTTCTAAAATACATTTCCACGTTGACAAGGTTCAGTTCATCTGTGATGCCTCGGCTGCTTCATGAGCTGACAGGTGAGATCAGCAAACAGCCGTGTGTTGATCCACAAGGCTGATCCAAAACGCTTCCAAACAGATGGTCTGGTGTCCTGATTAACCGCTGTTTGCTACTTTATTATGTTTTATGTTAATCAAGAGAACGATTGTTCAGTTTACAGATGGAGCAAAAAGACGATTAACAAATGCCCAAACGCCAGAGTACAAGACGTTCAAACAGCAGTTCATACTTCAAATAAGTGGAAATTATTCTGTAAGCATGCAAACAAAAAAAAACAGCTAACACAGGTTTCATTAATTCATTAACATATAACTGCTGTGACACCTTTGTACCTGTAGAAACATGAGAAATAATATTTGTACCTTTGACGGAGAGAGATTATGGGTGACTCAGTAAAGTCTGCAGACTCTGTCCAGGCGCTAACCTCCGTGAACAGTCTGACAAACAAACAGACACTGACTCCAGATCAAGTGACAACACCTGTGGCTGTAAAGTGAAGCCAATGCAGAAGTGCCAAAAATAAAAAATACAGTTCCTCTAACAGCTACTTGAGGCTGGCTCCAGAGTGAGTCAGTCTCTAACAGTCCCCATGTTCAAATGTCCAACATCACAGCAGAAATCAACATGTTTACAGCCTGGCACAGACAGGTGACTTCATTCAGCCCACCAAAATGGCAAATTTTGAGCTTCAAAACAGCTCTTTGGAAAACTATGGGTAACCATGCATACGCTGTCCATTCCTGATACTGTCAGTGGCTCTGACCCGAGCAGTCATGGGAATAACGACGCTGTAAATAACGGCGTTACTTGTTTCAGTAACGAGTACTGTAATTGATTACTCTTTCCATCATTATAACACCGTTATCGTTACTATGATTGAAGGCAGCTGTTCTTCATCAGACCAACTAGATCTCTAAGCCGAGAGGCAAAGATTTTTCTTGTTCCTCCTTCCTTGGAGACGGCGGGGGCGCACGAGACAATCGCATAAATGATGACGACTGGCTGAGGTTGAGTAAGATTCCATGGGAAGCCATTTAAAGGTGGAGTTGGGCGGGTGTTGCTTACACAAATTGTAGGACACACAAAGACGACACGTGAGTCAAACGAGAAAAAGGAATGGCGAGCCCGGATAGTCCAAAAGTCTTTAAATGGAAGTATAGTATTTATCATAAATAAATGAACACGCACATGGTAAGTTCCGTCAAAGAGGGATGGAGGTGAGGTCCAAATTCTTTGACACATTTGAGCATATAAAAAAATTACTTGAAAGTAACGCAATAGTTACTTTTATAATTTGTAATCAGTACCTACTTTAGGCGTAGTATTTTACAGATCTGTGCAACATAGTTAAAAATGACGGCTTTGACTGTTTTACTGCATAAAAAGTCTTTTTTATTGAGGTAATGTGTTTGTTGTTTTCACCTACACACTGGAAGTGCATTTCATAATCGGTTTCACACTATTCTCTCGATTCTGTTGCTTTATTTACTGTTGCTTTTCTCTGTAATTATCAGCTGTCAACTGTTACAACCTCAAGCCTTTTGCTTCACGGCTCTCATTATATTTTGTACATCCATCCATCCTATCTGTGTATCCAGCAGTCTGTCTATCATCCCAAACACAATAATTAATCTCCCGCTGAGATAAAGGATTTATTGTAAGTAGATCTCAGTCATTTCTTAAATGAAGTACAAAACTTCTATCACTTGATTATTTTTCTGGTGGATCCCTGCCAGAAATAACTGTCACCAAATTATCTTGAATCTGTACCTGTTCCAGATGATAAGCCGTAATAAAACAGGCTTTTTCAATCACTTGTGGGCGCCGTGGATTCTCATTTTCTCCGGGGCCATTTTTCTCGGCGGGGCTCCGACATAAAAGGGGCCCTTTTTTCCTCCTCCTTCTCCTCCACGCCATTTTCCTCTCTCATCACATCTTTCCCACTCACTATCGACTAGCTCATTGATTCAGCCGGCCTACTCTCCCTCGGTCTATCTCACTCTCTTAATCTCTGTGAGTCTACCTCTCTACCTGCTTACACTAATCCCTCTATCTACCAATTTCCTTTGTTTCCCTTTCTCACGTCTCTACACTCAATCACAGGACCTCACGCCGTCTCATCATCTCAGCCATCGTTCCTCTTCCTCCATCTTTTCCCCCCTTAAATCTGCTGCTCGCTCACGCTTTGGGAATCAGAGCACTAAGTGGTTTCATTAGTGTGAGTAATTGCAGCTCAGGGAGAATGGTCGCTGCAAAGTACAGACTTCATTTAATGCAAATGAATCCACAGAAAAGTAAATCAAGTTTAATCAAAACTATAAACTGTTCTTAAAGATGAACTTTGTTTTTTAAAGACTCAACACAGTTTGAATGAACCTTAAAAAAGCACACACGTTTCCAAACATTGCAGCTATTCTAACTTCTTGGTGAAAGTCGTGTTTGTTTCCGTCACCATCCATCTACCTCAACCTCCTCCTGTGTGGACTTCTTCTCGTCCTTTGAAACTGCTTGAACTGACATTTTCCCCCCTCAACATTTGTCAACAAAGTAACATTATAACTTGCGTGAAATTTCACGTGGGGTACTTTTACGATTTGTTTTTCAGAGTGCAAAGCCACTGTCATAAGCATGGACAGTTGTACACGTGTATTTGTTGTGATTACATTACTTCAAAAACTAGTCGACAACTTTGCAAACATTCAAACATCAACCAGGTCCCCAGCAGCAGCTAACATCACTGACTAGTCCAGCAGCAGTCAGCCCAGCTCGGCGTCTGTCTTTCAGCCTTTTATTTCATCAAGCTCTCGCCTAAGACTAAAAATAGGTTCCAGATGCTGAGCCGACTTACATCGCCTGCTTCTTGCCCAGCTCCGGTTCTGGCACGACACCGGCTCCGGTTCCTGATCAGCATTCATCCATGGCCTGGACCTGAAAACCTCCTCTTCTTCTTCTTCCCTATGGCCCCAGACCGGCTAACAAACTGAGCTAACAGCAGCTACTTTTTTAAAGGTAGAAAAGTTGTGCAGTGTTGCTTGAACACATTGGTGTGTTATTCATGAATCGTTGGGTGATACTTGGCTGTGTTTCGAAGCATCGACATGAACTTTTCAGTTCTTTTAAAAAAATAAAATTCTTATATCGATTCTGGCTTCAGTACTGGGACTGTATTTTTTGTCTGCACAGCACTTTCAGTGTGTTTGTGTTTGTGTGTGTGTGTGCTACAGGTATCAATTGAAGCATGTTATGATGATGTGACACGACAGAATCGTGTTGCACTTTAAGTAAAATGTCGTCTGAGCCGTTCAACTCTCCAACACAACAGTCGGCCTAATTTTTTTTTTTAGACGAGAACAGATCGTACTTCATCCCTCAGCGGTTTGTCAAAATCTAACCTGAAACACCGCCTGAGATTTGATGGATGCCGGATGTCAGCTGATGGAGAACATAAATCAGGTAACGCACAGCCTCTCTCTACTGCGTGGCTCTACGGTTTCATCATCCACGCTCTTCAACATTAATATGATCGTCCATCACATGACAGCGTGAGCCTCAGTCTGATTTGAGTCAAACCGCTCCTGATGCCTGACACCGTTTTCACTCACTTAATATCTTTGTCAAAAGCAGAGCCCAGCAGGGACCAGGATGAACTCCACGATACGGTTAATTAGCCACAAAAGTGAACAAATACGCGCTGACATCGAGCGGGTTTCTCATCTCGTTTGACGGAGCTCTGCAGAGGAAGGAGAGAGCAGAGGCTACATAGGTTTAAGATGAAGAGCACACCTGCCTCCACCGAACAGATGACACTGATGCCAGCTATTTATATACATCTGCAACATTTTTCATCTATTTTATACGTCTAAAAAATAATCTACAGTTACTACACACGAGAAATGTTCTTGATGATGCCGCCTTAAATCTGCTGCACTCACTGATCAAGAACATAAAAATGAAAATACAACCAGCAGCGAGTGAGCACTCCATCCACAGCAAACTGAAGCTCTGCACCTTCAGGAGTGAAAACTATTTATTTGGGTTCTTATAGATGTAACTTCAGGTTCAAGCACTGAGTGGGAGGACATAGTGTAGGTTTATGGTATTTATGCTAAACATTGGATATTTGTTTGCTGTATGCAGCACTCTTTGTGCTGTAAGCCTGGTTTTTGCAGAGAGCGCAGCTGACCCTAACCTTGGTGTGAAGTGTTGAGGAGAAGTGCTTTAATGCAGAAACATTTTGGAGAAGCACAGTTGTAAGAAAAAAGTAAGAGTGGATGTTCTTCTATCAATGTCCCTGACATTATAAACAGAAATGGATGAAACATGTAAAAAGGTTTCCTTCAATATAAAATAACTATTTGAATTCAATGGACCTCAGCAGGGCCTCTGTGTGCTGAGAAAACCAGACGTGCAGGTTCCTAATGAATATTTTAAAATATTAGTAATTATCTTTATGTAGTACTTAATTGTAAAATGGTGGAGCTAACATTTTGGCATGAAATGGGGCAGGATGAATTATAAAAATACAATTTGGGAATTTTTCTTATTTCCAGATTCTGTGAAGTGTGGATTAACATTTGTAATCAGCCTGAATGACACAGCTGTTCGCGATAGGTAACAACGGCAGAAATAGTTTGAACTGAAATTTGAGTAATTCAGCAAAGAAAGATGCGAAAGAATGCTCGTTTGCATTTACTACCATCACGCAGATATAAACAGTCCAAGAGAACATAACACGACGTGCAAAGCTCTCCCCAACGATGAAAAGTCAGTCCCAGATTTACTTGCGTCCGATGATCTTCTTGCTCAGTTGCTCTACTTTTCTCTTCTTAGCTTCCTCCATCACTGCCCCCTTGGACCTTTGTCTCCTCTGACATCATGTCTGCAGAGGCTGCTGAGCTTTGCATTGCCTGCTTTCCCAGCTCCGGTTCTGGCACAACACCGATACAAGACTTCTTGTAAGCATTCACTAAACATCCAATCAGCGCCCTGAGATTACAGCCACCTGATCACACCTCAGTGTAGCACCCAAAGATTTTAAACCCGATTCTTATTTATGGTAGAAAAGTTACACAAAGTTGCTTTAAATGAGGAGACTGTCAAGCAGAAACTGCCGATCAGTCATGTACAATAATTAAATGCTATTTTCATACATCCATCACAGCTCCTGTCTCAGCCTGCAGGTCTGAGGACCAGCGAGGGACTGAAGACAACACAAGCAAAAGGCCATTATATAAAGAGAAATGGAGAAGTCACAGGTTTAGGTAAGAGTGATGAAAAGAGAGGCAGTGACTGTGAGAGGGGAGAAAGAGGCACAATGCAGCTCTTCTCTGTGCTTGAGAATAAAAGCAATCTCTTTTTTTTCTCCTCCAATCTCTAAACTTGGCAGGGTTTAAAAATTCAGAGGCCAGCTTTGTGAACTCGACGCTGCCTCAGGATGCAAACAGCTGGAATTCTGAAATACCCAGAAACGATATTTCATAACGTTTTAAACGTTTATGAAATCCATAAATTTGGATTTGGAGGTGTTGGTGTTTCTTTAAGCTTTGGACAGAAACATGCCCTGCTTTCAGTCTTTATGCTAAGCTAGGCTAATTGGCTTCTGGCTTCTTAAACTCTGAAATATAAAAGTCTCTGCCGGCCTCAGGTCTTCAGGGAGACATTTCCACAGAGAGGAACCATCGTAATAAAACCTCACAGTGGGTTTTTGTTCTAACTTTAGGGATAATTAAAAGGCCGGTGTTGACCTGAGGGTCTGAGAGGTTCACAGGTTAAAAGCAAATCTGATAAATAGGTGGGACTGAGACCATTAAGAGCTTCACAAACCGACAGAAGGATCTTAAAATTGATTCTCGGAGACTCTGAAAGTAGTTTAATGGGTTCCCTTTTTCTGGTCCTGGTCAACAGAGGTGCCGCCGACTTTAAAAGTAATTGAGCTATATTCTTCTGAGAGAGTAGAAAGTAAAGCAGAAAGCATATAAAGGCGTGCATTAGTGTCTCTGCTGGCTTGAGAGAAACGGACGGAAGATAAGATGCATTCTTAGTTACCTTTCTATAATATGGAACCAAGATCTGAATCAAAGATAACTCCTAGACCTTTTTACTTTATATTAAATGGGATTTAATGCCGGCGCTTGCAGCTTTGGATTGAGTTTCTCTCTCTGAGCTTCACTACCAACAACCAAAACTTTGTTTTGTCCTGATTGAGTTGCAAAATGCAGTTAAAGGGAAAACTATTGGCCCAGAGTGTCCACGAGATGCTGTAGTGTGAAGCTGTGGATCGCTGATCCATCCGTGTTAATCTGGGTCCCAGTTAAAGACATGCAATCCAGACTGTTATCTAAAGTCAGGTTGTTAATAAGACATATTGACAGACTATGAGTGGTTTATGCATGCACAGATCTAAGACTGAGTCGGTTGCAGGACCAGATTGAGGACCAAGGTTGCTAACAGATGGCAACCAAGGCCTCCTGTCAGACCAAGAGTCTCCAGTGGTGGCTCTTGTGGGCCCTGACTTGGTAGAAGTCCGGTTGGATGGAGGAGACACCCAGGGGCTGGAAACAAGGTGAGTAGATGTACCACCCCGAGAGGAGCTGGTGGAGCCAACGACCACACTATGAGGATCCTGTGAGTGTTCATCCGGTACAATGAACTTGTTGGATAGGCAGAGCTTCTGAGCTGACAGAGGTCAAGAAGATGATCTACCACCCTGTTTTCCCAAATGAAGTTAGTGAAAGGAGAGTCTTACTTTTTTTGCTGCCGTCGACCACAACCCAGTGCTGATGTCACCTGGTCTGAGCGAGCAGAGCTGACTGGGGCTTTCGGTTTAGCCCAGAGCGGTTGGCAGGCGTCCTCAGGGACGGTGACTGGAACAGGAACAGAGGCAGCGGCTGAAATTGCTGCCGCTGGCGGAGTGCAAACTGTGGCCGGAGAAGCTGCAGCGTCAGCAGGACAGGGAGCAGCTCTTCAGGACTGGGTGACGGAGGCCTCTGTGTCCGAGGGCCTCTAAACCTCCTGGATTTTATAGAGCGTAGAAATTCTTTCCTCCAACTCCACAATCTTCTGGCTGTGACGGACACAACTCTCGTAGCCAGTTGGTGAGGAAAGTGGAGTCATGGCTCCTTGAGCCGATAACACAAGGTCCAGCCCTCTGACGGCTATAGTGCATTTAAAACAATAAAAGATTCACTGTAAAAACTGGTTTAAAACTCTAACTTAATGAAACAAAACTACATCAGCTTATAGAGAAACTTCTGATGGACATCTAAAACATGCGTGATTTCATTCATTTGGACAACAGAAATGAAAACACCTGAGACTAAGACCAGGGTCAACACTAGTTACTCTAAGTTACTAAGCCTTAACCAACACAGTACCGTTTATTCCAGTTATGTCACAGTTAAATCACATTCAAGATTTGGAAATCATTAGTAGGTATTTCTGAAGAACTGTAGCGGGCTGCACCTTGATTTTTACTTCAGGTCAACTAAATTAAACGCTTACCTTGATAGTCCAACGAAGTCAACGAGTACTAGACAATGACTTGCTCTGTAAAATGGCCATAGTTCAGTGTCTGATAAATGTCTGCACATTATAGAGTGACCTTTCACAGGCACACCTGCTGTTCAATCAGCATGTTGACATGTCACACCTGTCAGGTGGATGGATTATCTCAGTGCTCACGGACGTGGAATTGAATACACTCGTGAATGAGATGAGAAAGAAACGAAGCTTTTGTGTACATTGAAGAAGTCTTAGATGTTTTACTTCAACTCATGGGAGAAAACCGGAGAGCTAAATCCATCATTAGTCAGCTGAAAACATTAATTACTCATTTCACTTTGTGTAATTTGTTGGGTTTTCTGTCACTGCCTGCAATAAGGCACCGGACTATAAATGATTAAAATGCTTACAGTATGTCACACAGTTATTTATCAGACTAAAACACTTCTGCTGAATCATTGATCCTCTCCATTAACCCAAAGCACACACTGCACAGAAATGAAAAAGTTCCCAAGGCTCATGTCACACGAACGATTACATCAAACGAACAACCCGACCGCATCTCACACGAGGACGGCTTCAACTTCAACATGATGTTTCTCTCACTACGAGTTCAGGAAACGCACACACATTGGCAGAATATACAAGAAATGGAATATATTATTCATAACTATGTTTTCATTTGCTTATAATCATCTAACCAATAAGAATCGTTGAGCTTACAATGAGTCTTTTAGCAGATTTTCTGCCGTGTTGAACTGCAGTGAACAAACCAAACACTGACTCTAGATCGAGCGAGAAGGTCCAGGTCTGGAAGGTGAAGCCAATGCACAAGTGCCAAAAACTGCAGTTCCTCAAACGTCCACCTGAGGCTGGCTCCAGAAGTGAGTCAGTCTCCATAAGTCCCCATGTTTCACAGCAGAAATAAACATGTTTACAGCCTGGTACAAAAAACAGTTTTGGTCTCTGTAGCTAATTTCCCCGTTCATGACAACTGTACTGAGGGTGAATTTATATACAACTCACCTGTTCACATTATATTAAGGCTTAAAGTTATGCAGGATTAGACACAGTCATGATCTGTGGACCTCTTTCTTTAAGAAGTTAAATCTACTTGTATTAAGGTGTTTGGACTCACCGGGCGTCCAGCACGCCGCTCTGCCGTGTCTTCACGTTAACTCTTGATCCTGGGAAGTCGTCACAAGTAACAAACCACCAAGACCTCCTGTCCTTTGGTTTACATTTTTATTTGACAAGACAATGATCTGTAAAACATGTACAATAGGCTTCCCAAAAAGCATACAAAATGATAATCGATCCGTGATAAACAAAATAAATGAAAGAAAATCCAACGCTCACAGAAACATGGTTACATCTCCAGTGTGTGTGTGTTGTAGTGTGTTTTTAAGCATCGCCATCATCAATGTCAAACCCGTCATGGTGTGTTTGTGTTTCCCCCTTTCATCATCCGTTCTACTGTCAGACGAGAAGTGTGAGAATTGAAAAGCTAAAAATAACATAAAGAAGGCACGTCTGGCTCCGTGATGAAAAGCTGTGATGACAATGGATGAACGAGAGAGAACGGAGAGAGGGGGGTAAAGACCGAACAGCGTTATCTCTGACATTCACAGCTTGTGTTTCTGGCATCGAACCCGTAACATGGGAGGGCGTTAGCGGCGAGACGGAGCAAAGCACTTTGGCCGAAACGCAATGCAGCTTTCAAAAAAGAAGGGACAGACCCAGAGTCTCGATCTAATCCATCCGAAATCACTGCACATCACCATCTTATAACTAATGCCTCGTGCTTTTGGGCAAACACAGCCTGCAAACTGAGTTCAAGCTCATATTTCTGTGTTAGGAGGCGGTCGGCTTCATGACTGCGAACACGGTGGTGTCAAGATTTAAATTCAAGACACCTCCAAATGAAGCAACTTTGTTAAACGTAAGGCTCTGGGTAAAAACTGAATGACGCCCCAAAAGTGAGTCTGCAGAGCTGAAACCTAATACTATAACAATAAACGCTCGTGGAGTCATTGGTCTCTGATATAATGGGTCCCAATGATTGTCTTTTTCCCCTTTGCTCAATCTATCAACAGCGGCCCGCCGGCAAACACATTAAACACATTAATCCACAGAAAACTAAACATTCATTTCAGGAAATTAATTCACAGACAAAAGGGCAAAACCATTACATTTAATTCACCTTTATGACAGTTTTTGTTCTGCGGCAAGACTATTAAACACACCGTACGTGAATGTCTGACACTGCAGCACATTATCGAGTCAAAAAGCCAAACACTTGGTCAGGAGGGTTCCACAAGAGCGTAGCTTTTATCGTCCAGGTCCGTGCAGACGTCATTCATCATTCTTTCATCAAATGAAACATCTCAGACACACAAAGGAAACTTTAACGCCGTTAGCTGTTGTACAAGTCCCGATTTATTCCGCATCTTCACTGAATTTACTGCAGATTCATTACGCCGATGGACGGGAACCAAATATCGCAAACTAAATCAAAGTTGTGACGTCGTTTTTTTAAAAATGGTCTTGTGTGTGGCAGTATTTCAGTTAGCATGCAGCGAAAAGTGGAACGTCTATAACAGCAATAAACATAAACGTCTCTCCAAAGCTACGCTCACAGATGATTGTCATACGTCAGAAAAACTTAAATATTGCATTTTGGTGCCCGACTTTGCAGAAAGTGAAAGCTGCAATGAGAAATTTCTCTTTTTCTTGTCGTCATATTTTCATTCCTTTTCAACTTATCTGTGTTTCATCTCCTCATGTATGTGCCTCTCCTCCTTATTTGCATCTCCACCTGCCAGCTCCATCAACTTTTACAAACTGTTTACATGTCCCGCTGTATTTCCACCGCCCGACCGCGTGATTCTGTGAGTGATTTTAACCGGCGCGGTAAGCTACAACCCGCCGTCCTGACCGTCAAACATTTATAACTCAGGACGATTTGTGTGCCTCAAGGTCTCGAGATTAGAGAGGGAAAGATTGCATCGCTGTGTTTACTGCTGTGGCCGTGAGAGATGACGATTCCATGCTGACTGTATTTTCGGATCAGCGCTAAAGACAAAAACAGGCAGCCCGCCGAGCCGTCACACAACAACAACAACGAAACAACTGAAAAAAAAAATCCCGCTCTCTCAACTTAAATTGGACTTGTGCTCTTGGTGTGCGTGACTGTGACGGATGAATTGAGACGGAGATAAAAAAAACAACAACAAAAAAAAACAGCTTCCTTTTTTTTGTGACATTCAAAAGTGTTTTTTTGTTTTTTTTTCCACAAATGAAGAAGATTATTCTGCAAACAGCCTTGGGAAAGTGTTTCAACAAGCCACCGATCATGCCATGCAGAGTAATATGAACAAGAAGTAAAATCCACACCATTTTTTTTATATATTCAAATAAAACATTTTAGTATTAAGTGACGACCTCAATGTACCCGTGAAAAGTAAAATAGTAATATACACGTTTTTTTTTTTTTTTAAACCGCTCAATTTTGACATTTAACAACTTCCATCCCCTGTACAGAGGCACTGATAACACATACATCTGTTTATTTTTTTATGTGTACACATCACCAACAATATATTATTCATCAATATTATCAATACTATTTACACTGTTCATCATTTGGTACCATCTGACATCTATTTAAGACCAATTTTTGATTGAGCCAGGCGTCGCCGTCATCGTGCACGTGTGAAATGTTCTGCATGTATCAGAGTGTGTGTAATGGCAGTATTTTCTTCTGATATATGCTGAACATTTTTCACATTCTGAAAATACATTCCTTATAATGTCTACATTTGAATATTGTGTTATTAGAGGAGGACTGAATGCAAACATTGGTGTTTTTCTATCTGTGTGTGTGTGTGTGTGCTTTGCTGTAAACCGAGTTTCATCCCCCAGACACGAACAGCCTTACCAGCTCTTGCAATTAGGAGCAGCAAACATGAATCATGGAATCGTAATCACGTAATGTTGCCAGGTTACTTCAGAACGATGTCACTTCCTCTCCGTTAGTGCTAACGAGCGGCTCGGAGCCCGTGGGTGGGTTGCTCTGCGTTTCCGGGGACGGACGAGGCGCTTTGACAACATAATAAAGTGGAATGTTTCTTTATTGGATTGCAGCCTGGGCAAGAGTGGGGAAGGCTGTTTTTTTTTTTTTTTTTTTCAAGAGTTATTGTCGGAGTCAATAAATAACTGAAATACTTTCAAACATCTTGGGTGATTAATTGAAGCTGCCTGCAGAGCCAGATGATCAGGCTTTGGAATTCCTGGGAACAAATTCAGCGGTGTGCATTTAAAACCCGACCAACCAACCGTGGAAGAAGAGGACTTTGAAGAGATTGCAAAGATGGTACTTATTACTTTCTCTGTGGAACCAAGGCCTGATATTTTAGCCTTACTCACCGAGAGTGGGAGAGATGTTCAAATCACTTTCCACGGCTGTAAACAGAAGAGTCCAGGACCGGCAGCTTCACATGTAACAATCATTTTCTTTTTTTCTTTTTTGCGATGGGGACGTTGTATGTTCATGGCACAGAATGTTGCATATAATATTTCATACTGAATCCACTGAAAATGCTGTTTTGTTGGTTTGTTTTTGGTGGAAATTTAGTTTTGCAAGCATCGCACAGGTAGAGCAGAGTTACTCTGCGTTAATTAGCTGAGGGTGGGGGTGTTCCAGTTCACCTACGTTGCAACAACACCTCTCACCCCTGATGAACATATTGTAAAAGCCCCGCCTCATCATGTGCAGTACACACATGATTTCAATGGCGGTCTGGCTTGTCAGAGGTCGTGAACTGTGTGTATTTGTGTGTGTGTGTGTGCGCGCCTTAATTTCATATGAAATCTTGAATGTTTTGTTTTTAAACCGATATTTAAAATAAGAATATTAAAAGAAACCAAGAAAAGCCAACGTTCCTATTTCTCCATAACACCCATAAATATGCCTCATAAATAAAAAACCCAGACAGTTTTAACCGTATGTACGTTAAAACTTTTAAAACAATAGATGGGATTTAAACGAGTGTGCTCGCCTTTGCTTTCCATGCAAATTTAGGTGACCTGGAACTCGCCCCGTGCGGCCATGACTTGGTGCTGTGGTCGTCACGGCTACACGTACATGGCGGGAGACACGAAGCTCTCGCCGCGAGAGATGTTGGCAGCCGTCGGGTCGCGATTGGACGACTCCAAGTCGTTGCCGTGGTGGCCGCCGTGGTCTCTGAGTTCGTTGTCGTACTTGGCCGAGTCGTCCAGGACCGGGGGGGCGCCGCCGTTCAGGGCTCCGGTGGTCTCGTCGTCCAGGTTCTGCAAGATTCGACAGAAATAATCAAATTAAATCACAGGAAGACTCACCTGAGATGGCAGTATTAAAACTTCATTTCAACTTTAAGTAAGTAATTATATACAGCACACGATTAATATTGTTTGATTGACTGGTACAAAACACAAACCCCATGGTTTCCCTGCAACACAGTGTGGAGCTGCCCAAACAGATATGAAGCCCGCTGTGACAGAACGCGGCTTCTACGTGTCAGCGAGCAGAAACATGGTTTTTGTGTTTGCGTGTGTTAGTTACCGTGACAGGCTCTCCCCCTGTGGGCTCGTAGTAAACCTCTCCCGGGCTGAGCGGGACCGTCTCTGTGGCCGTGGGAGGCTCTGATGGCTTGTTCAGCTACACGCACAGAAAGCACAGCGACAAAGAGAAGAGAGCAAAACATGGAACAATGCAGCGAAGGAAGAATATACAGCTGAGAGGTTTATGTTATATTTATAATAACAGAGCTGCACAGTCGAGTCATAAAAAGAGACGATGAGGCCTTCCACTCAGAAATATGAAGATGGATTCATGACAGTGTGTGGTGTTGGTGCTACTTGATCTGCTGTGATCAGGAGCTGTCAGTTAATGCTGTGTAGCATTAAATCAGTAAATTGACATTATATTAAACTTCATTTTAACACGACGGCGTCTTTATTTTGACAAATGACCCCGTGATTATCACTTGTGGTCACAGCTGCCACATATTTTTTTTGCTTTTAATGAAAACTAGACTTTATTACATCCATCCATTTCCCATAACCGGTCTCGGAGGGGCTGGAGCTAATCCGAGCTGACATTGAGCGAGAGGCGGGATACATCCTGGACGAGCCACCAGCTCGATCACAGGGCCGACGCATAGACACCTACGGGCAGTTTAGAGTCACCAGGTCAAAAGCTCCAGCCGCGGTTCAAAGCAGGATCCTTCACGGTGATGCTTTATAAATATATTCTCATGGCTCAGGTCATTGTTTTCATTGGTTATGATAACACTGCAGAGATCTGAGATCTGGGGATGTGAATACATCGTTAAAAAGACGGAGCAGTGAGATAATCACACAGGTTAGTCCGGTTCATCACCATTTTTATCAATTATTAATAATGACAGGGGAACAAGCAACGCATGAAAAGAGATGATTTTTATAGAAATAACTGTAAGCAGGACAACATCGCCCTGCGTTAATCATATTCAACAGAATCACTTCACGCGTGAGCCGTGCTCCATCTGCAGTTTGGATTAGTCGAACTCATTTGGAGGTTAAATATGAAACTGTGACCCAAACTGTTTGTTGTTGACCTCCATCACAGTTTAGAGTTGTTTCACAGTACAGTAAACCCAAGACGGTTCAACAAGATAACTGGATTATTTGTCAGTTTTATTCAAACATGTGATGATGTGATTAACATTGAGATCGTCCGATTGTAGCGACTATGCGAGGCGTTGAACTGGCAGCACTTGGTTTGAGTTCGGTCAAGATCACAGTCTGTTTTAACACAGAAGGAGTCCGCAGTGACACGGCTGAACTCGACCACAAAGAGGACTCGTGTATGATGCTCTGCACTATAAACTTTTAACATTCTGCATTCAGAGACCCGGATGACTTGTGCCTCGATCACCCTCCAAGACGAGAGGTCTGACTTCCACAGATGGTGCTCTCTGAGACGTTTAATAAACTTTAACTGCTGAACCCTGTGAACCCCCATTTCAGCCCGGGTATTTACAGGCGTTCAGACATATTTTATACTTCTAATCAACATAAAATTGCAGAGTTTGTGATAGAATGATGGAATGAAATAAATGGAGAGGAGGAGAGGAACGCTCTAATGGAGCTCTTTACAAACCGAGCTAATTATTTCGACACATAAGCCAACTCAGATCTCCAATCGATAGCCATTAGCCCCATTATGACTGGCCAAATGGACTCTGCGTGTGTGTGTATTGTGCGTGTGTGTAGAATATAATGGCAGTGACAACAATAAAGATTGATTTGACGCCATGTTGGCCACTCACCATCTCCGTGGAGCTGCCTGCCTTCACAGGAGGAGGGGGCTTATGCTTGGGGGGACCGCTGATTGGAGAAAAGACAAAGATAATACAGTATTGATCGCCGCTACGTCAAGACATCAGCTTTCTTTGTACCAAACAAAAGAAACGAGTTGTGTGACTCGGAGTGCAGGGACACAGACAGTCTCAAACATTAAGCTCTAAAGACGTCCTGCTGTGCCGCGACTCCATCCAGATTCCATCAATAAACCTTTTAATGAAAAATTCAGCAATTAAAAAAAAAGTGAGTTTTTACACTGGAAGCTATAATCTGTGAGTTTGTAATTATCCCAGCTTTAAAAAAAACATTTCTCCTTCACCTCGGTGAAATCATCTAGTTGAAGTGGAGACCTTGAGCACGGCACACTTGACTTCAGTTTCGGGATTTGTAAAAAGCCTCATTGACATTTTGACCAGCATGCACATCAAAGCCCGGCACACACACCTCATCCTTTGTTACTCTGAGCATAACGAGAAGGTGAACGTCCTTGATTAGCTTTATTTTCGACACGTCTGACACTGAAAAGGCAGATGATGAGAGAGACAAAGAGAGTTTGTTGTCGTGTTTTCACCCCGCAGGAGCTGAGAGGTCACAAGAGAAGGAATATATATATATCCGTCTGGAGCTGCAGAACATATGTGAGCCTTATGATGCTGACACAGCAAACAACTCGGTCCATGCAACATTAAATTCTGACTAAAGACAAGCAGCCACTGTTACTGAGGTTGGACAACACATAGAGGCCAGGTCAGGGTGTAACATGTGATACATTAAGTTAAATGTAATCAGAACTTTAGAGCAACAAAATCCAAAATCCCGCTGGAGAGCGGATAAAGAGCTGCAGGTTCTGACCCAGAAATGTTTAGAAAATATCAAGACGTTCATATTCTACAGCAGTCACCCATTCATACATTTTATGTTAATTTCATTTGTTTTCCTGATATCTTGAAATGAAAAATGTTATCACGAGATAACAGGAACATTTTTCCAGATTTCCGTCACGCCGTGCTGACTGATCTATATGCTCCTGCTCCTTTTCATATTGCTACACTGACTGATGTTTCCTGCACTGATTTCATATACTAGACTTGTCCTTTTTGTTTTTCATCAAGATCTCGTATTAATTATGCCGTTATATATTATCTCATTTGTTTTTTCAGGAAATCGACAAGCTCGAGAAAACAAAATGAAAAAGTGAAATTAAGTCGTTATCATGAGAAAACGGAGGAAATTAAATGTATGAATGCATGGACCGCTCGGGCTTCTGTGAAATTAAATTTTATTTTTCAACTTTATTAAACTCACTGGGGAAAACTGGGAGCTTAGACACACACTGTACATACAAACAGATCCGTAAAAGTGAAAAAGTCTGTCAATAATCTGATTAATAAACTTCCTAAGAACAATCAGAGAGGATCACCGACTGTACTAATGGTGAAAACATCCTACAGAGCTTTTAGCAGTCAGACTGCAGAGGAAGTGAAGGACATGGAGTGTAGGTCAGTAAATCATAACGCAGAGGAAAGACGTCCAGAAGAGAAATACTCGCTGCTTTCAGGAGGATTGGTTGGTTACAAAAAGAACTGAGATCTGTTTGTTTCACTCCAGTGATCTTAGAACAGATTTTAACAACACCGCTCAGGATGTTTCTGTCTCTGACTGCGAGCATGCGACAGCAGCAGATAGAGGAAAAAAGTCGGGAGAGTCTCAAAGAAAGACTGACAGAAACAACAATGGATGGAGTTTGTGGAGAAGGTGATCATCAAAAATAGTCCTCAGGTATCTGTATGAGGAAACAACGGTGCAATATCTCCTTTAAAGATTTAAGATCACACCAGGAAATAAAATCAGTACGAGTACACCGTCGTCTGAGTCAGATCATTGAAGAAGAGGTCGCAGAGCGTCCCACGCTGAGTGTCTGAATAAAAACCTGATCAAATATCCACCCCTCTGAGTGCCCCTGCATCATCTGTGTACATAATGTAGAGTGAGGCCAAGAGGACGAACCCGTGTGGCGACCACTTACAGAAACCCTCCAAGATCCATAATGCAAGCTGGTGAGGCAGTTTCTAATCACATAGCAACATTTCTATGAAAAGATTCAGATTGAATTCTGATTAAAAGTCAGCAAACAAAAGCCAGACACAGGCTGCTAAATCTCTATATTATATTTAGTATAAGTGGCTGTATGTCTTCCACATCTCTCCCTGTCTGCTAGTTTGTCTGGTGGGATTTTTTATTATTTTCTCAAAGGTTATCATGATGAACAATCTAAGTGTGTTTGGTTTTAGATCATTAAAGTCTGTGTGAAGTAAGAGTGAACGTGTGTTCGACCAGAGAAGAAAGTGTTATTAACCACCCAGCCAAATCTGAATCATTAAAAATATCAACAAATTTATGAAATGAGGTAGAAATGAATTCTCAGAGTTCAGAAAATGACATGACTAAATTTGAAACACTCTGAGCTGAGATGAATTCATCTCTGTCTCTCAGCTCAGGGTGGCCTCAGCGTGTCATCGAGCCGCCCTTTAAGGACCGCCCACAAAATCCTAAAACTGAGAACTAACTCACTAACTAACTTTACATTTCAGTAATACGTCGTTCAAAGTCTTTTCACGTGTTTTCAGCAACTATTTTCCTACATATTGAATATATTTTGAAAGAATTCTCAGAATTGGAAAAAGTTATTTTCATGTTTTTCAAGGCGAGAATCAAAGTTAAAAACTATTTGGGAGATCGGCATCATTCGTTCCATCAAACCGAAGACGTTTCCTGTCAGCATCACGGTTCCTCTCAGTGGTTGAGGACAGATTTGATCCCCCTCCAGGCTGCCTGCAGATCACAGCTTCCCTCCTCATCTTCCACCTTCTCCTTATACATTATTTTAGCTTACCTTACTTATTCCACCCACAAAACTATGATAAAACATGCTGTGTAAACTCAATGGCAGATATACTTTAGCAGTAGTATAAAGGTCCATCAGATAATAACATTAACCTCCACACACACACCAGCATGCTCAGCCCACACGTCCCCCCGGTGAGGAACAGATGGGGACGAATGGAAATCCACAGAGACGGCCTGTTTCTGAGAAATACTGCAATTCATTACTTGTCATAGCTGACTTATCACAGTTAAATTGCCTATTTAACTCATCCAGCAGAGGCGGGACAATATTCATTTGTGTTTCTACCTGATAAACGTGAGTCAATATTCGCTCTCCTTTCAGTTCTCGTATGGTCTCCACTCGTTTTTGACTAAGTATGCGGCTCTTTCACTGTATTTTATCTTTTAATATTTAACCAGTTACCTCCGTCTGTGGAGCTGCGGAGGCAGCACACTTTTTCTTTTTCTTTTGAAATCTTCCTACGGAGGGTTGTAAGAGCAGTTCAGACAAACCTACCGTACAGTATACATGCGAGGCTGCAAAAGAAAAACAAGTTAAAGAGGCTAAAAACTGCGCGGAGCTGCAGAAGAATCTTTGATTTGGCACTTTTGAAGTTGAAGGAGACAAGCGAGTCTCGGAAAATTCATCCCATTAAACCCAGTCGAGTCAAATCAGTGGGTGTTTAAGAGTAATAATAGATTTCCTCAGCGCCGCGTTGGATTTAACATATTTCAGTTGAAGTTTTGAAGCTTGCCTTTTAGTGCCTGTGTTAGCGTCTCGCTGGGAACAAATGGCGTCTTTAAGGACCGTCATTTTCTACTAATTTGTGCTCAGAGCAGAGGTCACGGGTCATTTCGATGAGCTTACAGTTCATTCTTTGGCCACTTTGACCCTGAACTTTGCAATCAGCTTTTAATTTTGGTTCCCGTCATGAATTCTGTCTTTATTCTCTAAGTGGCCGTTACATATTTGTGCATCAGCGACATGACGGTAAATGTAATTAACATCTCTGACTCAGAAAGTAAGCCGGCACAATGACTGCTTTGTTCACTTCTCTAATCCCTGTTGTTCCACAGGAAGTCTCGGTTTGGAGGATCAGGAGGGTTACTGTAGTCCTATTACCGGCTGTAGTGGTTGAACGGCGAGGCAGAGGAGCATTTTGGGAGTAAAATCTCCAGGCTATAAACTTCAAGTCAGGATTTGTGACCGTGGTATCTCTGCCGGGTCCCCACGTGACATGTAATAAGTTTTAATGAGCCTCAGTGCCAGAGGAGGAGGTTTAATAAACGATGGAGTAGATGGTAATGAAGACTCACTCTGCGTCCTCTTGGCGCTTGCGGATGTAGAAGATGATTCCGATGACGATGCCGATGAAGGCGAGGGCGCCCAGGATACCTCCGATAACGGCACCTGTCGATGGGCCGGGAGTGATTTGTCTTTTCTCTTCTAGAAAAGATGAAAAGACACAGAGAGAAGAAAGAAAGAGAGAAGAGAGAGAACTGTATTACCGATTCATTCAAATTTCATGTGTCTGCTTCTGGCGCTTTAATGTGTTTTGCCGCTGAGAGGAAGTCGTCTGTGGCAGCGTGAGTCAGCAGTATTTCATTAATAACTGGAGATGAGCACGATACGTTAAACAAACACAAACACACAGTTTAATCTAATGGAATATTAATAATTTAAAAGGGAATACCAGCAAAGTGAGTCATGAGAGTCGCAGGTAGTCAGAAGTGTGTGTTCAGTGTCAGCGCTGTGTGTGTTATTATGCTGTAACACTGAAGCACACAGTCACATGAGCACAAAGAACTCAGCACAGAGCTCTCTGTTGTACATTAACACTGGCGGATGCAGTAAATCTCTGCGATGCGGCTTCACATCAGCCGAGTTCTCACGCTGACCTCGACGTCTCCTTTCAATTAAGAGCCTGTTTATGATTTCTGGAGGGCAGCGAGGCATCTCAATTGACTGTAAAAGCCTCTCATTACAGAGCTGCTTTTATTTAAAAGAAAAGAGGGAAAGAAAGCGGCAGGCTGACAGCGGCTGTACGCGGATGATTCTGCACAATCATCGGATTGAACAGGAGGTTCTGGCGGAAACAACAAAGCGAGAGCTGAATGATTTTCTCAGGTTGTTTGGTCCTTTTTTTTTTATGAAATCATATTTCTCAGAAGTAAAAGCACTCCTTTGATACAGAGATGATAAAAGGATAATTACTTGATAATTTTCCACTCATTTAACTTTACTACATACATTTAGCTGATTTGTTCGGGCGCAGTGAAACTAATTTGCTGCCACCGCAGGAAAAAGCGGCGCCGTTATTGCTGCATGTACGACAGTTTCATTTTGAGCTACGGCTTTCGAGATGCAATTATATACATTCAAAAACACATTTGCATAAAACATTTTTCTTTGCTTTTGTGAGAAGTGAGTACACTCTCGTCCTTTACGGCCTCTTCTCAGGCCAAAGAACCATTAGCAGCCTGGAGAAACACCTCCAACACGTGTCCGATCATCAAATCATCTTTCCAACAATGACACAGTCCTCATGAAAACAATCTGTGTTAGTTTACAACAACATGACACCTCGAATAACATTTAACATAAATTCTTTGAGCTTCCAAAATGAAATTTCCATGAACCTTGAGAGGTTTCAAAAAGCCGATCAATAAATGAAACTACATGCACAGACAGATAGTACATGAGTACATAACTGCTGTTTGATCAGTGAGTGTCAGATCATGTAAAGACAGACTGCAGTTAGTGAGTCCGGCCAGCAGGTGGCATTCTGTTCCAAGCTTACACAATGAAGTAGATAGATAGATAGATAGATAGATAGATAGATAGATAGATAGAACAAAGGAGAGGTGGGGAGGGAGAGAAAGATGGAGCAGGGTGGAGGTTGGAGATAGGGAGGGTGAGGTATGAAAGAAGGGAGGGGATGAACAGGGATGATGTTGTATAGGTGGGGAAAGAAAATAGTAGCAATGCACAATGACGGCATGGAGAGACAGATGGAGGGAGGAGGCAGAGGATGACACCGGCCTTTCCTCGCAGCTGGAGGCGCACACACACACACACACACACACACACACACACTGAAGCATGTCGTGCACACGCGTGTCAAAAGCTCGCTTGAGGTGTGTGAATGAATCGTGGGGCTGCACGAGAGATGACACACTGGAGAGACATGGGAAGGGTGGAGGAGGTGGAGGAGGGTGGCCTGAAACCTGATTGGTTGAAATAAAAAAATGGGGGTGACAATGGAGTAGAGAGAAGAACGAGTTTCTCTGGAGGTGGACGCAAAACTGGTGTTAACAATCTCTCACTCCTTTCTCACTCATTAAATCCCCCACGACCATCACACACCTGTACCTCTCACTGCAGGCGAACCAGAGGTGTTAGGCTGCATATTGTTAATACTCCATCCACCCGTGTGTCTACGAACACTCAACCCTGAATGGAAAATGCCAGAAATCTGGATAAACGGCTACAGCAGTTGGAAAATTTGAATATTCCTTCTAATATATATAATATCACTGCAGGAGCAGTTCCTCCTCTTTTTTTTTGGACAACCTCCCACCCTTACATGGCTCCCCTCCAACAGGAAGCCCCAAAAGTAAAGAATTAAAAGGGCAACAAATACCCAGACGGTGTGTGTGGGCACAGGAGACAGATCCATTTGCATAAATATGGAAGTTTATTAATAACAAAACTATCGAGCGAGCACCATCCAAACCCAAGCTGTTATTGCTCTGCGAGCCAAGATTACACAGTGCACAAGGTCGTAGTACGAGTGCAGAACAAGTTTGGAGAGTCGGATCTTGATTTTTTGTGGGTTCTCACTTTGCAGATTTTGTAAATTTAAAAATGTTTGAGAGGGCGAGAGAACTCTTACTGACACGTTTGAAAAGGACGCAGCCTTTATTTCACTGTTAGGTAAATAAAATGCTATTTCTCAAGGTTAGACATGATGGTGCTTCACATCCAATCCAATAGTGTTTGCTCTGTGTTGAAGAAGCAAGGTTGCTCTGTGTAATACCTGCCATATAATTTTTCTTACTTAATCAAGAGATAGCGGGATGATTGTCTTATCGCTCGCTCTCCAAACGCTGTCAGACCTTACCTCGTTGACTAATTACTTCTCAGATCTCTTGTATCACGCGCGGTGGTTTTGCCGTTAATTAACTTTCATACAAAAGTGCCATATCGGGTGTGAAGCATCGATGAAATTGAGCACGCCATCCCTCGAAATGACGTTAATATTGGGGCAATACAGGAAGTAGTGTGTAGTCCAAGGGACATTCCTGTGTGGTGATCGGGTTGTACAGAGGAGCTCTTTTAATTATCTTATCTCGTCATGCTCTCTGGAGAACATTTGGATACCGGCAGTTAATAAAAATTCACGTCTCTTATGAATTCTGCCAACCATCCATCCATTTTCCATAACCGCTTATTCTTATCAGGGTCGCATGGGGTTGGAGCCAATCCCAGCTGATATTGGGCAAGAGGCAGGGTACACTTTGGACAGGTCACCAGTTCATCACATCACAACGGTGTCAGCCATTAACCTGCAGGTCTTTGGACTGTTGGAGGAAGCAGGACAACCCAGAGCGACGGGAAGACGCAACTCAAACATGCAACGGCCGAGATCGTTTTCCTCCATGTGTCCACGAGCTGCAGGAGTAACCAGCGTTTGTTTGTCTACAGCGAATGCAGGTTGCATTAGTGGTGAATCAACACACCCACTGACACTTCCTGTGTGTGTCTCCGGCAGACCTCATCCTCGTCTTTTGTTACACGCACAAGCTGC
Organism: Larimichthys crocea; assembly: GCF_000972845.2. Lineage (NCBI taxonomy): Eukaryota > Metazoa > Chordata > Actinopteri > Sciaenidae > Larimichthys > Larimichthys crocea. The sequence continues at coordinate 10,142,039 of NC_040023.1, forward strand.
ACCTTTCACTTTCATTCACCTCCGTCCGTTAGAGCCCGTCTTTAAGGAACAGGCAGCTCGATTTCCTCGTCAGCGAGTCAGCGCTGCTTCCTGCTGGAGTTGTAGAATATTTATATGAATTATCAAACATTTATACTGTTGAATCAATACCCCCGGCCTGATACTGGAGAATTGCTTTTTAGATGTAAGAAGGAGTGGGGGTGGAGATGGTGCTGGGGATTGAACACAACAATACAACACAACTTCACTCCTGTTTAGCTCGATCTGTTTGTCCATTTTTCACTCCATCGCCTGGTAGCAAAACACCCCAAATCTACAGATATAATGCTATTATCTAAGTGACACTCGAGTGGTGAGAAATTGCTACTGAATCACATGCAATTTAAATGAAATCGAAACAACAATCCCTGTCTAAAGCGCTCCATTGCTCTCTCTTATCAAACGCTTCAGTGTGTGGGCTGTATTACTGTATTAGCCATCAGAGAAACACATTGTGCCCAAGGCCCTGCACTTAACTATGTCTCCCTGATACACAACATGAAAAAAAAAAAGAAAAATCCCACACACATTTGCTAGCAAAAAAATTATAAATAACAGAAAATACCACTCACAGACACAGAAACACAGAAACATGCACCACTGCGACACAAAGTACTCGACTAAAAAGGTTCCTTGGAAGGGTCAGAGATGTAAGCTCATCGTGACAGCTGTTATTATTTTGCATCCAATTTTACAAGCACAAATTCTTCCATCTGCTAAATGTGACTCTTGGACTGTCGACTAAATGGTATGCACTCCACCTGTGTACAAGGGTATCATCTGCTTCGGGCCACCGGTAGAAAATCTATAGATTTGTACCAGAAATCATGCAATCAGACCAGCTGAGTGTCTCTCACAGAAGGCGAGGGTCAAACATCCGACGCTAACGGAGCGCGGATGTGATGAAAGCTGACGAGCCACTCGTGTGACTCCACTTCCAAATGTCAGGTGGGGTTATCTGGTCTCGATGGGATGCACCGTCAAGCAGCAGAGGTGGGGGAGTTAGTGACGCTCGTGTCGGAAAATAAAAGGATAAACAGTAGATCATGTTTTTTGCACATTAACAGTCTTCTTAGTGTGGAGGCGAGCAATTATCACACAGCGAACACTTATATATAACACATATAACACGTTACTGTGTCTTAACGTGCATTTGATTCAGTTATTAACGGAGACGTTTGACGAATCACTTAGTGGCAAATATCTTTAGAGAAAGCAGTCAGCCGGTTGCCATGTGAAGGATTGAAGGAGCAGTGCATGGGATTTGGAGACATCTAGTGGTGTAGTTGCAGATTGCAACACCCTTGTTTCACCCTCTTCTTTCTAGGTGAAGGAGAAACTGCAGGAAAATGTGAAAATCTCAACACGGTGGACCCACATCGTCTAAATATACCCCAAAGTCTCATTATGCCAAACACATAATCACTCCTATATTCAGGTGATTAAACACACACACCTTAAATCTCACCCGCCGGCCTTTAAAGTCTTGTACTTTTGCTTCTACCAATACTTTTACCTACTTGGCAGTCTTGTGAGTCTCGCAGGACCTACAGTGCAGAACCCGAGAAGTCATTTAGAAAGTGGTGAAGACACAGTGGACTGTAATCATAACAGTAAGCACTGAAATGATGCTCGAGAGGACTGAGGACCGGAGCCGCTGTTCGGCCATCCGTGAAATCGCATTTTGAGAAGTGAGCATTTTAAAAACTTAGGGCTGATTGAACGGCTGCCTCAGACTTCTTAAGGTTGTGTTCCCCAAATGTGTCTGACACGAAAAACATATCTCAAGACCTCTGTGAGTTTATGGCTACATGCCTGAAATGTTCTATGACATGAGGCTGTAATGCAACGTGACAGGACATGTTTTGTGTGTTTCAGATTCAGCTGCCGCACAAACAAAAACACAAAAACAATTCACGCACTTCCTTTCATTCTGCTCGCTTCTCTCCCTGAACGCCGCGCTCGCTTACAGTTAGTCGGGTTATAAATAGCAGCTGTAGTGTCGGAGGGGGGGAGGCAGAAAAATCAAAGGACGGAAGGAAAATGGAGAGGAGCGTGAAGGTGAAGCCATGAAGGAGGAGCAGAGCACTGAGCAGGGGATGAGGAGCGATAAACGAGGGGAGGGGAGGGAAGGTGGCGTAGAAGGAGAGATGAGGGAGTGATAGGAGTGTTCGTGGCCTGCAGAAAACAGGAGGAGATTTTAAAGGTCTAAACACTCCTGGGGGAGGCCGTGAGTGACACTGGAACAACAACTGCCTCTGTAACTCTTTCTCAGTTTCTCACCATCCTTCCTTCACCCCCTCGCCTTTTCTTTTTTAGCTCTTTCTCCAAAAACACTTCTCATATTTTGTTTCCTCTCCCGTCATCCTCCTTCGCTGCACGTTATCCGCTTCCTCTCTCCTTTCTCTCGGCCCTCTCATGTTCGTCCTTCAGCCCTCCGTCAGACTGCTGCGCTCTGTACTTCCATACGCCTCCAGTTAAGACACACTCTCTCAATCACTTTGTTTTTCTCTCCTCCTTTTCACAGCCACTATCTCTCGCAGTCTGCTGCTCACTTGCTCTGCTGCTGCTGCCACAACATGAAAAAATGCCCCTGTTGCTTTGTCCTTAACAAGAACACCTCTTTTTCCCACCCGCACTCCTTTTTTTTTCCAACTCTGACTCACAAACAGCGACATTAGCGCGCCCTCTCGCATTTACCGACTCTGAAAAGACAAAGTGACTCGCAGACATTCACAAACACGCACAAAGACAACACAAATACATAAATACAGCGAGCGGTATGCGGCCACCAAGCACTAAAAAGTCCACTAAAATTATGAGTGCACAGAAATTACTGCAATCAGCGGGCAATTATGATGAATAAAAAAGGAATGATTATAATCTTAGAGGCTAAAAGCTTCTTTATTCCTTTCAGCAAGGCACTCCAGAAAAGAGAGAGAGAGGAAAAAAAGGTGAGTGGGAGAACGAGAGGCATGAATATTGTGCTGCACATTAAAGACAAACTGCAGCTGGTTAACAATGCAAAACCTCGTCACTGCACGGCTGTCCTGCAGTGAAAATCTCAGTTTTGAAGGTTAAACATGCACTTTTACAAACAAACGGACTAAAACACTGACATTCTGCCAGCGGCCTGAGATGGCATCATCCATCAGAGCTTTTAGAGCATGCACTTTCATTTCCCAGAGACAAATAAGACGTAGGGAGAGTTCTAAGGCCCGCAAATACAGCCGTATCCCTCCATAAACAAACACTAGATTAAATATTCAAAGTTTCACTTTATTTCCATTAGTGTAGTGACCCACTGTCTGCCTAATTTCCACCGGGCTCCTAAAACTTCTCGAAGAAAGACTGCAACAGAGACACTTCCTTCAGCTCCGTCTCGCTCTCCAGTGGGGCAGCAACAGCGAACAGTGTCCGTCTTTGTTCTGTTAATTGCGATCCAGCAGCTTTACTGTTTTATAAATTCACTCTAGGTGTTTGTTTTGTGTCCCCTCGCGATGTGCCTGACGTTATTTCTACAGTTAGCCACTTCATCACAGTTTGAAACAGCCACCGGTGACGTGGTGAGTGTTCCAGGTCCGTTTTTGTCGTCTGTGGTGAGTTTTCCTTCCCTCTGTGGAGAAAAAAGGGTGGAGGACACGCAGCACAGAGGAGTTTTGTAACAGAAATTGTTTTAATGATCTAAAACATGTCAGCATTTTGGTATCGGTCCAATCCTAAAGGCGCATTGATCGACCCACAGACAAAGTCTGCAAGGCTGACTGAAGATATTCTGTGCAGCAGAATAATGTTTGAGGAGCTGGTTTAAAACAAAAAAAGGTGAGGAGAGGGAAGCACGAGGATGAGGCGAGAATCGAGGACGCGCTGGATGATGACTTGGCTGACGAGAACAAAGTGGGACAGCGGAGGAATCATAAATAAATGAAGGCATCTCCATCACTGTGCACTCAGTGTAATTAGCCTTCTGAGACTAGACGAGAGCCACCCAACCCACGGTTTATTAGTTACAGTACGTGACACACTCTGAGCACACACACACACACACACACACACGACGTGCAGAAGCAGGTCTGATGGCATCTTTAAAGTCTCTCACACACACACACACACACACACACACACACACTAAAGCTCAGCGTGACCTTCTTGAGTAAATCTGCCTATCAGTGCTCTCTGTGTTTGTGTGACATATCTTTGGATATGCAACACTTCACAACCTTATCTGCAGCCCTTTCATTTTCTGACAGCTCGGTGTGTGTGAGCTTTTTTTTTTCCCTGTCCTTTCTCCCCATATGTCTCCACCCACTTAACAGATTAAAGAACACACAAACGCACACTAACTCACTCTCTCTCACACACACACTCTCAAACACATGCAGACACATTCTGTTGCCTGCTTCCCCAAATAACATCCAGGGTAGAGGGGGATTGGGTGTTGGTGGTGTTGGTGGTGGGTGCGGGGAGTGAAATGGCATTTCTCTCTAAATGATCCAGAGCAAATGAGTTTATCTCAGAGACAGACAGCCCCCAAACCATTCAGGATCAAACTAGGTCATAGTCGGGAGGAGAGAGAGAGAGAGAGGGAAGAGAAAAGAGGGACAAAACACAAACGAGGGAGGAAAAAACAGAGTTATGAAGTGGAAGAGAAGAAGGAGAAGAAGAGGAGACGCCAGCTCTCTTCTGTCTGCTGTCTCTTGGTCCCCGCGCTGCATCGTCTCTTCTGTAAACACAGCGAGGCTGACATTTGGAGACGTCCCCTGTCTTAAAAGAGCTGTCACCCACCTAGTCAAATGACATCAAGTCACTTAGAGGGACGGAGGGACGGAGGGACGGAGCACAGCACAGTATCAGAGCTCTGCTGTATTACTTATTCATACTTAAAGAAATGGGGCATTTAAATGATACATCTCACTGTCATGAACCTGAGCTGCTGCACACAGTGAGGTGACGTCTGTGTGGAAACATTAAGTAACATGAAGTTATGCTTTCTGTATGTACGCTTACTGCTGCTCGTCTTCACTGGCTTGATTGACTTACACAGCTGTGTTAGTGAAGCGGTGCTATTAACCTTTAGCTTCTTTAATGATGTAAATATCTGTGTTTAAACTGATTGGAAGCGTAAGCCCAAACCCCCTGTCCCGTCCTGGGACGAGCTCAGCAGATAATAAAAAATCTAAATATGTTGAAGTGTACACTATATTAATGATATTTTCACAGCTTTACCTCACACAGCTCTTTTTTTTCCAACTGTTTGGGTCGGAAAGTTGTGAGATCAGACCTGAGCTGAACTGTCTGAAGCTTTCAAAGCTTTGAATAAGAAATATTCTTAATATAGCATACACTTGAACAGATAATGGCCAGCAGTGCATAGCGCATAGCCCTGTGTACTATAAGTGATACACTGAATATGCATATGTACTTTAAAATACCTGAACTGTGGCTGTGACACTTTTCCACTCATTGATCCTTATTTAAACTATCAGTATGATGATATATTTACAAATGTTGCATATATCTTTTATTGCCGTGTGTATTGTTTTTGGATTGTGATGTCAGAAATCACGAGGCATGTCCATAACTCTTCTTCCAACAGTGTGGAGAAGCAGCTATAGGTTATGGCGATAATATCTGAAAGTTAGTTTGAATAGATTTAAGCAGAGAGTTGGAGAGTACTGACGCAGAGAGAAGAAAGCAAACAAAGCTGCAAAGTATTTAAAGAAACGAGAGTTAAAGATATTGAATTTCAATCTCGGCGGCTGAAAAGATGCATCATTATCATCAGCGCAGGTATTGAGGGATTCATCTGTCGCTAATTATTTTCATTTTCATTGAAACTGGTGTGTATTCTCAATTTGATTTTGTGTTTTTACAACCTATTGTCAGCGTCTGCTTATTTTAAAGATCAATTTTCTCACCCTGAGAGGCGACGCAAAAGGAGGAGAGATCTGTGAATTTCTTCCTTCATGTCCCAAGGATGTTTTCTTCTTTGTTTGCTTCAAATGCTCAGGCTAGGTCAGGAACTATTGTTGTTGGTTATGAGTCTGTAGAAACACACTAAGACGTGGTGTCTGATATTGGAAAAGAAACAGTTCGAGGTAAAAAACTGAAATATCACATGAAGAACTGCCTCGATGAACTGTTTATTTTTTTAAGGTAGCCTACTTCGCAGCCCTACTTTAATTACCTTGCTTTCTATCTTTAGACGCTCTCTGAACTGCCCCTGCTGCAGAGCTCGACCTCGATTACTGCGAAATGTAAACGTCTGTAAAGCAAACATGGACGGAGAGGCATGAACTCAATCAGTAGTTTTTTACAAGACCGTGGGGAGGAGGTCAGAATACCCCGAGAGGAACGGCACAGACACGGGAAGAACATGCAAACTCCACAGAAGGTCTGAACAGAAACCTCAGTGCTGTGATATTATCCTTCAACACGCCTCTTTTATCTCCTCCTTCTACCTGGTCATCACTCACAGAATCAGAGATCTTCATGCTTGGTACAGTTTGCACATTTCTTTGTGAGCTTGACGTGACTCCAGAGGAGATATGACCTGCTGTTGGTCACATAATAATGATATAACATTCATAAAACTTCATGTTTTGTTTGTACAAATTAACAGAACTGCAGCATGAAAGACTAAATGACCGTTTTGTTCTACCAGAGGCAGACTTAACATCTGGTGGTCTTAAAATATGGCTGATTATTACTTGAAATTGGGTTTTTAGCTTCTGTATTCTCAGCGGCCCAGACTGAATAATTCCTCCTCTATGTCAAGCTGATAATAGTGACATCCGACCCTGAATCACACTGAACCTCTCACTCCTGTTTGCCAGCTGCACATTTATCCAGTCCTCTTTAGCTTTCCACGAGTGAGAAAGAACTCCAGAGTCAATTTGGCACTCAATACCGTCTGGCTGAGCCGCACTGTTAAGAGATTAAGCTACCGGGGTAATACCTGCATGAAAATGGGTGAATGCAAAAGTGGGTTGCAATATTTTTGAAGGACTTGGGGTGCGCTCAATTTCAGTCTCACCAGAAACTTGGAAAGGCCTCGAGAGCGGAGGAGAGATCAGTTCTATCAAGCGCTCCCTGGGTTATTTCAAGCGTTTGGAATATATTCAAGTGCTATTTTGCCCAGGTCTGAAGCCAAGGGAGCACTTTTAATATTCAACCTACTTCATTGCACAGTTCACTTACTCCTACACACACACACACACACACACACACACACACGGCTCATGTCACTTCAAGCCACTTCAAACACACTTCACGCTACAACTTCAAGTCCCGCAGGCCCAAATTGGGGTCATATTCTCCTGCAACCAATCATCACACCCCTGAGTGTGAGGATGTGACTGTGTGTGTGTGTGTGTGTGTGTGTGTGTGTGACTCCACATCACTGGGACTCAGATCATGTTTATATGCATCTGTATGTGCAAAAGAGAGAGAGAGAGAGAGAAAAGAGCCAATCACTGACAGCCAATCATCTGTCATTCAGACAGCTATTTGGACACCTGGGTGCCCCGGCAGTGCCATGGCAACAGCAGCTGTCTGTTACCAGGTAACCGTGCATAGCCAATGAGCTCAGGGTGTAGGCAAGAGCAGAGAGGCATTGTGGGAGACACAGAGGTCAAGAGAGGCGCTCTCACACGCAGGAGAGGGTGGAAGGTTAACATGCAGACAGGTGGCATGTGGAGGTCTGAGGATTCAAATGTATCTGTGCACAATGCACACACACACACACACGCACTCACGCACACGCACGCACACACACACACGCACTCACTCACACACACACGCACTCATTCACACACACACGCACTCACGCACGCACACACACACGCACGCACGCATAAGAATGCATAAACATGCAGACAGCAACCTAAAAGCCCACAAAACACACAAACACACACACACACACACACACACACACACAATGCGAGCAGGAGAGACTCAGCAGCTGAAGTTTAAATAGCACACACACACACACACACACACACACACACACACACACACACACACACACACACACACACACACAGACACACACACACACACGCACACACACACGCACGCACGCACGCATAAGAATGCATAAACATGCAGACAGCAACCTAAAAGCCCACAAAACACACAAACACACACACACACACGCACACAATGCGAGCAGGAGAGACTCAGCAGCTGAAGTTTAAATAGCACACACACATACACACACACAACCACACACACACACACACACACACACACACACACACACACACTTTTAGTGTTACATAAACACAACGACAGGAAAAAAACATTAAACATGCACATTAGTACGAACGCACACCCCTACAGTTATTACACTGCACACACACACACACACACACACACACACACACACACACAGACTAATCTTCTCACCCTTTTAGATGGTCTGTCGCATTTAAACTGTCTGGGGACTTGGTATTACACTGATGGATGCAGCACAGTGTGTGTGTGTGTGTGTGTGTGTGTCTGTATTCGTGTGTGTGTTAGAATCCTCTGACTTATTAGCAGGTGAATGATTAAGCAGTTATTAAGCATTGAGGGTGTTTACACGCACGCTGGGATTCTGATTACGATCGCGTCTGAAAGTATAGTTATGTTATGATTTGTAAACATCCCGCTCTCACAAACCTGAATGAAGCACAGCATACCTGCCTGGTTTCACCTTGAGAGACATAATAATATAGATTTTTAGCATTTATCTCTTCTCACATTCGCTTTGCTGATGATTAAAGGCCTGCAGGTTGAAGACGGTGGGTGGTCTCAGCTGCAGAAACACAGTCTGTAAGAGTTCACACCTTACAGAAAACACTAAAGGAGGTTTCGAGGTGCTGGTTTAGAGAGAGTGCTGGAGCTGTCTCCTCTTCCTGTGACACGGCCCTGTTAGACTGAGGATAGGAGGAGGTGGTTGAGAGCAGCGCGGCTCCTTTTGTTTAATGTCAGATAAATTCAGACGGAAATCTGAAGCGCGTTGAATAATGCATTCCTGAAGCTGTTGTTGACGCAGGTGTTTGTGTGTGTGTGTGTGTGCTCCTGCATGTTCAGTGACGGTTTACCAAGCGGAAACCTCCGTGCACTCGAGGCTCCAGAAGTGTCTCCATAAGTCCCCATGTCCAACTTCACAGTGCATCCAACATCATTTGCTCCTCTGTCTGTGTTTGTTGTGTTTTTGTTGCCTTTCTGTCTCTGTGAGTACTTTTTGTGTGTGTGTGTGTGTGTGTGAGTGTCTGCATGTGTGTCATTTTTTAAGCGAGTGTGTGTGTGTGTGTGTGTGTTAGCTCCACTCCCTGCGACACTGTTCTCAGCTCGCGGGGGAACCGTATGCTTCCTGCCATCCAATGCCACAGCGAATCACTCACACACACACACACACACACACACACACACACACACACACACACACACACACACACACACACACACACACACATAAAGCCCAAGGCCCCGTTGGCCTCCCTGTCCTTGGAACTCTATCGGTCATCTGTCCCCCTCGCCGCTGACCTACAAACATACACAGTCTCTATCACACACACACACACACACACACAACAAATCCATGCATGCGTATGCAACGACAACAAGAAACCCACAGCCATGATGCAACATTGTGCACATCATAATATCATGCACAGACACACACACACACACATGCACACAAAGGGCGCTGAGATGAACAGAAATATGAAGAGGGACAGAAACAGTGTGTGCACACGCATCAACACACAGATACACACTGAGCTGCACAACGACGAACACAACGTGCTCCAAACCTCTGCAAGACACTTAAGACTAATGAGCTTAATGTTATTAATAAAAAGAAAATCAAGAGCAGACATGAAGTCATGCAGGTATGAGGAGACTGTGAAGTGGAAATCATGAGCTATTTATGAGAATAATTACAGGTTTAAAATTTAAAGTTTCCTTTCTCCTTTCCATCGCTCCTCAGGCTGCGAAACATCAGATTCAACACAGTGAAGCAACAATAACGACTGTTAGACCTCAGCAGCCGCACGGTGAAGATGACTACAGGGCTCTGTGCTGTTCAGAGAGACAGGGAAGGAAGCGCTCCATGGTGTCTGCTTTGGTTGCTATGCAGCAGTAAGACATTTAAAAAGACGTTAAATGGGCTGTAAGTGGTTTACATTATATTGATCACACAGTGGACTGTCTATTATTATTATAATATGATAGACATTGGCCTTTTTTTTTAAATAATTGATGCATTATATGAGATACTTTCTTTCTCTCGTTTCTGATTGCTGCAATAATAAACCTGATTTGTATTGGACTTTTCTTAACAATGAACAAATCAACGTGCTTTACAAAAGACAAATACTGAAAGAAGACAAAGAGAGGACATGCAAACTCCACACAGCAAGGCCCGAGGCCAGGACAACAAACTCCGCAGCCTCAGAAAGGCCTCAGCCGGCGGGTGGGTTGGAAACCAAGAACCTTCTTGCTGCGAGCTGAGCACGACGAAAAAATCAAGGCCAAGAAACATGAGCAGAGAGCAAGTCAAATGATACAACTATAACTATAACCCAATAAGTTGGGATAAAAACAGTTCAAATAAAAATGTAAATGTTTCCAAAAGCTCTCACAAAAAGAGAGTTTTAATGTATCCGAGGTGATCAGACAGCCTGATCCCCTTTGTCACACACAGTGACCTGGAGCAGGGCTCCATCTGCAGATCTCAAGAGTCACATAAGGGCACATAACAGGTCAACAAACTGGAAATGTATGCAGGAGTAAGGCCGTTTAAGAATGAGCAATAAAATGTTATCAGATCAGTTCTAAGTTTAAGGAGTCAGTGTAGGGAGGTAAGCGCAGGCGGTGACGTGATCATGCCTCATCGCCTCTGAGCGTTCTGTACCAGCTGGAGACGGTGGAGGAAGCCCTCCCTGCCTGACCCTGAAGTGACGCGCATGAAGAACTTCATGTAGATAAGAAAAAAGATTTCAGTAATCACCCTGAAACATCAGCAGTTACAGGAAATGGTGGGATGGGAGGAAGACGACTGACATCAGTGCACATCATGTTCGATCATCAAAACAGAAGTTTGCATCAGCATGTGTAATATTATCTGACAGGCCGCCAAGATCAACACCAAGAAGAGTTGATGGAATGTGGGAGAGCGGACAGACTCATACTCATCATCAGAGAAGAATCTGGGAGGTTTTAAAAACATGTATGATGAGTGTCGTCTGCATAGAAATGATTTTAGTTCAGCTGGACAAGAGGCTTCATGTATAGAGAAATGGAAGGAGTAGACTGACTTCACTAACTAAAAGTACCAAAGATAAAATCCAAAAATAAGTTCAGCTGTTTCAGATAAATGAACATTAGGAGAGAGAGCTGTTTGTACGGGCCTCGTCGTGTCGATTCTGACAGAAAATCGTTGAGAGATTGAACAAATGTTTAGGCTCAGCTCATGCTATGTTCTTATGTGAGTGCTCTGATTTATAAATGTGTTCTTTGATTATGAAGCAGTAGCCTCAGGGCTCGTGTCTGTATAAGCGCCTCATCCCAGCACCCAGCCAGCGCTTCCCTTCTAGATAAAATTTATATATGTTTAAAAACACAGAAGTACCTTACTTATGTAAAGTTTAAACTAATGACTTTCTTTCTCATGACGTGGCTGCTACAGTCTCTGAGTGACTCATTACTGTGCAGGAGCCTGGAAGGTTGATGCTGACACTACAGCTCACAGTGGGAGCTGTGACGCTCGGCCCTCTTTATCTGAGGAAGCAAAGAGCGACTCCACTTCACGGGCACGTCAGTAAGTGTGGACGAGGGCATCAGCAAAAGCACACATGTGAGTTTACACTCAGCAAACAGTTTGTTTGCACAGTGTGTATGTCAGTATTTGGGTCTTTAAACAAAGCGGTCACACTGTTGCTGTCTTGGGAGCTGGCTTTGGTGTGTGTGTGTGTGTGTGTGTGTGTGTGTGTGTGTGTGTGTGTGTGTGTGTGTTTGTCTGGAAGTGATTTGTTGCAGCCCCAGCAGCCAGCAATGAACTTTTTGACCTCAGACAATATCCTGCCTTGACTCAATGCTCTTGGGTGAACACACACACACACACACACACACACACACACACACACACACCGCAGGGCTAACAGCTGATTTTTCTTCCCTGCTTTCAGCACCAAAGCGTCCATTTTCTCATTCTGTACACTTCCTCCACACTCATCCATCACCTCGTACCTCTGTTAAAGACTCATCATCTTAAGTCGTCTTCGTCTCTCTTCCTCACCCTCGCTGACCCTGTTTCCTCCCCTCATCCCTCCTCCTCTACGCCCTCTCCTCCTCCCCCTCTTCTGTTTCATGTAAACTCTTTGTTTTTCCTTCCTTCTCGTCCATTCCTCTGCCTCCCTCTGTGTCCTTTCTTACATCTTCTCTCCATCCTCTACCTCCCCCATCCTCCATTCTCTCCTCAACTTATCCCTTTTATGCATTTCCTCCAACGCCTGCACCCACTGCACCATCACCACCACCACCAATCCCCAGCCTTTTCATGCGTGAAACGTTTTCATTGTCGATAAATAAATTATGTATGAAACAGTGATGAAAACCCATTTCTCAGATAAATAATTATGCAGGCCGGGCATTGTTGTCCTGATGTCTTTGTCATCTGTAAAGTATCTGTCCATCACTACCTCCCAGAAACGTCTCTACCTGCTGTCGTTCCCTGACGTGCATGATGCCAGGTATTATTTGTTTTTCTCGTTCGATAAAAGCATGAAATATGGACGCCATTAGCTGACATTAAGGAACAATAACAACATGAATACTACTAATCTTCTTGAAGCGTTTCCAGTTTCAGGTGAAAGTGGTTCTTAATTTATGTTGTGCACAAACACGCAGCTCGTCAGCTGAATGAAAACATGCAAAACTTTTGTTGTCACTTTGTGTAATGCTGCTGCTGCACTATAATTTCCCAGCTTGGGATAAATAAAGTATATCTATCTATCTATCTAAAACAAAGTTTGTCCAGTGACGATGAGACGGAACGACAGCGGAAAAAGAAAGTGGAGATTACCAAAGAGGGATCAAGAGACAAGACAGAGGAAGAGAAAAGCCCGGACTCCTCTGTTCTTAAAGCTGTGGAAGAAAGAAAGGGGGGGATTGGAAAGATAAAAGCAAGTAAGTAACACATGGAGGGAAAGAAAGAAAGAAAGAAAGAAAAGAGGAGCAGAGGGAGATGAACTCTTCCCTGAGAGCTCTTAAGCTCTTGTTGTGTACCGTGATGAGCGATAGTGTTTGCAGGTTAACAGCCCAAAGCCCGGGGATGGAGGGAATACACAACACACACACAAACCTAAAGGGAGTGGGACAAGGGCAGAGTGATTGTACACACACACACACACACACACACACACACACACAAACACACACACACACACAAGATAGGGAGAGAGATGAGGGCGGCAGCGAAGGCTAAGACCCGAGAGGAAACGACTGAAGACCATCTAATAGGGAGAGAGAGAGAGAGAGACTAAAGGTGGAGAGAGGCCAGCATCATTCAGACTGAGAGAAGTTCATTTAAAGGAATTAGATCTGTTTGCTTTGACCCTCTGATCATAAACTGAGCTGAACATGAAGCTTTCACATGATTCATGTCACACCGTCCCTCTCTCTGAGTTCAGACGGCTTCGTAACACAGGTGCGGTTAAGTTTGCAGGGACAGAAGTCATTATTGATCATTCGTCATTATTTTTACATTAACGATGAATCACTTGGACTGCTTGCATGTGAAAGGGAGCGCTCACGACAAAGCCCACAGAGTCTCAACTCTCCAGCTCTGCAGTTCTTTCAAATGTCTTTCAGCTCGTTCTTTTGGTTTCACGGCCTGCAGCTTTAGTGTCCCCGTCCAGTCTCACCGCTCTCATCAGTGTCGCTTTCGGCCGCGGCAGGCAGATGTTTTCAGCGATGAAGCTGTAATAAACCCTCCGTACACTAGCCGCTCTGCGACAAACGGCAGACGGACACAGTTAGTGACTGGCTGGTGAGCCTGGTGGAGCATTAAGCGGCTAAAAACTGCAGGATGATAACGCTCAAAGCGTTCTACAGACTCTTGGTTTCATCCTGGGGTCACGGTTCTCCCGTGTTTCACACTTCCACACCTTTTTTCGTCATCACTACAGTCAGTATAACTGCTGGCATGCAGTAGACGTGGATGCAGAGTGTTACGGATGCAGGGTGGAGGTTGTTCACTTGGAGGCACAAACTCTCTGAAGGCAAAGAGGGCATGATAATCTGGATCCTTAAGTACTTAACATTAAAAAAATTGTAGTTCACTTATTTATTTTGTTATTTCCTTTTTGGTCACCATAACGTAGGAAACAAGGTCTCCTGTATGGATGACTAAACAACAATAGACAACACTGTGTTCCTCTGCTGAGCGTCCTTTACCATCACAACTAAATGTCTATTCACAGCCCTAACCCTGGACTTAACATGAACCTAGTCCTAACTCTAATGCTTAATGAACAGCCCTTTCAAAAGAAAGGTTTACCAGAGTGCACACACACACACACACACACACACACATTTACCTTTTTTCTTGTTTATAAGGGTTCCAGTGATGTTCAGCACATGGACTACATCGCTCATGTTCTGTTCATGCCAATAAATCAGAAGAAATTGAAACAGATGAAGTGAAGCGTGTGTGTTCATTTGTGTATGACTGTGTGTGTGTGTGTGTGTGTGTGCATGACTGAATAACTTTCATTTAAACTCAAGCTTGACCATGAAATGTACTGAAAGGCACATTCAATGAACATGAAAAAAGAAAAGAAAAAGGAAATTGATTTCAGCAAATTGTATATGTTCTCAGCCTGTGAGTGCACAGTCGTGCTGCTACAGTCGGAATGACAAAGACACTGATGCAAATCCAAAATCAATCCCGAGACTGGAAATGCTGCTGAAGATCCATCAAGAGCGGCGTCTGCTGTCGCTCATCAGAGGATGGAACATGAGAAAAGAAAAGGGAAAGAGGAAAACATCTCCCAGTGTGTATATGTAGAAATATATATCATCCTTTTTATATGTAGATATGTAGATATATGTAGTTTTTCTGTTTATGTCTACGTTTACCTGTCAAATTCTCTGTTTTTGAACTGTACCTGTGTCTATATCTAACCAGATATATAACCAATTAAAGTGATTCTGATTCTGGTTCTGGTCATTTTGTTTATTCTTTTCTTCAAAGTCACGTCGAGTGTTTGACGTGACACCTCTGTCTTCAACCGTGTGAGACGGCGTAACTGTTTACCTGCAGCAGCTGAGGAATACTAACAGCCTAATTGTGTGGAAGGACAGGGTTAATGGCGCGCATGGTATTTACTCCTCCTGCACGAATTAGCTTTGAGCTCACGTTTTCCAGCGGCTTCCTGGAAAGCGCGGAAACCGAGAAAAACCACACGGACTGTAAAATAAACACAAAGCAGGGAGAATAAGATCAGCAGCAGGTTTGTTGGCGACACAATGTTCGCACATACAAATAATTCAACTTGGTGCTTTCCCTCCCTGTAGATTTCCACTCCACAGAAATCAATACAAAATTATACACCACAGCTGGAACCTGAGCAAACACACTGATGGGAAGCTTTCAGAGACGAGAGTGTAGAAATTTAATAACAGCGAGGGCAATAAAGAAAGATATTGCACCGAGAATCCAAACTGTAAAAAGTCTCAAATACAAGACGTCAGTTTAACTGAGGAGCAAAAAAATTTGAATTCAGCTGTAAGCGACACTTGTTGGTATAGCTGCGGTGTTTTCCTCCACTTACTTTACAGCTGAGCCGTGTGCCAAAAAGCTTTTGTTAAGTAACAGAAGTGACTGTGTAACTGTGAAACACCAGCTGCTGTTTGTTTGAAAGGAGGGCAGCCTGAGCAGAGGAGGATGTTACACTGAAAACTCTCTCACTACGTTAGATTATGTGGGAAAATGATCAGGGACTGTATGAAAAGGAAGGACAGAGCCTTTCATTTTTATCGAAATAAAGCCACCCTCAGGGTCATTAATATTTTTTTTGGACGTTTTGACTTAAATATAAATAGACTTTATTGATGGAAAATTATTTCATTCAAGTTTTAACATGCATTTTATTTTCCTACCCGAGATACAACCACACAAACAAAACACACACACAGACAGACAAAGGATGAGATGCGGAGACTGTGCGACATCAGATGTGTGACAGCCCGTCATAGCCACATTTATTATGTGCTTCATTTGAAAAGTGAAAAATGAAAATCAGGGACTTCATTCATGCGAACAAAGGAAGACAATGTTCTGCAGAAGTCATTTGGATTTGATAAGAAAACCTGCGGTAACAGACAGTTAGGGGAGTTAAGAGGCTTCATTTGAAAAGCAGGTGAGGTGAACATCATGCTGTAAGTCACACGATGCTCTTAGTCTTTGCACATTTACATAGAGTAAAAACACAAAGATAATAAGGCCATTACCAATCTGAAATATGCAAACACACACCCTGCTTAGATTCACCCAGTGAACCACACAAGACACAAAAGAGATGTCTCTAAAATAGAAACTCAACAAAGGCTAGTTACACTAATCACCTCCCAGGGGGAAAAAACACAGAAAGGACTAAACATGCTTACACACACACACACACACACACACACACACAGCTGCTAACATACTGACATACCAATCGACACCCAAAACACAACCCTAATCCCCGGCTAATCAACAAGTTTCCGAGGAACCCGCTAATGAATACCCAAAGAAAACTGGATTTAACGGCTGACGGGCTCTGCCGCAAAGTAAATAAATAAAAAAAAAGTGTTACACAGAACTAACTTTTGTGTAATTGAGATTAAAAATGCTCCATTTTCCCAATTGATGACCATGTAATTATCACGTTACAACTTATTAGCGATGGCTTGGTTTGGTCACGGAACATTTCGTCCACATGGGAAATAATTCCACTTGTTAATTACAGCAAAGAGGCGTCGGAATAGAAAGCTGGAGATGGAGCACACGCAATCTCAATTTACAAAATATATATCAAGACATAACTGCGAGCAAATGTTTCCTGGAGCGGCGAGGCTTTGGCACAATCCCACTGCAGGGGTACTTAACCTTTTCTCTTAATCTGTGATGTTTTGGGAGCCACTTTAAACCAAAGGGCACACGCTTGATTTGGCTCTCTACACGTATGATGTTGAGCTAATGAACACTTACTGAAATATATATGTCAAACAGATTCACTGTTCATCTTTCCTGCCCCGTGTAGCTGGCTGGATACAGTCGCTGCTGGCAAAATCTGTGTTTGTTCCCAGAGGCTTCGGGTGGAGATCGATATTCTTCTCATTTTCAGCAACACTCGACATGTGATCTATTAAAGCAATTTCCACAGCCAAACCTGATCATCGCTCTCCGCCACAAACCGAATAAAAGAATGTAAAGTAAACACAATTACCTTGGCTAGTAATTACAGCCATATTTTAATCTCCCACTCAGCAGTGAGACAGGGAAAATCTATTTAATGTGGCTCTATAATGTGCAGTCGAGGCGTATAATTAAAGTATACACATTTGATAATGTACAACACATCTGTCTATAGTCGCAGTGGTTTTATCCATCAATAAAACCCCTGGTGCTTCATTTCAGCCGTCTTTAGGGAGTTTGACATCAGAAGATCTCGGTCAGCAGCGGGATGAATCTGTAGTGTTTGCCCTGTCTGAAGCTTCCAGGTGTGTGAATGTGTACCTGTGTGTTCCCACAGAAGAGGACATCGCTCTCAGTGAAACTCCAGCGAATAAATAAAAGAAGAAAAGTAAAAATCAATCTGTAATAAACTACAACTACTGCCACTACAATTACTTCAACTAAGGCTACATGTTGACTTAGAATACAACCCTCCGGAGCTGTAACTGTGCACGCTTGACAATCGGTGCATTTCCAAAATGACCCACATGGGTGTTTTTCTCTCTGCAGAACAAAGACACAACAGGAGAACTAACTGTGGGCTATTACTGATCCAGGCCATGTGAGGATTCCTTGAAAACAGATAATCTGTGTTTCTCACATTGTATGTATCCTTGAGGGTCTAACAAGTCAAATGATCTTCACATCTCCTGCCTTTGCATTGTTGCGTTTCTTAACCCGTACACAGATCAGTGTGAAACCGTCGTCAGGCGTGTATCACATCACCTGCAAACAGGGCCGGCTTGTTAAAACATCGCTCCGTGTCACTTCATCATGTCAAGAAAAGATCTCAAGGATCCTCCGCACAGGTTTGATTAATTGGAAACTCCGAATGTGAGCATGGGCGGCTGTTCGTCACCACGTGTCAGGTTGACAGCACGTGTCAGGTGGGATTGCCTCCAGCCCCCCTGCGGCCCTCCAGAGGGATAAGCGGATATAACTAATGGATGGATGGATGGATGGATGGATGGATGGATGGATGGACGGAGAGAAACACACTGGGTGGGTTATGACGAAAACATTCGACACGCTCCAAGTCTGACTGCTTCACTCGCCGTAACTAACAGCTCGCTGTATTCCATTTAATATTGATTCCTCGTTGTGTAATGTCCTGTCCCAGCGTGCTGCTTCAGGAGGAAGCACATCACATTAAGGCGGTAATATAATTTTATGGGTCCTTTAAAAGAAACCAAGTTAGCATGTTGTTCATGCGCTCATACGTCCTCACTGATGTTCCTCCTCGGACTCTTTAAACCGTCAGGAGACTTCCTGCTCTGCCACTAAACAGAAACATGACGGGGTTTTACTGAAGAGGTAAAAACAGAGCTCGCTTTCAGCCGTTTGAACAATGATGAGTGCTGCTGTTTTCATCTCAGAACACAAGACAGACACCGCTCAGCCTGGCTCTGACTCTCTCATTTTCTAGATTATCTCCTCTCCTCTCCTCTCCTCTCCTGTCCTCCACTCCTCTCCTCTCCTCTCCTCTCCTCTCCTCTCCTCCTCTCCTCTCCTCTCCAACCAACCGACTGTTTATCATTCAGAAACACAAGCAGCAGAGTTGCTCGGTTATATATCTGCATTCCTCCACCTCCATCTGTTTGTTTTTTTTCTCTTTTCATATCTATTACTCCGTCTTTCTCTGCATCACGCTCCCCGCCACTAAAGACGACAGAAGTGGCGCTCGCTAATGTCTGTAAATGAGAGAGAGCAACAGGCTTTATTAGAACTGAATGAAAATCAGCCCAGTGGAGCTAAGCATGTCACACACACACACACACACACACACACACACACTTGTAGATACAGACCGCAATGGCCCCATCCCCCGCCCCACCCTTCCTTCTGAGTGTAAACAGAAGCAGTCCATTAGTCATACTTTAGAATACATTAGGAGGAATATTGTAATCAGGAACACATACAGACCACACATCCCAAATATCACACAGTAGGACTAAGATGTGAGAGGAGGCACTGAATATGTAACAGCAACACTGAGTCTGAGAGGACGACTGCAAGATTCAACAGAACTGAAATATATAAGAAAGGAAACCGTGGAACCTAAAACATAAAGTCCAGTACAGTCGGTGTTTCTGGTCTGGATTATCAGGATGACCAAATGAGACTCCCCGGTTCATCGAGAATGTACTGGCAGGAAAAAAGATCATATTTTTCCTCCCTGTTAAATCCAGAATATAATTCAAATATCTCAAAGAGCTCATAGTGCCCTATTACATCTCTAGACCTCGGTGACTTCTGCTTCCTATAGCTGTCCTTCATTAAGCTCCTCTCCTGTGGGAGCAGCTCCCTGTCCTGGTTCTGGAGCCAGATTTAAGAGTCGGCTTAAGACGCTCCTTTTTTTGATAGAGCTTATAGTTGGAGCCGGCTCAGGTGAGTCCGTTACCACCTCTTAGTTATGCTGCTATAGGCCTCGTCTGCCGGGGGGCTTCTCCTGATGCACCGAGCCCTCCTCCGCTCTCTCCATCTGTACTCCTTCATGTCCCATTAATGCATGTTACTAACTGTGCCGCTTCCCCCGGAGCTGCAGGTTCTCGTGGATCATGTTGGTGCACAGATTGGGGATTGTGGCACCGCTGAAAGTTATATGAACGTGAACATGTGGCGCATGCATCAATTACATTCTTGTCATTTCTGCTGTTACAATAATCCTGCAGAAAATATTGTTTGAAAGCAGCCACGACAACGAGTCGATAAAGTTTTCATGGCGGGACTGTAACGATCAAAAATAGTAGAGGAGAGGAGAGTTACAGATGTTGTGTTGTGGCTGTTATGATAAATGGAAATTGTCTAGACTCAGTCTGAGGTTGTTATTAAAGCACGAAGCTGCCGAGCTTTAAAAAATAATTTCACTGGAATCAACTTGCACCAGTTGAACACACAGTCGAAGCTTCTCTTTAACGTGTGGGATTTAAATATTGCTCTTTATGCTGCAGGCACAGATGGTCTGTGTACTGTACGTGCCTTTAAATAGTTCTGCTTAAACTGTCGATGGCGTGTCTCGGAGTGTGTGGGCGATCAAACTTCTTTTTGTGCACAGAAATAAAGACGTTAAAGGTTCGTCACCTGTGTCTGAAACACTGCATCTCACAGACAGTAAATTATATGATGAACTACAGATTAGGGATGTACGGCCCTTCAGTAAGTTAATTTATGTTTATTTATGAATTGAAAATGTAACAACCCTGAACAACTAAGTCAGTGTGGAGCATAAAATAAATGAAGCTAGAGTATCTGAGAAGACTTTGTACAACCTGCAGCGCCGCATTAGCACACAATACGAGTGGAACCACGGGGAAGGCAAGACAAATGTAAAAGCTGGACGCTCTCCCAAAGAAACGCATCGCTGAAAAACCCTCTGAAGCATTTTAAACACCCGTGAGAAGCTTTTCACTTGCTGAGGTAACATCACACAGACGAGGTTCACCACGGCAGAAGGAGAGCAGGTCCTGCCTCCAGCCCTTGGCAGCTCAGATCTCATGTTGCAGGAGGCAGACAGTAATTAGCTCTTCAACTTCAGAAGACAAACACTTAGCCAGCACCAGACTGCCTCAGCCTCAGCCTCAGCCTGCTTAAAGGAGCGGGGAAGAGTGACACGTGCATCCAGACACACACACACACACACACACACACACACACACACACACATACTAATGACACACAGGTAGTGATGGCAGCCGGGAAAACTGGAGAGGCTTCAGGAAAATCAAGCTCTGTGATCGTGTGTGTGTGTGTGTGTGTGTTCTCTAAATGCAGCTACCGGCTTGTTTGATGTCTTCTTGACCAATTGCATTGCGCCGAGTTGTTATTAATGAGGGACTTGATGAGCCCTTACCAGCTCAGTGCCACAGTGTGTGTGTGTGTGTGTGTGTGTGTGTGTGTGTGTGTCATCAGCGTCTGTATGATGTTAATGGGGTGTAATGATACGGACTATAATTGATGCGGTGGCTAACCTAGCATGAAGGGATGCATCTTCTCTGAAATACATACCCACACACACACACACACACACACACACGCACACAAACAAACAAACACGCTCGATACTCTTCACACACTCGAGTCTTTAGATCCTCACACTTTGATCAAGCGGAGTGTCCTCTGGACAAAGAGCTAATGTAGCTGAAAGATCTTTTTCCTGTTTGGCCTTCGTTCACAGATAATTATGTCGACCGCTACACAAAAACCCGGACACAGATCCTCGTGTTTGTTTAGTTCAATAAGGTGAAATAGTAAAAAATGTTTCAACAGGAACAAAAGAATAGATCAGAGCAAACAGGAATACTTTTCTTTGTTTGGCGACTTTCAGGCGTTTTTTTATTGCAAATTTAAGAGAAAATACACAAATTTAGTTTTAATGTTCACACACATGAGCATATTAATGCTTAAAGTATCAGGAATATTTACATGTGAATTGAAAACACTGCAAACGCACTGCTTCCTCTCTTCATGCCGCGTTTTGTGCATCGACCTTGAATCGGCCGTAAGAAGCAGCCTTAAAGTCCCGATCCATACTCACAAAGGATCTCTACAAAGGTTGATCATCATGTTTTCTACCATGATTTAGTTGAAATGTTCAATTTTTGGTGCCCAATCCAACTCAGGGACTCTGAGATAAACACGACACCCAATCTGCACCGATTTCCATCTACAAAACAAAAAGCAATGCCAGCAGGACATGGTTTTTATACGGTCGGGCACATGGCGTCAATCAGCACAGAGCAGCTCGAGCTGACAGGAAGTCAGACACAGAAACAGCACAGAGAATCCCATTGATTTTCAAAATAAAACACCTTGTGCAAACAGGCGGTCGTGAAAAACGAAGCAGGGACCAAATCTGAACAAGTTCACAAAGTCTGGCAGGTGAAATCTTCTGAAACGCTCACGGCGAGCTTTGAAGGTTTGTTTACATCATGATGTCTGTTAAAGCACCAATAAACAAGTCTATATTATAACAGAATTCATCAGGATTAACAACACGAGTGAACTCTTCAGTGATGATTGCGAACACACTTAAATTAATGACACACCGGGACTCCAGCCTGTCCTCATTAGAGCAGTTAGAGCTGCTAACGGCAGCACTTCAACAACAATAAATCATCAGCGCTCTCACTGAGACGGCGCTGTCAGGACGTACAGCGCAAACCACCAACGACAAGATCTCAGAGCCGCACGGAGCCGACGGCGAGGGTGTTTCTGGGTAACGTGGCATTAACTCTGGGGAATGTGTGTATGCATGTGTGTACGATAAAGGAACGGCAGTGACAGCTGATGGGTCTGTTTACACATGCATGAAGCGAACATATGGCTCGGCGGAGAAAGACGGAGGTTTTTAATGACGGAAACACGACTTTAAACCTGAAGACGGGGCGCGTACAAGAGCGTCTGTACGAAAAGCAGCAGGTCTGCATTAATGGAGAGTTTCAGTTGACACAAAAGGACACACACACCATGCCCATACTAATCAGATGGTTTATTAACATAATAAAAGTGTGTGGTGTCAATTGGACTAATGTATGCTGGCTTATCCTCTGGTCACCTTGTCACCTTGCTGACAGAAGGGGTCCGGGAAGGGTCTCTGTGTGTTTGAAGGTGTGTATGTATGAGCATGAGAGGAAGAGATGATACTAAAAATGGTAATTTTTGCCAGCTAAATGTTTTTTTATGGGACTGACAAAGAGGAAAGAACAAGAGGAGCAGAGGTGGTGAGCCTCTCTGGGCTCAGGTGTTTTCCTCTCCTTTCATTCCTGTGACATTTCCTTCCCAGCTGGTGTTTGCATGTGGTTGTTAGGGCAGACGTGTGTGTGTGCGCGTCAGTGTAAGTTAGTATTCAGGTGTGTGGGCACAAGTTTTTCCCCAGCACTACCCTTAGGGTGAAAGCTGTTCAAACTGCCAGCTTGTATAGGCTGTAATCACAACTCTCAACCTGCGTGAAACACACACACACACACACACACACACACACACACACACACACGGCAGGGGATGTCGATACACTCATACATTCACACAGGCTGAAAGCTATAAACACAGAGGCAAACAGCCAATACGTGAAGGCAGGAATATTCACACAAACACACATGAGGGGGATACGAGCCTCAGAGAGAGCTGCTTTCTAAAAAAAAACATGTCAAACTGTCTTTACCATTGTCTCTGCAGGCACAGGGCGTGATAACACAACATGACACACACACACACACACACACACACACACACACACACACAAACAGGAGGATACATGCGAGGCAGACAAGCACAGACAAAAAGACGAATTCTTGGAAAACAAAACATGGAAAATACGTTGAAAACATGTACAAACCTGTCGGCAAAACAGTGTGACACACACAAACACACACACACACAGGTAATGTGTAATGTAAAAAATGTGACGCACCCAAACTGTTTGGTCTGACCTACAAAATCACACACATACACACACACACACACACACACAGCCTCACAAACAAACACACACACACACACAGACAGATGGGATCCTCAGGCTTCACAGGTAGCAGCTGCATTTCAAGCAGGTAACGCTGCCAGTGGCCATCGCAAAAAGCAGAGCAAAGAAAACACAAAATCACAACACGAGCTAACGTCTCTCTCTCTGACACACACACACACACACACACACACACACACACACACACGTGTCACATGTGATCAGTTTTCCTGTTTCTTCAGGATAATGTTTCCTCCACAAAGATCCTACCCTCGGGATTATACACCGCCTCACGTGCACCTCATACTTTATTCTCAACACACACACACACACACACACATACATACACACACACACACACACACACATTCTTACATCAGGTACACACACACAACCATCTGTCATATTTACCCTCCTGTCCACCACATTTTAAAACACTTCTGTTTTCCTGATGTTTGATTAATGAGCAGAGATGTATTATGTATTCTGACATCAATAAATCATAACAACTCTAATATTTGTACAATTACTGTGAAACAACAAGTTTGACACTGCAGAGATCAGCGGACAGATGTTTCTGTATTCTTTTTCACTTTTAAGAGACGAAGGAAAGCTCAGTTTGTTCCACCTCCAACAGTTTTTTTGGTGTGTAGTAGTTTGACCTTCATCATGTGCATCATGGGAAATGTAGTCTCTATTTTGTAAAACAGAAAATGCTAAAAAGTAGTGTCTTTAGCAGACGGGATGCAAATGACTCATTATATTGTAAATATTTGATATAAAAACCTCCAATTTTTTTTGCTTTGCTTCATTTTTCACCAAACATTTTCTTGCTAATTATTAATTTTGACAAAAATCTGTAATTCACTGACTTATTTCAGCTTCAGCTAATAAACTCTTATGGGAAATCTTGCTGGAAGATCGATACCACTCTCATGTTTGAACGAGAGACTTGTTAGCTTAGCTTAGCACAAAGACAGGAAACAAGCAAACATCTAACCTGGCTCTGTCAAAGGTTAAACACATGAGAAGCTCACTAAAATCTTCTTTGATTAGTTTATTCGAAAACTCATTTTCCCAGAAGTCACTGACCCCGCCCAAGAAACAGTCTGATGCTAATCACCTAAAAAACACACGAGTACGGAAGCCCTGAAGGGTCATACATACATACATTTTATTCCACCCGTTTTTCCGTGATAACGAGATAATCAATTAGAGATCTCGAGAAAACAAAACGATAGTCTAGTGTATTAAATCATTGCAGGAAACATCGTTTAGTGTAGCGATGTCAACTGCGGTCAGGTTTGCAGACGTTCGGCTTTTCCTGATTTCAAGTGCGCCCGTATTACAGAATGTATGGCAAATGCATGTAGTCCATGATACGGAGCGAGCAAACCTATTTCTGACAAAGGTTTGTACACTTGATCTCAGGACCATGCTGACTGTTCACTCACTCAGTATAAAGCATATTTACCGTATCATTTTGGAGAAATTCAGACTCAAAGTTCATTATTTTAAATTGATGTACAATATTTACTCTACTGTAAAATCTGTTTGATCCATAATTTCTGAGTTTCCTGCAATGAATTAATACACTAGACTATCGTTTTGTTTTCTCGAGATCTTAAATTAATTATCTTATTATCATGGGAAAACAGAGGAAAATTATCTCGTTATCACAGGAAAACAGGTGGAATAAGATGTATGTATGTGTGACCCTTTAGGGCTTCCATACACGAGAGCTGTATTAGTATCCTTATTTCCCAAAGTGCATTTAGCTCAACACAAGACTTGATGTGTCATAATGACTCTGCAGCTGTTGACCCGAGCGGCGCCTCATCCGTGCATTGATTTATTTATGCTGCATCAGAGAAGGTGGGGAGACACCTTGGACAAGTTGTCAGTGAATGAAAGCGGAGTTGAGACTTGATTTGTGAACTAATAATAAACTAAATCTGTCAGCTGTGGTTTTGTGTGTCTGACATGAACTGCACCTCCTCCATCTGACAGCGCAGTCATTTTTTCTCAAGTTAACTGCAAACGGCCCGCTTACTGTCACGCCGTGCCCCACATTCATATTCACCACGAGCTCCCTGCGCGGCAGATGGTTGGTGTGTTATGTGTGCAGCATATGAACTGTTGATTGCAACATTTGCATGAATTATTTGACTTCCCCGTTCTGCCTGAAAAACTGTTCTTTCTTTTTTTGGGAGACACAATCTGCTACGCTATAATTCTTCTTGGCAGTCGGAATAAGAAATCCAAAAAAAAATAAAAAATCCAAAAATCAATGTTGGTTCCTTTTTTTTCCCCTCTCAAAATATAGAAATCAGCATATAGATTAATATAGCATGCACAGAAACAAGAAGTGCTGCTCTCTCCCTCCATCAGTGTTACTGCAGCTTGTTACCGCTTAAGTCATTTCTCTCAGTTCAGCGTGAAAGGCCAAGGCCGTCCGACAAAGAGCAGAGCTTTCAGCAAGATGAAAACACTGTTTTCACAGGCATGCATCTTTGTGTCATACATGAGCCGTGTGCAGGTTTGTACGTGGGTGTTTCACTCAGTTGTGTGTGTTTGTGTGGCTTTCTTTTATTACCCATGTGATCCTGGTTTAAAGCACTGCAGGAATAAATGCTCAGTAGTTTGGTATGTGGATGGAACAAAGTGTCACAAAAGAGGGGAAGTTGATTGTGTGTGTGTTAGTATGTGTGCTGTGAGGCAAAGGGAAGGGATGGAGGATGAACGGAGGAGGAGTACCAGGTGGAGAGGTGGGGCAGGTGAAGACATCCAACATCAAATAGAGGATTTCTGTCTCTGTGGTCCTGCCGACTGAACTCTAACTACCTGGTTGAAATTCAAGGCTATGTTCAGTTTAGCAAGTGAGAAGCAACTCTCAGGGGTCCCGAGTGTTTGTGAGGATGAATGTATGTGCACCCTGGTGTATTAATACGTGTGTGTGTTGGAATATAACAGGTTAGTTTAGTCAGTTTAGGAGCACAGAATGCATATCTGAGGAGAGGAGAGGAAGAAAGGTTGATGAGAAAGTTAGGAGGAGATGAGAGAAGAGGAGATAAAAGAAGTTGGGAGGGGGAAAAAAAGTAGGAGAGAGGAGGTGAAAGGACACGAAGAGAAGGGAGTTAAAAGAGGAAGAAAGGTGATGAACTGAGAGCCGGCGAGAGAAGAAGAGAGGGAAGCAGATGAAAGAGGAGAGCTGAAATAGCCGAGAACAGAGATGAAGAGAGGAGACGGAGGAGGAGATGAAATGAATAGTAATTGCAGCTTTAACACTGCCAAGGTTAGGTCTCCCATTCCCACTGTGGCCGCCCATACTAACAACGTACACAGCTGCTGTCCCGGCGGATGAAAGCCTCCACCAAACACTCGCGTTTTACGATACACGATAAAGAGCTGCTGACCCGGCCAGCGTCTTGTTCGTCTCTGTCATGTTATGCAGATAAAATGAATGAAGCGTTGTGACCGCTAGCCGCAGTGACATCTCTGTGGATGACTGATATCCTCACCTCCTCTCTCACCTCATGTCTCTTTTCAATCCCTCGTCTGTACAGAGATATAGTAGAGACCAACACACATATATATAGATTTTTTAACCTGAGAACTGATTCGGACTGGTAGTATTTATTCTGATCTGACAGAAGCGTTAAGAAGCTGCCACTCTCGGGCTTCTGGGGAACAGCTTTACACACTTAACGAAGCCTAATCAGATTTATGTTGAGCAATAACGAACGTCTTTGTCCTGATACAGGAAAAAACAAAGTGGTGTTTCATCTGAGGCGTCATCAGGAGTTACTGCAGCTGAGGACGTAAACAGTGTTCAAATCATAATCCGCTCCTAGAAGCTCGTTTGTTGTCAGTTTAAGATCTGATTAGAGTTTTAATCTAGTAACACAGCATTGTAGCGCTGTCGCCATGGTAACCCACAGTTTAAATCTGCAGTTATAACTTGTAAAATATCATTTTGCACCGTGTATAAATTATGATTACGCTTGTTTGCAGTTCCTCTTCACTGCCTCCATTAATCTCTATGTACAGATATCTGCATACCAAGATTTTTGCACTGGAAGTGTTCTCTTGAACGAGCTTTGGTTGCAACAGTCCGCCGAAGCGACCCCACCAGCTACCCTCTGATGATGATTTAGCTTTTTATTAGCTTTTATCCAAATGATCTGCAACTGTAAGTGTTTTAATATATCGTTAAACTGATAAAGGAGAATGGTTAGTCTATCGATCTTTGGTCTAGGAGTTTCTGTTTCTATGGATGCAGCTCTCATCACAGACTCTGGTAAACCACAGTGAGGACAATAAAATATTCTTTAAATTTTATTTTTTGTCAGATTTCTCCAGTAAGTAGCCGTGTAATAGTTTGGATATTGTACATTCAGGGCCAACAGAGTTCTCTCTGAGGAGGTTTTATGTGAAGCTGTAACATGCATCATCCGTCTATGGTGAGTTATGTTTGGATCTTTTCTGATGCTCTATTATGAATGAATATTTGGTGAAAAATGGATGTGAGCATGAGAAAACGTCTTCTTCTGTTGGTTTTCTTCTCGAGTGCGAGCACTAGAACAGGAGTTCATCACTTGACTCTCAGTGCAGACACACGGCTCATGCTGCTTCTGTGTTTTTCGGGTTCCTGTTAAATTCCAGTTTCCCGTAATGTTTCTGCAGACAGACGAGTGTGAGACAATGTGCAGCCGCTGTGGCAGGAAGATGATTTTCAGCAACACAGTTTTCCCTCCATGTTTGCTCGCCGGGTTCCATGTATGCACGTAAGCAGGGAGCTGATGCCTAATGAATGAATGATGCTGATGCTGCTGACTGCAGCCAGATTCGTGTCGACGTAACTAATGTGGGAAAGCTCGCCAGGAATTCTTGATTTTGCTGTTTTGAGATTGGATCTCCGTGCTTTGTGTTTGTTTGAACACATCTGCTTAGATCTTACAACAGTGATTTTAAATCAGGTGGCTTTGTTTTCCAGCTGAGAATCCTGACCTTTAACATGACCCGCTGCCCTTTCTAAATGAGGTTGTCGCTGTTCTTTTCCGTAAAGTAAACCGACAACGAGGCGTCTGAGTAGAAAAATGGTGACGTAACATGGCGGCTTATGGAGACTGACTCACTTCTGGAGCCAGCCTCAAGTGGACGTTTGAGGAACTGCAGTTTTTCGCACTGGTTCCACTTTGCAGCCGCGGAGCCTGCCTCTCAAACGCCACCTTATTTAGACAGTCAGCACTGCAAATAATTAGACTTTTCATTGATTCCCATCAAACTTTCTGCCTCCACTTGTCAAATTTGTGACCCATTTTGGACTTGATGGCCTGAAAAGTTAAAGATTTTACGGATCCGTTGGGTGTTATGAAATGATGACCTGCCTCTACGCTTCTCACCTCCATCCGTCCATCTGGCTGCTTTGCCTCCCCTCGTCCTCCCCCCTCGTCCTCCCCCCTCTCCCTGCTGTTCTCCTGCTCTTTGGCATTCTCACCGTATTGCCATCTGCCACACACATATTCTGTATCTACATGTGTTTACATGTATGTCACTGCCTGTTATTATTTATACAGGTTTTGCATGTAATATGCATCGTGAGTATGAATCCGCTGTGTGTGTTTGTGCCTTCAGGCACGTATGCATGCCATAGGACCACAGATGCAGTGGTGTTCTGCCCCCATTCTGCCATTTCCTGTCCCCCTCTCACATATGCAAACATCATTTTAAATGCATCGTCAAACAACACACAACACGGACCTCACTGGGCAGAAATGTTAATGAAAATAGCCCCAGAATACTCACAATCAACAAACACACATCTCACTGCTTTTTTATTGTAGCTGCTGTCCCGCAAGAAAAACACACTTTCCTTCTCTCCCACACACACACACACACACACTCACACACACACACACCCCGCTCATGAGGGATGCAGATTGTCAGACTGAGGCGCAACTCTGCAGAGGCATCCTGATTACAGCAGGGGAGGCAGGGAGGGAGAGATGGAGGGAGAGGGGGATTCGTAAAGCGCTCCATAACTTTTCGTTATTTCATAGGCAGCCTTGGGTGGATGGATTATTCATGGGTGGGGAGAGAGGGAGCCGAGCAGGGAGCTATAGAGAGAGAGAGTCGGTGGTGAGTTAGTGAGAAAGAAAGAAAGAAAGAAAGAAAGAAAGAAAGAAAAAGACAAAACCGAAAGAAAAAGACTGAGTTGCGAAGCTTATCATTACACTCTTAATGATTACCGTGATTCAGCCCTCAATCGATCACACACACACACACACACACACACACACACACACACACCTGAATAAACATGATCAACTTTACATTGGATAGATCCATCAAACACAGAAATATGAATACTCCAGTCCACCTGCATAAACATGAAACAGCTAAAATACACCCACATATATATTTGAAGCCACACTGTGTAGAAATTGGTATTTTTACAATTTAGCGCCTCCAGTTTCAGAGTGTGACAGCACTGTGGTGAATACGGACAGCTGTGCACGTGTGTTTGTTCTGATCGCATGACTTATGATCAAAAACTAGCAAACTTTTCTAACAGAGAAACATCAACAAGGTCAACAAGGTCACAGTCTGAGCAGCCCAGCTCACAAACTGAGCTAACAGCAGCTACAGCTGTCAGCAGGTTACTTCACTGTCCATCATAAACTCTGTAAATCACAGAGAGTTGAGGCGGAGCAGCCGGAGGACATCAGAGGGAAAACCAGAAAACATTTCCTCCATAAAATATGATCCAGTTTCACCAGAATCAGTGAAATAGTTGCTGCTGTGTGACTTAGTGCCGTACTTCTGATGACAGAGACACCGTTCACCTGATCACACTCAAATGTAGTTTATTGTAGTTTCACCATGTTGCTCTGAGTTCAGTTAACACTCATCATGTATTCAGCAGATTGAATGGACGTGTACACAGCCGTGGAATGAAGTGTGTGTTGTGTACACAACCAACAAATGTTGCAAAGGCGATAAGCAAACGCCGTGGACACACAAATCTTTAGTCCCTGACTGCATCATTTACACACACACACACACACACACACACACACACACACACACACACACACACACACACACGGTAAATAGACGCTCGTAGAAGAACACGCTCGCAACTGCGTCAACCGTCCACTGACAACGAGAGTCAAGCAGCGAGGCGACAAACACGACGACATAAACAGAAAATGTTGTAAACGATAAAGAAAATCAAACTACGCATTAGTGTCTCTTCACACTGCTGCTCGTCTTAAAAATCTCATGTTCAAGATCTAAATCAGTCGCACACACACACACAGACACACAGACACAGACACAGACAGACACAAACACACACACATGCACACACCAGACAGATTGGAGTAAATAACAAAGGGCAGTAACAGTAATAATCTCAGTGTCGCTACGAGTGTGAGGCCCGGGTAGAATGCCAATGACCTGAAGGTACGACTGGAATGGGATGAGATAGAGACAGACAGAATCACACACACACACACACACACACACACACACACACACACACACACACACACACACAGGCCGATATACAGAAAATAAATCCATGAAAACACACACAAACATATAAATACAACCATGCATGCACACACACGTGGAAGACCCACACAGAAATTAAATAAAGACACAACACACGTATGTTCACACACACATCCACACACTCTCTCTCTCACGCACACACACACACACGTAAACACAAAAAGGTCAGTGGTGTAATTCTTTGCTGACAGAGTCAGTGCGACTGTTCTGATCGCTGTAGACAGAGGCAAGCTGACCACTTGTAATTTGTAGTGACCTTTAGTTCTCTGGCTAACCCAATGAAGAGCCTGTAGGCTGGCATCTGCTCGCACTAATACGTGTGTGTGTGTGTGTGTTGGACATATGGGGTCTTTACAGGCTATAACCTGGTGGCAGTTTGCAGTCGCAGAAGTTGGTGGAATGAGCTGCAGAGCTGCAGTATTGACCGACCGAGTCACACTCGTAGATCGATTAAAGGAGCCACGCACCGAGGCTGCCGGGGTTGGAGGTTTCATTTCCACGAGGGTCAGCCATGATTGAAAACGTGTTTGCAGTAGATGCTGAAAGGCATTGTGGGTAAACGGTCTGCGTCGGGGTGTGTTCCCTTCTCCTTGGATTCAACATGTATTCAGATAAGACAACAACAACGAGAGATGTATTTCTTGCTCGACTTGTTTTCCGCAGTTTGTCGACGAGTCGCGTCTTCATCTTCTGACTGAACAGAAACAATAACTGTGATGAAGGTTTCATGATGTGAAAGAGTCAAAGCTCCAGTCCTGTTTCAGGCCTTATAAGCACACACTTGAATGTTTTCTTTACAAAGATAAGATTGTGTTTTTGAGATTAAATTACTCACCATTAATTATTCAAGATGTGTGGTTCTTCAAAACATGAGCTTGTTTCTGTCAGGTCTAAAAGAAGTCCAGTATCACAGCAATCACATCAAGTCCTGAAGTCTTGATGTCCGACACCAAACCAACTGTCAAGTCTGTAACTCTAGAAAGAAACTTAAACGTAACAGATGCTGCAGATGAGCTGATGTAGCAGGAAGGAGGAGTGAGCTGATCGTCTGGCACAGACAGGTGGAGACAGAAGTACAACACACACACCAGGCGTTTACAAAGCGTCAAAACATCAGCTGACAGCATTTAGTCAAGGACTGTATTTAAGCTTTGCTCTACTACATCTCAGAGGCACATCTGATACTTATTTTACTCCATTAGTTGCTCCTACTTTGCATGGATTAATAATGCACAATGATCAAGTGCCTCTTCCACCTCAGCCCGTCGTGCAGACAGAAGAAACAGGGTCAAGGTCAAGCATGTGCCGATCTGTGGAGCAAATGAGATCAAATTACTGCCTTCCTAAAGAGCGGCTGCATGTCGGTGCTTGGAAAGATCCTGATCAGATGATGCTCCCGGTCATGGGTGAGGACACTTTGTCACCTGAGCCCACTCGTAGCTGCAGACGTTACCATAGAGGAACGAGGAGGAGGAAGAGGAGGAAGAGGATGAAGAGGATGAAAGGAGCAACGACATGATAAATAGAAGGCGTCCATTAGGAGTCATGGATGGCAGAGAGGGGAGGGAGGGCTGAGGAAACTGAAGTTATTGACTTCAAAACCTTTTTGCATTCCTGTTTTTTTTTAAAGATACTTGCTGTCTGTTCACTGATTGAGTCAAATGTTTAGTTTTAGCCGTTTATTTGAATTTCTCTTCTACTCGCTGTTTGACCTTCCGGGTGAGATGCCTCCGTAAATCAAAATGGTTTTTGATTCAACCACCAAAATCCTTTTTTTTTTTTTGTTACACGTGAAAAGATATTTGTAGGATAGTCGGCCTGATCCCGGCTCCTCCTGTCCTTGAGCAGAACACTCGGTTTTAAATTGCTCCTGATGTGTTTATGTGGGAGGAAGGAATGTAGTGCGATATTATGTGCTCGCTGGGTTTATTTACTATGACGGGAACTCGTTCAAAGTCAGATTTTAAAGAGAGAATCAACTGACGCCTTGACCTGCATCATCAGGCGTGACTCTGGATCTTTTAGACAAAAATATTACTGCTGGATGTTCATTAGAAAAATAAAACTCAAGGGTCAGTTTGAAAATTATCATGCAAATTGAACATCTCTGATAGAAGCATTTGATTGGGCTGCAGGTCCATGGTCAAGTGCTTTTAACGGCTTCTGTGAGAATTTTTCATGCGAGCGCTCAGACGTGGACCGTGCAGCTTAATATAATTGGCATGAATTCCTCGTGTGTTGTTTTCTTATGAGCCATTA
Source organism: Larimichthys crocea (assembly GCF_000972845.2). Classification (NCBI taxonomy): domain Eukaryota; kingdom Metazoa; phylum Chordata; class Actinopteri; family Sciaenidae; genus Larimichthys; species Larimichthys crocea. The sequence continues at coordinate 10,175,872 of NC_040023.1, forward strand.
CACTATGTCCATTTTGTAAAAATGGTGCTCCCATAAATTCAGTATTTGAAAAAAAAACAACAGACAATTGTATCCTCAAGGTTATCACCACTTAGCAAGCACAGGTTTTTACAAAGACACGGCGCCTTAAGAGCAGCCAATATGATTTATATTCACACCATCAATCACTTTTTAAATGGGGTCGGCTCCTCTCAAATGCTCTGTGGCACTCCTGAATGGAAAGGTCTTTGCGTGAGAGTGTCTCTGGCTCGTGCCACCAATAACTATCTAATAGCAGGAGGCGCATTCTCTTTTAAATTGGAAATATCTCATTTAGAATTTAGGAGCTCTGGAGAAAAAAATCCTCAATTTAAAAGTCAGAGCGAGTCTTTGTCTCCACGCTGGAGTGGAAAACACACACTGACAAAACATAAAACTACACACAGAAACCACCCCGTCGACTGCAAAATGTTTAAACACTACAAATGTGATTTGGCAAATATGTTTTCAAGAATTAACGCATGGATTATGTTTGCTCTTAAGTTTTTCCAAATCCAGTAAGTGTGACAGTCCTTACTGCACAGACTTGAACGCTGCAGACAAAGCTCCCTGTTTCCCATTCATACATATTCATACACCGATGGTGCAGCCTGCGGAGAGCAATTTGGGGTTCAGTATCTTGCCCAAGGACACTTCAACATGCAGACTGGAGGGGATCGAACCACCGACCTTCTGATTAGTGGACGACCCGCTCTACCTCCGAGCCTTCTTCGGCATTATCCAGCCATGAAAGTTGGACAGCAGGAGCGCTACTTCAATCGTAGATATGGCTGGAATATTGTATTTCAAAGGAGTGTGTTTTCTGCTTTGCATGCTGCCACTTTTAACATATTTTCAATTAATATTAATGATTAATTATGCATATGGAATGAAGACAGTACACTTGTTGCATGTTGGATGTTTTGTCTGGTTATTGGCAGGCGCACGTGCTGAATCTGTCACCTTTGCACGTGAAACATTTTTGCCATTGCCTTGTGTCACTTGCATTAGGCTGAACTATTTTGTTGAATATTCTTTGAACATGCTCGCGCTGTGTATGATAGCTGCTTTTACTGAAAAAACAAGAACGTCCTTATAAAGTAACTGAAGTCATGAAAAGCAATTATTTTCTTTGCACAAAGTAACTGAAGTCATGAAAAGCAATTATTTTCTTTGCACCCCCACGTATCGGTCAAAAAACCCTGGCGCCGCGCCTGAGGTGGCCAGAAACAGGACTCCATACGAACGTGCCTCCATGTCTGCTGGAAGTCTAAATGAGTAACTCGTATCTGCAATATTATACTACTTACATATTCCCCTTGTTTTGCTGCCTACGAGCGGTCAGAGATCAATTCATGCAGCTTGAAAATGACTTGGTGTTGCCTTTTTGTACTTGAAGTCAGCATTGACCTTTTCAGTCTTTAACGAAGTAGAAAAGAAAACCATAAAGCAATTCATCAAGCTCTGTAACATCTATTACACTTAATATTATGTGTATTCATATTAAACGTCTGCACTCGACACAAGAACATTTCTATCTAAATAATATGCTTCCTATTTGCCCGCTGTGGTTGAATAATACTTGAGTGCAGTGAGGTTTCCACCTTTAGCCGGGTGTTCTTTTAAATTATGCACAAACAGGCTCTCTGCTCGCTGTGCTCATGTGTGGATTACTGGGTATGAAAGGAACAGCAGATTGTATGATAGCAGCCTCCTAATATGATCTAACATGTTGTACATAAGTTGCCACCAGTGGGCCAGTTGGCGGGAAAACAAATGGAAAACGTTGGCAGTGAACATTTCAGTTTTTGCATTATATTGATGAAAAAACAAAAAAAAAAAAACATTATCCAGGCAGCATTTCATTTCAGAAATAAATAAATAAATAAATTTGATAATGCAAATGAGCTGTATATGAACAGAAGGTATGAGGAGGCTCCAGAAACACAGCACTCGAGCATGAAGCACAGAAAAACATTTAGCCTCAATAGAGCCTTTGGACTCAAACATCTTCATGAACACACTGTGATTAAGTATATGTGTGTGTGTGTGTGTGTGTGTGTGTGTGTGTGTGTGTGTTTGTCTCCAATCTATACACTGAGGTGATTTCCCCACAGTCTGCCTCTGATTGGATTTGGTTTAATTCAACTAAACTGAAGCCTTGATTTAAATGGAAAGCACTATAGCCTATTATGCGGCACAGTGGAGGACAGTCTCACTATATCAACCCTGAATTGCATTAAAGCTCTCACTCACCCTCACCCTCACCCTCACCCTCACCCTCACCCTCACCCGCCTCCCTCTTTCTCAAGGTCGCTGTCCAATCGGCAGGCTCGCATTAACGAGACAGAGAAATTCTCTCTACAGAAAAATAATCTGTCTTTGCAAAATTCAGAATGCAATACAGGTGATGTATGTGTGTGTGTGTGTGTGTGTATGTGTGTGATACACACACACACACACACACACACACACACACACACACACATCCAGTACAATAAAATAAGTGCCAGGGCCATGATAGGCTATGATAACTTTTGTACCACTGTGCACTACTGAGGCTGGTCAGGTGACAGAATAATATAAGAGTTTTATTGCAGGGTGGGGAACGCCTGTGTGTTTACGTGTGTGTGTGTGTGTGTGTGTGTGTGTGCGTGTGCGTGAAATAGAGATCCAACAGGTGGGTAATTGTCCTGACGAGACAGAAAGTCCCATTAGCCCTCTGTCAAAAAGAAAAGTAACTCCCTCCACACTGGGTGCTGATATAGATCTCTGTGTGTGTGTGTGTGTGTGTGTGTGTGTGTGTGTGTGTGTGTGTGTGTGTGTGTAAAAGAGAGAGAGAGAGAGAGAGAGAGAGAAAGAAACAAGAGGATAGAGGGAATATTGAAGTGAGTGAGACGAAAGAAATGATTGTAGTAAGTCTAAAGCGAGAGAACAGAGACAAAGAGAGAGGCATGAGGTGATGAGGGAGAGAGACAGACAGACAGACAGACAGACAGACAGACAGACAGACAGATAAAAAGAATAGAAAGAGAAAGAGTGATGGAGAGAGGGGGTGAAAAAGAGGCCGAGCCAGAGAGAACGAAGAGGACATGAAAGAGAGCTGTTTGATCATCTCTAAAACCAGGACCACATTACTGTAGCTCCTAATGGACTAGGCATATCACACACACACACACACACACTCATATTATCTTTAAATAAACACATGGACACAGGCTCAATAATGCAAGATTGTTTTTTTCTAATGGACATGGTATCTGTATGCAGCCCTATATAGACACACAGCAGCATCTTATAAGCTTTTCCCTAATGGAACCAGATCCTCTCGAACACACAACATCTCTGTTTCTCCAACACACATGCTGGATACACACCCCTCCATCACACACACACACACACACACACACACACAGAGCCCACTTCTCTTCTCTCTAATGGAGCTGGACCCCTGAGAATGACAACCAGCCCGCTACGCATCAGTGGCCATTACCCACAAGGCAGCGCGTCAGGGCCGTGGGGCTGGCCGCCCGCCCACTCTCTTCGCCTTTCACCCCACATCCGTCAAAAAACAGGTAGCGCACACACACACACACACACACACACACACACACACACACACTGCTATCTCTCTTTATCTCTCACGTCTCCGTCGTCTCTCTCTGCAGGGAAGAAAGTCAAATTTAGTTTTTTTTTTTTTTAAGACCTTGTTGAAGCCGCACAGCCAGGTAAGAAAGTACACTCTCTTCCAGAGGACATTTTTTATCCACTCGCTCTGATTTTAAAGGCTTCTGTTCCTCTCCAGGGATTTTTCTTGACCTATGAATTAATCGGCTCACGCGTTGGCAAGTAAACAGTCTATTTGTAGTCTGTCAGTGACATTTGTTCTATTCTAAATCACCATATAGCGTTGCATAAACAGAGATATGTTCCCCTGCTCCGGGCTGCGAAAACAGTTTGTTTTCTATTCAGAAACCATTTCATTTTCACACCCGGAGCACGCTGGGAGGAATCGCCCAGTCATAAGTTATCATGAATCATCTACGGTGGCCTACAGGGGACAGTGGCTGCACTCAGGAGAAAAGGGCAGAATATATAAAAAGGATGTGCCTGCATGTCCGTGCCCTTTGCTTCACTCTCAGAGGCAGCGTGTGAAATTTCATGTGTGATTTTTCGCCTCGGGCCTCGTGACCTCTGATCCTCGGTGAATTCAATGCAAATTTAAATAACAAACTAATGGAATAGTAAAAAAAACCCTGTAATTAAATGATTCAAAGCAGCCTGTTATCATCTGAACACAGCTGATTAAAGTCTTGGAACTTAATATGGGCAGTGAAAGGAAAAATTAATTGTTAAGGGAGATGAAGTCCAAATGGGTTTCACGGAGCGACGCAATGAAAAAAAGAAAAAAAAAAGTAGTAAACAAGACAAAATAAACCAAACCAGCACCCAGACTATTGTTATTTTTAACAAACATGAACTTTGGATAGTGATGATGGCTATGACATAACGTTACGTGCAGTTTCTTTGTCAGATCTGTAATTGGAGATGGACTAAACTGACTGGAAGAGAAGAAAGTCTGGCATTGGTCAGTGTTGGGAAAGGAAAGATTGCAGTTGTGTTGGTGGAAAATGGGACGTGAACGCTTCGTTTACCTATCACTAAGTCCACATTTATGGTTCTGATTGATGGTGAAGTCAGACAGGAGCTTCTGACAACAAACCATGAGCTCGTCGGGGTTTGATTTGTAAGAAGGGAAAGTGCTTTTAATGAGGCTAAGCTCACTGAAGTTAAATCCAAAAGACTAAACTCAGGTGCAGGGATAAAACCTGGCTCCTCCAGATTTGGCTGCTCATCATAAGTGTGAAAAAACACTTTCACACACAGGCAAGAGTCGTGAGTCTGATAATACCTGTGGCCAAGGTTCTCTAAACACGTGCCGAGCATCTGTTCAGTGTCTCTCATATGATTTTTTTTATGCTAAGTTATGGAAACATTCCACAATTATCTCAGTTGCTTAGATTAAAACCCCCGTGACATTAAAAGACTTCAGGCCAGTTGTGTTGACATCTTTAATTATAAAGACACTGGAGAAGCTCATTAAAAATGAGGTTTCAGCTCAGGTGGAGAAATCCCTTGATCTCTTTCGATTTGCATGTATCTCATGTATCGCCACCTAGAGGGAACAGAAGCTCGCACCAGGCTGTCGCTTATAGACTTTCAGGTTTTAAACACGATGCATCTGTTAGAGGAAAAGCCAATTCATCTTTTAAAAAAAGCATTTTAATCGAGCCGGCTGGATGCTGGATTTCTTGACCGTGTGAGGTTAAATGTCTCTTTTTTCCAATCAGCTGAAATCTCGTCAAGGCTGCCGCAGCAGCAGCCATATAAAACCTGTGGATGATTCTCCTTCTTCAAGGGAAGCAGCAACACAAAAGGCCTGTCATCGACGGCTTTGTACCCGGGTGTGATAAGTCCTTCTTCTAATTAAATGTGTCAAAAACTAAATGATAATGAGCTTTTTCATTGTGGCTTCGTGATAATCAGCTTTGGAAAGACTTCTCTTAGTCCTGCACGAACCAAAATCAAATCAGGTGTTGGCACTGAGCTGGTGGAATAAATCCTTGGGGATTGTTCATGATAACAAACAGTGTTTAGATTCAGGTGTAGCAATGTAGTGCAGTTACATATATGACTCTGTCAAAAAGACGAACACCATCCAGCAGTGCACCACGTAGACCGAACAAATCCATGCAACAATCCAAGAACACGTCAGCAGAGCATCATTCCTGCCGTTCCGTGCACAAAGGCTCGGCCCCTGCAGCAGAAGCCCAGGGCTCAGATCCAACCTGTGGCTCTTCCCTGCATGTCGTCTCTCTCTGCTCACATTCCTGTCACTGTTCAGCTGTCTCTATCAAAAAACCTTGAAATGGTCAAAAAAAGTATCTTAAAAAAAAAAGAAAAGCCTCAAAACTCCAAAATTCAACATCTTAGTGGTACCTGAAGCAACAGACGCCGACCACAGATCCACCTACACACAGACGCTTTTCATTTTTTAACCTCGGGGCTGTTTTTCCACGAAAAAGTTGCAAAACAATAAAAAATGCTACTTCAAACTTTGATTCTGACATTCGAATGTGTGATAGTAGCAGCCACAAAAATCATTTTTCCAGTTAAATCTAAATATATGAATATATATTTGTTTTTTTTTGCATTTGAACAAATGAACAATCTGTTTTTTTCCTGTTTTTCTTGAATACGTTTATTTCGTAAACCTTTTCTGTATTAATTTAACTCGGAGCCTGACAGGAACGCCTTTGTTGTCATGGACAACAGTCAACATTTTGACAACTGCATATGTGTGTCTGTTTGTAGCAGCCTCCTCTTCCACCACCTCTCCCCACTTTTATCATCTTCCTCTGTTTGTTGTGTCTCTCTGTGTTTTAAACGCCTCTCAGTCATTCCCCCAAGTCTCTAGCCCGTCTCTCTCTCTTCCTTCCCCCATCTCTCTCTGATCGCCTCTCCTCGTCATTTCAACTTGTCAAACTAAAGGGAGCAGACAAACGGATGGACAGATGAATACCCAGATCTGCAGAGGGGCAAAGGGAATGATGGAGTGATGAAATAAAGGAGTGACGCTGTGTGACAGATCAGAGCCTGGGAGGAAGCGGAGGAGTACAAAGAAAAGAAAAATACAGACAATAAGGTGAAAAATGAAGAAAGAGATACTGGAGGAGGATGGATTTTAAAGCCATATCTATTGTACCATATGTAGCAGTAACAGTAATAATCCATGAAATAATGATGAAAAGGCTTTTATTTTTACACTGCTGTCTTTCTGCTGCCAATTGATAAAACACAATAGTGATTCATCCCTTTGTCATGGAGGCTCTTTTATTTGCTGCTTTAAACACCCACTAAGCCGAAGCCTTACACAGGCTAACTGCCTGAAAGGATCCAATGTTTGCTTTAACCCTGGAAACAAAACAGAGGAACCGGACAATTGATCATTCGCTCAGCCTCGTCCGCCTTCCCGTTACACCCGCCAAGTATTCCGCTCAGCATAACGCGCATACACTTACACTGATAACGGTGACAGACCCACCTGAAGTGTGGGTCCTTGGCTGCTTTTCATTTCTAGCTGGCGCCCATCAGCTGCAGATATTATCATCTGGAGCGAGCTGGCATTAGCTGCATGTATTTTGGGGGGAAGCGCAGTGTTCTGTTGATTTTTTAATGTTTCCAACTGACTTGTTTTAAAACGCAAACCATGTCGAGGGATCTTTAATATGCACTGGAAGGCTGCGTACATGATAAAAGATTAAGGCTACATGTCCCTGGCAAAAAAATAAAAAATAGATCAGCACCCAGCGGTTGCTGATATATTTCGAGGACACAGGAATAAAGAAACAGAGTTGTTCTTGTTTTGCAGTGTGTGGTTTTTAAGTCTGATATTCCTTATTTACTGAGTTAGACTTTGTACTGTCTGTCTTTCAGCCTTTTATTTCACCAAGCTCTCACCAACCACTAAAAGTCAGTCCCACATTTACTCTGGTCCAGTGACCTCTTGCTCAGTCACTGTATTATTTCCTCTCTTAGCTTCTTTCATCAATGTCCTCTTCTGTCCTTTCACCTCTGTCATTAAGTCCACAGAAGCTGCTGAGCTTGGTTACATTGCCCAGCTCTGGTTGTAGCAAGACACCGGCTCTGCCCCAGTCAGCATTAAACCTCTTCTTCTTCTTCACTCCCCTGGTGCTCTGAGCTCACAGTCCAGGCAGCCTGACTAACAAACTGAGCTAACATCAGCTAACAGCAGCTGCAGTTGGCAGCAGTTTTTTCAGGACGGTTGATGCACACCAGACGGAAAACATGTTCTCCATGAAATATGATCCATCGTCACCAACATCAGTGAAATAGTTGGTGGTGTATGATGACAGAGACGCCATTCACCTGATTACACGTCAGTGTAGCATCAACGTGATTTTAAATCTGTTATTTAAAAGTCACACATTGTTGTTGCTGTGAGGTATAACTGTGACTGGATTCCACTTTTTCTCCTTCACAGTACGACACTTTGACTTCTGTACTTTATTTTTCATTCTTTGTTTTTGGTTTTCCCGTTGAGATTAACGTCTCCACAAAAGGGACCGAAAAAGAAAATCACAACTGTGTCAAGGAAAAGTCTCGAAACTGACAAAGAAAAAGCTCAGAGGTATTCAGTGTTCAGCACAAAACAATCACAAACATCACAGAAAACACGACTGCTATAAAACTGCTTTAAAATCGTTTTTACTTTTTTATTTCTTCTCAGTCCAACATCCCAATTTATGTGTGGAGTATTTAAAAGTACCCAGTAATCCCTTATGGTATGGTAATCCCATAATTACTGGATTTAAGTACAGGGGTAGCTTCAAAAGCAGAGCCTTGTAGATAAATATGACTCAGTGCATTTTCTTTCCTTGTAGAAGAAATAATAAAATGTGTTGTAGTCTCATGAGAGGTGGACCACATACAGTACGTGACATGACACAATACAATTCCTGGAAAGCCAAACTCATTCTTAATTTATTATGTAAGGCAGCAATAATACCCAGGAGGATGCTATTCACTGGGATTACAGGTAGAAGACTGACACCCAAATGGCCACAAACACAGAAAAAAATGATTCTTCCGGGGATTATATAACGGTTTGTGTACCGCCTGAAAGACTCTCCCAAAAGAACTGCACATAAATAAGAACAAAGCAGAGAAAGGAATAAGAAAGTAACTGTGTGGCTGCTTGGCTGAGACTTTAGTTAGTGTTGTTGACTCTGTGCTCCGACAAATTAGATTAAAAATAAAACCATGAGTGAGGTCAAAGCGCTGGCTTTCACCTTTAATCAGTGTCATCGTCTGTCGTCCTTTTTGTACTTACACTACAGCACTCCCACAATTTTAGCAGACAGAAATTAATTGGACACGTCGACACAAACTCAAAGATCCCCCTCTGAACACGTGATGTAAAAACACTCTTCCAGAATAAATGAACGTGCACGTATTGTTTCAAAAAAGCATGAACGTTGTTTTTTTTAACAAACTTAGTAGCGATGTCACAGAATCATTTCATACAAACGTGGGTGAGCAAACTTCCCTCCTTCACAATGAAAAACAGATTCTGCTCATGCATCATTCTGAACAAAGTCTGCACCACCGCTCTGCAACCCTCGACTACCAGACTGTCCTCCCAAGAAGAGCAACAACATCAGCTGTTCGTCCATGTAGGGAGGAGGTCGGGGTGGATGATGGTCAACAAAATATCAGACCGCTGTCGACATTGTTTTGTTCTTAAAGCATGCATAACCACGCGTTCACTTCTGTAACCATGACAACACAGGTTCTCTAACCTTATCGAAGTCACTTTAATGCCAACGACTATGTTTCCCTCAACTTAATAGAGTTTGTTCATGCCCCATACTAACCAGACTTTATCCACAGCAGCACAAACAAGTTTCCTTGGACTCGACTTGAAGGGAATCTTTGGTATTTTTCAACCTGTTTGGAGACTATTTTTAAGTGCTGAGCATCCCGGTGCGTAAAATAGTTTGCCTTGTTCAAACCAATGTTTTAAAATGCCAAACAAACACAAACTGGATTGGACCAACAAGATGTTTCTGGTTAAACAAAAAGAATCCCACTCGTTCTTAAAAAAGCTATATCTCTGTAGGGTCCTTTCCATTATGTTGTCAGACACCTAAAATAACAATCGGAGCCTTTTAGAGGCCAAAACAAGCACCTTTAATGGACGTACATCGCCCCTGAAGGATTACACATTTCACGGCTGCTGGCCTCAAGTTTAAAAATATTGAAGCCTCCCTTTGAGACCTTAAAGCTACAATTCAGTACACTCACCTCGCAGTCATTGTTTCAGCTCAAATCAAACAGGCAGCAGCGCAGAGCCAAAATGTACTAGAATATATATCATTGCACAAATATAATTCCTACAGACTGCACTGTGCTGCGTAATGCTGAATAATTTGTACGTGTCAGAGGTTCCCCGCTAAAGTTAGTCAAGAGTGAAAAACCCACAGTTCATTAAAATTCATGCGGAGGTGACAAAGTTTGAAACAGGAACACTGTTTTATGTAATATATTGATAGAGCTGCTTTAAATCAAACAGCCTGAGAGGGGTCTGGATCGTGAAGTCTGATGGAGACAAACTCACAGCTCAGTGGATTCATGGTTTGTTGAAGCTGATCTGAACACATTTAACTCGAACTATATAAGTTATGTGTGTTTGCTTTCACAGATTAAATACAGTTTTTATGCTGCATTTAATTGCCATGAACCAATAAAAGCATCACTGAGTGGCAGCTCTGTACTTTGCTTTGAGCCAACTGTTATTCTAGTGCAAATATCTCTTAAACGACAGTCTGGTGATATCTGATATTTTCTCTTATTGTCTCCAGCAGATTCAGACCGTCTCACTGTGCCACAGAGTGCTACTGTCCAAAATCTATTTAAACCACACGTGAGCCACACTGTCGATCCGTGTTCGTTCGTTAGCTGTAGTTTATCATCAGTTAATCACTTCTAAACATCCCGGTGCTGTAAATTCAGCTGCAGCTGATACGAATCTCCAACAGATGTACTGTTTAGTCCTGTTTAAAATGAAACTACAAACTGTATCTGTGATTCGTTTTTTAAAGATCTTCTGTTGGAGCCGATGGGGTTTGAGCCTCAGCATGGAAGGGAAAAACGGCAACAACATGTTAGTTCTGATCTTTTCATGGCGTTTGTTGACAATGAGAAATATCCTTCAGTGTTTTGACAATGGCCGACAGTGGAACAGTGAAAATACCTTCCAACATTCTGCTCAATGAAGACAATCAAGTGAACGAGTGAAGAAGAACGGAGAAGAGCAACAGACAAAGAGGAAGGTCTGAACAGAGATCAATGTTACATTTACAGTAATTGAAATGCCAAGGCCAAACAGCAAACAATCGATGGAGACATGAGGTTGAACACTGGTTAGAGTTTGTGATGGGAAATATGAATTTATGTTATGATCCAAACACGAGGCTGAAGGGAAAGGTGTTCAAATAAAGCGCAGCAACATTGTGAGTCTTCTTCTTGTGTTCTCATATGAAGCGTGAAGATCATATCACTGAAGATATCATCTCAATTATGACGGACATATTTTTGACCATTCAGGATGATCTGTGTCGACAGTACCGCTGAGAGTGTTACAGTCAGGAGCGACGGGAAGAAGGAGTGAGATCCAAAGTGTAAAATACGGAGATAAGCCGCCATTACAGCTCGCACATGTCTGCAAAGATGGACGGATACAGGCTGAAGGAAACTGATAAATGGAGGAGTGGATGGACAGGTTGGACGGATGGATGGACAGGAAATGAAATTTATAATCCAAGTGAAGACATCTCCCGGGTTGGACATGAGCAGATATATAATCTAGTCTGCCAGGTGGAGATGGATGAATGGAGACAGAGAGCGTGAGACAGCGGGTAATATAAAGGAAGACATGACGGCGTCCCTGAAGCCAAGATTTTTTAAAATGAAAAAGAAGCGTGTGATCGTGCCAAACAGAACGAGAAGGAAGAACAGGTGTGTGTGTGTGGAGATGCTTTTTTTATTGTAGCTCTAAGTGTGTGTGAGCCTTCCAGGTTAAGCTGACAGATGGAGACCGATGAAAGGAAGATGATGTAGGGAGTGAGAGGTGAAGGGAGGAGCAGAGGGTGAGGAGACAGATGGGACAGGAGGGTAAAAAGGAGGAGAAGAAATATTCTTTGTTTGCCTCTTCCTGTCTTTTGTCATCCATTCCCTCCTTTCTGCGTCTCCTCGCTAATGAGAGGCCGAGAAAACAAAGTAACCCCACACGCATGTCTATTGATTTCTGAGAAAACTTATTTATACACACACACACACACACACACACACACACACACACACACACACACACACACACACACACACAGACGCACACACACACACATCGATGCATTTCTTCATGGTGCTGCTCAGTGATTGAAAAAACTCAGCATACGTCAGTATGGATCCTTCATGTATGCACACACATACGTTTTAATTAACTATTGACAGATGGAGTATTTGCTTTTATTTGACTTTCTGCAAAGCAGGCACTAGATAATAACTATATACGGCACAAAAGATGATATACACAAAGCGTTGCCATGACAATTCTGTTTAAACTTTAAACTGTTTAAACTAATTTGCAGGAGAGAACACCATATGTTTGCTGAGAAATCTAAATATATTTGTATACGCCCTTTAGCCTGACTGGAAGAACACACTATAGACACTTACACTCTTACTAAATTATTCAAGAGCACGAAGTTGAAAGTTGACAATTTATTGCTTCACACAACAATACTTTGGCAGTGTGTGAAAAATAAAAAATACAAAACAAACAGAAAAAATAAAATAAAATAGAAAAGTGTCCCTTCTTCTTATCAAGAGTTCAGTAAGTTCTGTAGTGTATGTATGCAACGTTCTGTCATATGAATTACTACCCGGGTAGATTTGTGTGTACTTTTCTTATCTGTATCTTTTCAAACTAAAGTGAGTTTAAACATTAGGAAATATTCCTGTACCTCCGATTGGTTGAATAAAATCATCTCAGTGCATACAACAGCTACAACAATCAAGGCCTAACCTCTTAACATGTAGCATCCACGCTTACCGGAGTTAGGACCCATGTGGGTTACATATTTAATTAGTTTCTCCTAAGGTAGACTCTAATATAACACTTTAATAGTTTTTTCCTGGCACTTTTCTTCCTCTAAATTAAAGGCCAATGGATATATAGTAACCTTTGTGATCTGGGGTTTTATAAATAACAGCACAAGGCTGATGTTTTCAATAATTTACCCAAACCATTAAAGCTCAGATCGGTTGAGCAACCTCAGGGGCAATCGATACTAGCAGAGCTTTTGGAGGTCGAGTTTTGGACATCTCACAGGATTTATAGAAACATATCAATCTACAGAAACTGCAAAAGAAGCTATTAAATGTACACTATGGACAAAAGTATTTGGACGCCTTATACAAACATGGACATTGTATTCTAATACTGTAATACAGAGGCTGTCCCCCTTTTTGCAGCTATAACAGCTTCCACTCTTCTTGTTTCTGTGGGAATGTGTGTCCATTTACAGTATGAGGTCAGGCACTGATGCTGGACGAGACGGCCTGGCTCGCAATCTCTGTTCCAGTTCATCCCAAAAGGTGCTTGATGGGGGTTGAGGTCAGGGCTCGCTTGGCAAGGCCAATCAAGTTCTTCCCAAACTTATGAAACCAGGTCTTTATGGACCTCGATTTGTGCCGGAGCACCGTCATGCTGGGCCTTCTCCAAACTGTTGCCACAAAGTTGGAAGCACAGCATTTGTCTTGGTATGCTGAAGCATTAACATAGACCTTCACTGGAAATAAGAGTCTATAGCCCTGAAAGACAGCCCCCACACCATTATCCCTTCTCCAAACAAGACAGGTGTGGCCAAATACTTTTGTCCACATAGTGTATTACATGTCACATATAATCATAAGTAATCGTGTCATGGTTTTGGGGGTTCATGTTTAGCATTTCCTGTTTTATTTTGTAGTTCTCCGAGCTCCTCGGTTTCAGTGTCGGTTCGTCGTCTCGCTGTTTTGTCCTTGGGCTTTGGGGATCTTTGCTTTTCTGGACCTTGTCTTTTTCTTTTGGATTTCTTTTCTTTTTGAAAACCTTATCTGCCTCTCCATCCTGTACCTTTTGTATTTTGTGCTATTCAATTATTCTGAAACTTGCCTTCACAACTGTGACTATAGTTAACAGCTAAACAAATAGTTAATGAGCGTAGAAGCTGTTCCTGAGCTTGTGTGTGTGATATGTGTGTTTTTTTCCTCCGCTGTGCCTGGTGAAGGGTAATCTCCACAGGAAGCCGTTCAGATCTCATAAATCTCTCCATACTTTTACTACATACTGATCAAAGACGTCAGATCTCAACGAGCTCCTCTGGTTTGATTATATGCAGCGTAAAACTTTGGTGGAATAAAAACACCAGCTTTCCTTCTTCTGTCGACAACCTGTCTGCCGAGCAGATCGATCTTCTCTGGTATTTCTAACATTATTCAGCCGGATGACGACACCGTGGTCGGCCCAACTGAAAGGTTCTGAGGGCACTGGAGGCTGAATGGAGGTGCAGGTCGTTTTATATTGAATAGACGGATTCTGAAAGAGTAACTTAACGCTGAATCCACTTTTTACTTAATAAATCCATAGCCCCTAACCCTATGTACACTCACTTTATTACACCACCTATTAATCCTGCTCCCACTTTATAGGGTTCACTGCAACTGAAGGTGCTTTGTAGCATAAAAAGGTTTTCTCTGTGCATGTTCCAGCAATATGAAGTCGAATCAGGTGCTTCTCAGTTAGAGGAAGGCACACGTCCCGGAGGGAGAGGAAAAAAGGGATTAAAGCACACCTATTGATTCGCAGCCTTTAATTGCGCAAACAGACGGATGTTTCTGCGGCTTCATCTCAAGGCAAACACGTATACAGCCAACCCCCGACCCGCACTTCAACATAGACTGTGGTAGCTCTGATCCTTGGATCCATTATCCGATACGTTGAAATCCTGTTCAACCAGTCATCCTGTTACTTCCTGTTATTTAAAGTAAATCTATTCATTCTGTCCTCTTGAGACGGGCAACAGAGGACGGATAAAGAAACGATTATAGGCCCAGTTTAATATGCAACACAGTTTTATACAATATATGTAGTGAGGGGTGGCTCACAACGTGGACCTCCGCTCTGGAGCCCCATAAATGTGTCAACAAGCTACAATGAACCCCGAGACAATGTCTCACACCATCAAACACAGCAATCAGCTCTCAAATGGAAAGTATTACAACCTCCACTACTACTTGTAAACTAGAGGTTTATGGTTTTGAAGCCGTCAGTAAAGATGGAGACGAATCTGGGACTGCTCTGTGACTCTTCAGCCGGGCAAGAAAGACACATGAGTGAAATGTAAACCGTTACCTGCCAGTATGGACAACATATATAACTCCGCTGGTATGAATTTTTGATGAATGTAGGATGATATGTTTAGTTACTGGATGAAATACAGCAGTGTCCTTGATCTCCCCCTGTAAAGAACAGCACGCTGAATCATGATAATAATGATCATAAAAACCGTCTGGCCTGTAAACATAACCCAGACAGAAATTATATTAACTCCATAAAGTAAAGCGGCAAAGTATTAAACACATACTAAAGTACTGTGAAGTACAACTTCACGGTAACACACACAGAGTACTGTACATGCTCGCACAATCACACCCACACACACACACACACACACAGTCCGCCCACGCTCTCCCACATCACACTATTCATTTCATCTTTGATTCCCTTTGCGGAGATGATGAGTTGGGAACATGAAAGGAATCCAGTGAACTGAGGAGAGATCCATTCTATCGCTTCATCTCCCATCTCCATCCTTCTGTCTCACTATCTCACTCCATCCCTGTTTGTTTCTCATCCTCTCATTGCTGCTTTTACCACTGAATCTGTCCCCTTCTCTCTCTCTCTCTCTCTTGTTCTTCATGTCTCAGTGATTATCTCGTCTTCCACCTCTCTCCACATCACTCCTCCTCACATCTCCACATCCACTATCTCCCTTTCTCTTTGTTCATCTTTTTATCGTTCATCTTCTCTTCTCCGTGTTTCATCCCTTTGTGTGTGTCCCTCTTCCCTCCTCCCTAATTCTGCTCCCTCGCTTTTCCCTCTCTTTCGTTTTTCCCGTTTTCTCCACCTCTTCCCTTGGGAATCTGGGCCGATAGTGGATGTTGCCACTTGGGAATGACGAGGGCGGCGAAGCGGTGGATTAAACACTGAATGATCCACAGAATGCCTGGAGACGCGCGCACACACACACACACACACACACGCTGAGACACACACACACACACACACACACACACACGCTGAGACACACACCGTCACGTCACAGTTGCTTCTCTCTCCACAATCTATTCTTAGAAACGAGAATATCCTCTTTCCCTTCCTACTTTCTCACACACACACACACACAAACACACACACACACACACACACACACACACACACACACACACACACACACACACACACACACACACGACCCATAAGCCCTTGCCAACATCCGACCCGCCCCGCTTCTCCCCTCGCTCTGTTTCTGCCTCTCCTTCCCTCCCTTCATCAATCTTCTCGGCTGTTATCAGAAAACTTCATTAAGGAGCTCCAATTAAGGCCGGTTAGACTGGTGGTAGCCATGGGAACGACACTGCTCATATTATGGTCTGGCAGGGAAAGGAGGGGCTGAATGGAGAGCAGACAAATGGCGAAAGAGAGAAAGAGAAAGAGAGAGAGGAAGATTCTGGAGCTTCTTATAACCAAATAATAATTATAAACATGAATAATTATGCACACTATAAGGGACTGTTTGCAAATCATTGAGGGGGAGGGTGGTGTGTTTTCTTCTTTTAGCTGCAGCGAGAAGTCTGACCTTTCTGTGAGAGCAAAGTTTATTTTCTCGACACCATTAATTTAGATTTCATCCTCCCCTTGCGGGAGTAATAAAAACACAGAATCAAATAGTCCCAAATGATGCTTCAGTGTGCACTGTGGGCCGTAAAGAGGCTATTTGCCAAATGTGTCACAACTCCAGCCACCCCCTAATATCCATTCTGTTGCCTGCTGTGTTTACTCTGCCATGTACTAACTCTCCCTGTCACTGCAGATCCAGGCACACCTCCCTGTTTCCCACCATCACCTGACCTCCTCTGCCAACGTCATCCCTCACCTGCTTCCCATTTTCCCATCAGCCCATCTCCACTCCTCCCCTGCCAGACTGCAGCAAGCGCCCGACTCACAGACGGACGGTTACGATAAAAAGTTCAGTTTAGTCGAATCCAAAAAGACACACGAGGGTCAAAACCAGAGAGGCAGTCAAAAACAGACAGACTCAAAAAGGGTTTGGCAGCGAATCATCAGTGCATGGATCAGGAAAAAGGTCAGGCAGGCAGAAACAGGCAGGCAAGAGCAGCCGGGTGGAAAAGCTAAGGCGGATGCAAAATAGACAATCTGGCAGCTCGCTGGGGAAAACGGGCTGGTATATGTAGTGACAGGGTGATTTGGAAATGAGACACAGATGAGCAGAAGGAGGAAAGTCCGAGGGCATCTGGTGGACAGGTGGAGAATGGCACTAAAGCTTAATAGAGATGCAGAGGCTCGGGGAGGCGGATTGGGCATGAAACAAAAAAACTGAGGGAAGTTATTTTTGCCTTTTAAAATCATTTCATGCCTTTTAATCTTTTATTAATTCCATTTAATTGTACATCACTGCTTGTGTAAGCGACACAGAGGTTCAGATCTGTAAACCAATATGGCACAGATCGGGTCTTTCCATTAAACATCCATACTCTATAATCCATCTTTATCTTTATATGCCATCTGTATTTGTTTCACATCTACGCTCCATCTGAGAGGGCTGGATGTGACTCAGGCTCTGGGGAGGCAGAGCTAAAAGCAGCAGGAGACAGATAACTGAAATAGCTGCCGTAAAATCCTAAAAGCTAATTTAGGGTCCGGAACGGTGAAATGGAAACACGTCTCTCTAAAAGGGAGGAATTAATTTAAAGACAGCGTAACCTTTAAGACGACGCACGGAAAAATGTGATCATAAAAAAACTGAAACTGAAATGAATGATTCAAACACGCCTGATCTGATGAAGCCGGGAGCTGTACACGTCTGTTCCTCTTTATCCAACACTTGAACTAGTGCGAGCTTTTATCATTCAGCACGTGCAGTGTGACAAGTGACAGCGACGACACCTCAGACACTTCAGATATCTGCTCTCTGTGGATCTCCCTCAGGCTGGGGCCCCTGGATACACTCCAGAACCCCAGATGGCTCTTACAGTACAGACAGTGTCAACGTCTTTTATTTTTCGTACTATGAGATAAAGAACATTTGATTTTAAAAAGAGAGAAATGAGAAAACTGGTTTGACTTTTGCAGGTGTGTGACACGCGAACATCATTAGCACAGAGAAGCTGTTGGATTTTCAAAATAAAACACCCCGTGCAAACTGAGAAAAGGGAAACAAATGAACCGTGTAGCATATTTGCACATGTAGAAGCATGTTTAGAAGAGCTTACACCAGGAAAAGGACCAAATCTGAGAAAGCAAAGCGTAAAAACAGCATCACAGCCACGCCTTGATACAGATGTGCCTGGTGGGGTTTCTCAGGGTAAGACTGCACCACCCACACCATCACACCCTTAGTACCTGCATTTGGACTCTACACCTCCTCTCTGTGTGTCCTCAGGATACTGGGCTGTTCTATAACTTCAGCTCTTTGTTTCCCCCTATATGTCTATTTTCCATGCGCTGTTGTTACTTTAAACAATCAAATTAAAACTTTTAAATGTTTAAATATTCTTCTTGTTCTGATCAAAGCACAGCAAGTTATAATGAAGGTTGAATGATATCTTCATGAAGCATACTGAGCTTTCTGTAAACCATACCTGCGTTTTAATAATCTTTTCCAGTATTAAATCGTTTGGTATCTGAAGTATGAAACTATATTAACTGAATATAACTCATAGCCTCTCAGACAACACTTTGAAATGAATACACTTTTATATCATTTGAAATCCACACAGGCAATGTTCAGGTGTTTCTTCTTCACTGGTACATAACTTCTGAACTTACTGTACATGCAGCTTCCATGCTGAGAAACAAAGTAATGCTGAAATATTCTCAAGACTTCTCCCATGAAGAAAACATCCTGTTTAAAGCAGGAAAGTTTCAGCCGCCCCAACAGGTAGAAGTCTATTATACACCAGCAATATCTGCACAAGAGTAGCTCCGTTAGATCCGAATGAAATCAGCCACAGCTTGCATCTTTATAGATCAGAAGTGGGTGAAACGTGTTGCACTCTGTGCCAGCTTGTGTGACAAGCTGAACATCAAACCGATGATATCTAATAGCATGTATAACTTAGGGTGCATTTTTCTTCCCCCTTTAAAAGAAAAACATCAATGATTACACTTTGCAGTCATTTCAATCAAGCCATTTCCCTCTTTGACTACAGCGAGCGTCTGTTCGCCTCGAGTGGCACAGAAGCAGCGCCGCGTGGAAATTTGTTCAGCTAATCCAGCAACATGCTGATCTGCGGCTCAGTCTGCCTTCCCGCTGTGCCCTGCGATTTACTTGCCTCTATCTGCGCTGAGAGGAGATGAATCACGGGGAAAAGGGTGCGATTCTACTTTCAACCTCCCACCCAATGCTGCTACACAAAGATGTACTCACACTCAGGCACAATACAGCGGTGAATGAAGTGCTCGGATCCTTCACAGCAAGTACAAGAGCTTCCAACTTCCCAAATGTAACGCCTCACCTCTGTTCACGTGAAGAAAAGTGATTATTGGTGAAGATACACTGATTCAGGGTCAGCAACTTTGTTTGAATTATGGACCTTTAAGTATCTAAAGTAAAAGTACTCTACGATATACTGTAATACCAGATGTATATGTACATCAGGATATATAATAAGCTGTGTGTGTTTTCATGTTAGCTGTGCTGCTTCTTCCACCTCTCGGTTAATAAGACATGCACATCAGCTGACCTGAGGCAGGCCCAGTGACACCTGGGAGCTCTAATAAGCCATCTGTAACACCCACCTGTCAATCAAAGCGTCCACTCTCTTAATCCTGCATAACTTTAAGCCTTAATATAATGTGAACAGGTGAGTTGTATATAAATTCACCCTCAGTACAGTTGTCATGAACGGGGAAATTAGCTACAGAGACCAAAACTGTTTTTTGTACCAGGCTGTAAACATGTTTATTTCTGCTGTGAAGTTGGACATTTGGACATGGGGACTTATGGAGACTGACTCACTTCTGGAGCCAGCCTCAAGTGGACGTTAGAGGGACTGCAGCTTTTCTGCATGGCTTCATTTCCCAGACATGCTTGGTTCTCTCCGGGTACTCTGACTTCCTCACCACAGTGCAAAGACATGCAGGTACGTTGGTGACTCTGAACTGGCCGTAGGTGTGAATGTGAGCGTGGAGAGTTGTCATCGCTGTGATGAACTGGCCACTCTCTCAGTGTCAGCTGGAATCAGCTCCAGCCCCTTGCGACTGTTATACGGATAAGCAGTTACGGAAAATAGATGGATGGAAGATGCTTGAACTTATATGTGTTGTAAAAAGCTGCCACAAACACACAGACAATTATCCCCTATTTTAAGGAGACTCCGATAAACCTTTTACCCCCAACCTGCTCACCACAGATGGTAGCAACTCGAGTATTTACAGAATAGACGTGCAGGTTTCCTCTGCAGCGTGGGCGGAGATTTACATCCATCAGACGGAGATTCAGATAAATGATAAAGTCGTCCTAAATCTACTAGATGCAGAAGAAGGACACTGTTAGCAAGGACCGATTCTATTAAAAGAGCATTCCACCAGTGCTTACAATGGTTTGTACACAATGAAACACAAGACACACACACACACACACATGCACAAATTGCCATCCCCTGACTGTAATCCAGTATAGCTTAGCAGTGAGTTATAGCCTATTATTCCCCTGCTATACAACAGGCTCCAGACTATGGAGGTAGGAGATAGCGCTCCGCAGGCGCTTAGCACTCACACAAAGCTTATTCTACCTCGTGTATGAGAGGCAGCAAGGGAGGACCTGGGCTGCTTATCAGTATATATGCTGGGCTACAAATGGAGGAGTGTTATATGTATGTGTGGAGGAGGTGTGCACGTGTATGTGTGAGAGAGCATCCATCCCAGAGGTGTCAGAGTTATCTCCGGAGGCCAGAAAGAAAGAGAGAGAGACACAAGGTGAGAGCAGGACAGAGATGGACGGAGAGAGAGAGGAGCGAAGGAGAACGACGGAGGAGGAGAGACATAGACCCAAAAGAGAAAAATAATGTGTGTGTGTGAGAGAGAGAGGGAGAGGGGGGGGAGAGAGAGAGAGAGTTAGTGCTGCCAGTGATGTGCAGGGAGGCATGATCAGTGTGTCAGTGCCTGGACTTACATGTAACACACACACACACACACACACACACACACACACACACACACCTGGTTCCTCCTATCTATTCTCTAGTGGCCTCGAGTTATGTGACAAGCGATCAGTGGGAAACAACACTGATCTCAGGACAGTCCGCATGAACTCACCCCGCTAACAGAACACAGAGCACGCGGGCGACACTGACTGCAGATCAGCCAATGGACAGAACTGAACACAGCGTCATGGAGGCTCCTGACAGGCCGGTCCGACTGAAGCGAACCATTTAGTGCCACGCTGTTTCATTAAAGCAGACTGGTAACACCACTACCAGCATCAACACGACAGTACGACTATTCAGGACGTTTAATCTGACAACAGCCTGAGCTACAACGATCAAACTTATTTCAAACCAGATTCAGTGAAACTATTGAAATGCTTTTTATAGAGGTGTGAACCATCAATCATTAATCAGCCGGCCTCTCTGTTAGCTCACGTTGAAAACGGCGAATGTGCGTCCTTAAATTTCTTGTTGAATGTATCTCATTTTTAGTGCGGCAGACTTTTCCACAGTGTGCATCCTGTCCAGTTCATGCTTTCCACCAAGTTAATAAAATCTGAAATGTGCCCATATGTCTGCTCCTTTTATCACATGCTGTTGATATCTCCGTCACCCAACATATAAAAGTGAAGTTAACCAAATGTCGAATGTTTGGCCACAGTTTAAAAGTAATGCTGCAACATCACTTTATACATTTTATACAACTTTATCGTCCACCTGAGGCCAGAAAATCAAAAATCGATGTTAATCTCAGACTTGTATCATCTTGTATTTGGAGCTATAGTGAAAAGTTTTTGACTTTTTGAAGACAAAGATGATATTTGATGTTCAGACTTTTGTTCTGACGCTTTCTGTTTTGTTCCTCACCGTCCTTCAACTGTGTTTTGGAATCGGGGTAATTCATCCAGTGGTTGCTGAGATATTTTCAGTCTGGTGATGTTACGCTTTGTTCATCTAACTGACCTGACTCCTCTCAAGCTGCAGCTTCTTCCAATAACACGATTTCGTCCAAGTTCTCAAAATTTTTTAACCTTTTTGAATTTTTTAAATGTTGATACATCTACAGAGAGCAACAGAGAATATATATTTAATACAGACTGAGGGTGAAATACTTGTATTAAAATGTTTAAACATCACACAAACTGGCTAATTAAGATTGATTTCAAACATAATATGACACACACACCTTCACACATCAGGATACCTGCACATGTGTGTGGTGCCGGGCAGCGGACTCGAGCAGACACCTGCTCCCAGGTCTGGAGCGTGTGAGCTGTTGTGAAGAGGTGAGGAAAAGCTGTGACAAGCTAAAACACAACAACACTATTCCTCAGGGAGCGAGAAGAAAGGAGAAAGAGAGAGATGGAAGGAGTGAGGTGGAAAAGGAGAAACGCCAGCTGGGATGCAGGTGGATGCAGAGTGTGTATGCTACCTGATAATGACAGAAGGAGGAGGAGGAGGGACAATGAGAGAGGATGGAGGAGGAGAGGAACAGAGAGGGAAGCAGACAGGCAGTTAGAAGTCAGAGGGTTAATCCTGGTGGGAATAAAGAGATTGACACAGAGTTGAGTCCATCTGTGTCAATCTCTGCAGCCTAAACTGACTGAGTGACCTCATGATTGACCGGCTGACTGGCAGAAATCCCTCTCTGATAACTGACAGACTGTTGGCACGCCGACCGAAGAGCTGGCTGCCGCTATAAATCACTCCGATCAATAGCCAGGTTTCCACCCAAATGTGCCAGACCTCAAGAATGCAACGTTTTCATTCCACCCGCTGGCATCATTAGGAGTTGGTATGTGAGATAAGCAGCTGCTGGTGTTAATATTCCAGTCGGCTGCCATTAAACCACTGCAGCAGAAGAGGAAACAACGAGATAATGTAATTAAACGAGCTCCGGTGGAAGCTCAAACTGTGAAAAACAGTGATGAAAATATTGCAACAATGTTCGAGGAAGGTTTGCGTCTCATCACCGCTCCGTGTTTTTGTCTGGCATTACTCTGCGTCTCTTCGGTGGACGTTTAAGTCGGTTTCCTTTCCACTTTGTCACGTTCTGTCTTATTAATACACCTCAGCCTTTTGTGGAGATTACTCCTTGAGCTTTTTTTAAAACTCTGCAACCAGGTTTAATTTGATCCAAAGGTTACATGAGCTTCTGATTTCACCTTTACCTTGGAGATAAACGCTGTTGATCACGACATACGAGGTAAAATAAGGTCACATGTTGGTGCCAAAATGACTTCAGTGTCTTCGTCATGAAGAATAAATAAATTTGCAAATCTTGGTTATGGCACAGGTGTAGACAGTAACATTTTGTTTGCCGAGGTCGCTGCATGAAAAGTTTTTCTGAGGTTACAAAGTGAAACTGTTTTTCTCCTCACAGCCTCCTTCGCTGTCGGGCAGTGCTTCATGTGACATGATCGGTTCACCGACACTCCTCACGCCTTCTCCGTGCTGACTGTAAAGTCCTGTTACAGTTTGTCCCGCGCTCTCTGCGTCAGCTGCGATGTTCACTGTGAAGCATCACCGGCAATTAACCGAGTCAAGTCCTGTTTGCCCCCATTGTAGCTGGCACATCAAAACCAACCTGACTCTAATTGTCTTTCTAAAAAAAAAAAAAAAGAGCATCCGACTTCTCGTCTCTGATCCTTTTTCGGCGGTAAACAAATCGTGTTTTGGCGCTTTGGGGAGTTGCAGTAGGTGTTCAAAGTTTAGAGGAAGTGCTCTGGCAGACAGCCGGACCACCTGCTCGGCTCAGTCGGCTGGGCCAACTTTAAAATGAAAGTGGTTGTTCCCCTTTCTTCATTAATCCCGTATTTTTCCCTCTGATCGTGAAACTAAAAAAAAAAAGTCTCTCATCTAACTCCATCAACGCTGGGCCTCATTCTGAATGTTCAGTGTTGTGAAGACGTGTTGGCCTCTCTCCAGACAGAAGCTCGGATTTATTAAAACCTACTCATGTCTGTTTGTGTGTACACATTTCCACAAATGGAGGAGGAGCAGGTTAGATTTTTTGATGACCTCGTCAGTTCTTTGTCTTCCCTATAGATATAAATAGACTAGGCTTTCAAGGCTACACATCAAATTCAATATACTTCTCAGCTCGGCCACAGAAAACAGTTGTGTGAAATATTTTGTTGTTTTGGAGCTTTTCAAAGTCTGAGGAAACAACCTGAGGTCATATGATGTTATCTGAGCTTGGAGACTGCAAACAGAGAGCCAGCGTTAGAGTCTGGAGGTGTGGAGTTTTAAAGGTTGTCGACATTTACAAGGCGTGAACAGTGATGATGATGATGATGATGATGATGATGATGATGATGATGATGATGATGATGTGATCAATCCTGGCACGCTCCCGTCGTCTCGATTGTTTGGCGTATGATTGCCATGAAACTCAGTCTGAGCGGTCTTAAGTCTTAATCTCATCTTGAGGTTTAACATTCATTCATTTTTAGTCTTGGCTCACGCTCACTCGACCGGCAACACAGAATTGTTGTCGGTTGGCTGCTTACTTCACGGAGACTTGTAGCACGGTCGAGGAGACAGAAATTACTGCATCCAGTTTTTCTTGGTATTTCTGCTGGATGGGAAATATTCTCAAAACATTTCTAGTTGTAGTCTCGTAAACAGTGACCCTGCGAGATCCCCAGTCTGCAAAATCATTATAAACTCTGTGACATGTTGTCTTCAGATGTGGGACACTGTCAGACTTAAGACTTTTAAAAATAATTAAAAGTCTTTTAGTGCATGGTCACATTATGGGAGCTGCAGGGTCCAGTGTTGTCAGTGATGACCTGGGATCTGTCTGTTTCAAGGCCCCAAAGTTCACTAAAGTGCAACTCTGCACCTCTTTTTACGACGCTAGGTTTTTAATGAACTGTTATTTTGGTCTAAAAAACTTTTGTGTCCCAATTAAATGAAACAATTTGAAGGTGTGAAGCAGCTGGACTGAAGGTCACATCGGTATAAAAAGGGTTTGCTATGCTGGGTTACTCATTATTACCATAACTTTTATTCTTTTCAGGTCGCTCTTCGCCACCGGCCCCTCACACCGAAGTTCAATCTTGGATGGTTTGATAAAACATGAGTGCCTTTTTTATTTTTCCACCCACTTCCCCTCTGAGAGTCTGAGTGTGTCAGTGCTGCTTTCCTCTGAGCCCCGACTGTAGCACCAAACTTTTCTTTCACAAAAAAAAAAAAGGGTTCAAGCTCTCGAAGCTGCAGAATTAATTGCTGTCATGACACAGTTTAACTATTTTTTTTTGGACTTGAATGCAAAACAAAGCGGCCAAACAAAACCGGCGTCCTCACCCTGACCTCTTCATTCCAACAGCGCTTCTGTTTTTAGTCTTCTGCCTTCCCTCCGCGCTGGATGACAAGCAAATTCATATGCAGTTTGGTATTTATGAAGGGCGTTTCATTAACTATTTACAGCTAATTGTCAGAGTTAACAAGGTGGGATGCGAGGCGCCTGTGTTAAAAATTACAGCTTGATTGGAACTG
The DNA here is from genome assembly GCF_000972845.2 of Larimichthys crocea. Taxonomy (NCBI): domain Eukaryota; kingdom Metazoa; phylum Chordata; class Actinopteri; family Sciaenidae; genus Larimichthys; species Larimichthys crocea. The sequence goes on from NC_040023.1 coordinate 10,201,531, forward strand.
ACAGGTGGAAACTGGTGTGATTAAAGTCTACACATGGTTTTATGGTTTTATAAACCGGGTCATATTTTGCATTAGGCACACTTCCGCTTTTATACTTTCCCGTCTTTTCCACCGTTTACCGTGGAACACATGCACATTTTTAAACGTTTGCCCGCAGATCATTCCCGTCACTTCACAGCCGCAGTGAAAAAGTGAAAAACAGCGGATATACATCCGTAACTGGCTGGCAGACGAGATTTTTAAGTGGAGGTGAAGTGACAGGGAGGAGAGGTATTTATATATAACACACACACACACACACACACACCTACACACACAGAAAGCCTGAGGCAATGTGATCTCTGGTCCATTAAATCAGAGCAAATGTAGCTATCAGGAGAATGTCAATAAGATTAAGAGCAGATCAGAGAGGTCACTGAGATCATATCAGAGTCCAGACTGACAGACAGACGGGCGGCCTATCTCCTGCAGGCAGACAGGCAGATTACATCATTAAATAAGAAAGAGTAAGAGGCGGACAAACAGGTAGTCATGACATCCATCACAGCACAAAACACCTCCGTCACGCTATGTGCAGAGATTTCCTGACATCTTTAGCTATGCCAAATAGTCTAAAGATCTTAAAAGCACAGTGTGTGTGTGTGGGGTGTGTGTGTGGTGTGTGTGTGGTGTGTGTGTGGGGTGTGTGTGGTGGGGAGGGTTACCTGTGCACCCGATGAAGACAGTCGAAGTGCTTTTTACATGACGTGAGCTTTTTACATGACAGTTTAAACGACAAATTTCCCATCCGGGCTGAGATGTTCCTCGTCTTTTAAAGTGCCGTGAAAGTCGTTTCCGTGGCAGCCTTGATGTGGCCGAGGTGCCCGTCTGCGCCAAAGAAGCAAATTGCTGCCATTGCAGCTTGATGAGGAAGAGGAAGGGCGAGGCAGCAGTTATCGCACCTTTTCATTACTCAACCATTCTGACAGCTTCTCTAACCCTCTGTTAAAAAAAAAAAAGCCTCCTCCCTTCAGAAGGCTCAGGAGGGCTGAGGCAGGGAGAGACGGATGTAAAGGGAGAGGAGGCGACAGGAAGCTCCTCATTTCAGCTCACTGCAGTCTGAAATAAGGAGGCTTTACATCCCAACTCAGATCTATCACAACAGAGGAAGAATGCTAATTATCAGCATTTATCACTGAGGCCTTATCTTATTTTAACATGATCTTATTTGCATCTTGCACTTTACAATGCATGTTTTTTAAAAATGTTTAAACTCAGCATGAAAAATGAAGGTCATCCTGCAAAAAGTTCAACAAAAGTCCTCCAGCAATGCAACACAGTGCAGACAGAGAGTTACAGGCTGAGCACACAGATAACGAAACTAACTAACTCAAGTTTTAATCTGATTATTGATATTAGTATACACCAAAGAGATGAGGTAAGATGGGTGCATGCTGCCATTAAATACTAAAAGCTCTGCAGATCACACACATATATATATATAATCACCATCATCCACCTCATAAATGAAATAATAAAACACGCGGCTCTCCTCGATAAAATGATTGTGGCTGTGATAACTTTCCAGAGTTGTAAAGATCTCTCGTCTCGTAGTATTTTAAACTGCTGTGTCCGATAAAGCACCAAACTCATGAATCTCCGTCTCAAACTGTACATCCAGCATCGTATTTTTATTCTCAGGCTGGTAGCTCCAGCAACGTACCCACAGAACTTTGCGGTTTGTTAATGCGGAGTTATTTTCGGTCTGAACAGTTGCTAACAGAGATCCACATCACCTCTGCAAACTGCAGGTGCAGCTGTTAAAGAGAGAGGAAAAAAGGATGGGGAGGCGGTGAAACTGAGCCTCCACCTGAAACTCGAATATAACATCCAGATATCTGATGTGGAAAAGTGCACATCACACCTGTCAGACTGGTGGCCCTGCAGGTGATCGCACTTCACCGGGTCAGCCGGGTTACACGGTGGGTGTTCACATTTGTGGGAAAACGTCCTCAGGGGTGAGGACACATGAGCAGTGCTGATAAAAAAACACCATCGCAGAGTCAGAGGAGGAGGAGGAGGAGGAGGAGGCCTCTGGACAGCTACACCTGCCAAGTTGGTCAGTTCTTAAAGAGTCTTTATTCACCTCAGCTTCACAACTTTACGTATGTATTTACGGGAATCTGGAGCTGTCGTGTGAGCGTCATTATTTCTGCATTAAGTTTCATTTTTGTATCGTGTCATGTGACAGTTATTTTCTGTTTCTGTTCCGGTGTCAGCGCAGACTGTTCTGAACACCTCCTCCATCTGTTTCACGTTAAAACACATCCAGCGGTTCAGGGAGCGTAATCTCCTTCATTCCCTGGAAGCAATCTGCTGTGAAACATCTACGGGAAGTGTTGGTTTTCATCAACGGCAAGAAACAAGGAGCGCTGGAAAAAAGAAATCTGTTTGGAATAAATTAACAGCGAATAAAAGAGGCTAATTCAGAGCAGCAGCGTGACGATGTTGTTGCTGTAAATAATTCTGAGGAAATAGAGATTATGATGAATTTATCGTGTCAGTGCGGTCGTCGAATATACGATCGGGACGTTTCTCCTCATCGGGCAGAGCGAAGACAATGAGGTCGGATCTGGAGCCAGAAAGCAGGTAGAGAAAAGGTGGCAAGGTGGCCCCAATCCCATGAAAGAAAATCCACAGGTTTGATCAGCCCACAAGCTATTACCACATGGCTTTGTGAAAGACACTGAACGCCTACAGGCCGCCTCTTTGCAATCAGCTGAATATCTGAAATGTAGACACACACATACAGAGAGGGGGAGACGAGGTAAAGACACAAACGTAACAAACCCTCACAGTGAACAGGAGCATGGCAGTGATCACTTCCTCTCGCCCTCTCTTCACCCGGCTCCTTTCAGTCTGCCGTGTCTCCATCACTGCAGCTCCAACACACAGGATCAGGTTCAGAGTGTATTATTAAGACCGTCATAAACCTGACACACTTTATGTGTGGGTTTATGCACACTCACGCCTCCACTTCCAGCTGAATGTAAAGAAGTCTGCACAATCGCAGCACTTCACTTCAGTTTCTCTATGTCAGGCTGGACGAGGTATCCGCTGGTGGAAGCCTCTGTCGGGCTTTAAAAAGCTCTCATGGGTTTAGTCTTTTCTCATGTGGATTCATTCTTTCTTAGTTTTTTCCTGTGACTGTAATTGGCCTTTTATTGTTGCACGCTGAGCTAAAATAAAACTGACAACGGAGCGAAGTTTTGCCAAGGGAAAGGACCTGTAGCTGTTAGAGGATGCAGACCTCGAGTAACCTCTTCTTCGATTTGTGCTTCCGCTGACGGGTAAAAGCTGGATATCTGCAATTTATATTCTTCAAGGAGAGAATGTTTATATTCTGTTTTGTTCCGTGATTTGCCTTTTTGTTAACGGAATCACAGGGCAGGGCTTTAACAAGACACAACAACAACAACGTAGATGTTCAGCGGAGACGATACAAACAGCAAAGCTGCTGCTCCAACGTTAGATTTCTGGCGTGTTCAATTAAGACGGAGCAACAGTTGTTAAATCTCTAATCAGATTAAACAGGTGACGCCCACACAAAGTACACAAAGACTAAAACACAGGGCTGGACATTTTCAAAAGGACAACAGAGATCAGACTTCATCAGTTTTTAAAAAAACAGACACTTTGAATGATCGACAGTGGAAAATGGAAACTGCTCACTACGCTTTACAGAGTGCTGTTATATTATTCTAATGTTTAATAAGTTTGAGCTACAAGTTGTTTTGGGCATCAAACTGTCGTCCTGTTGACGCTTCAGGAATCCAGTCTTGTCACTGTTTGAAATACAGATCAGACTTTGCATGAACACACACAGAGCCGGGGTAGGTACCAGATCGGCTCAGGGATCTTCTGATTACGTTGCACAATGCGGTATCTATGGCAACGGCACTTGGATAAACTAAATTATGCCTGATTTTCACGATTGATCGACATTTCTGGCCTAACATAGAGAGTCCATCAATGGAGTTGACAGACGTGTAAAATCAAAACAACAACCGGTTTATTGCTGCTCCATAGCTGCCGTTGATCACCGACCAACCAGACGTACAGCGTTTATCTTGTTGCTATGACTACAGCCAATCACAACTCTCCAACGCATGGCGTTTATCTAGTTGTGCTCCCATTCGCTGGCGTTCATTAAATGTATACATGTGTTTGTCTGTAGGGAAGTGTCGGTACGTAGCCCATCATATCATTAGAGCATCATCAGGGGGAAGAAGAAGAAGAAGAAGAAGAAGAAGAAGAAGAGTTTCTGAAGCACTGTACCAAAATACTGAAAAAACGTGTAAACGTCTGTGAATGCTGCGTCTCGATCTGCATACATTTGAAAATGAGGAAAGGTTCGCAGACCTTTGGATCTCGTATGTATAACACAAGTGTTTGTCTCTGCTTTCTCTAAGAACTCAGAGTTTCTGTGCCCCAAAGTTCAGCTCTGCACTTGTAAAGTTGAAACATCCCTCCTAAAATATGTATTTGTTTCTGCTTTTTCCCTTTAGGAGAGTCTCGACTCTTCAAGCACTGAACTGAACTTCAGGTCACAGAAACTCTGTGAATTCTTAGAGAAAGCACTATGCATGCAAGATCCTGCAGACTGTTACAGCTCAACAACTGCTGCAGGTATGAATCTCCTTCGGCTCCGCAATATGCACAAATATCAAGAGTATCGACAAAACCAGGGTCCTGATCGTTACCCACAGAGCATTCACAGATTTCCAATCACGGACTGAATAGACAAGTCCATGCATTAGCAGTATACTGGAGTTTTACATTTAAAAATCAATGAATTATTATGAACTCTGCCTCCAATCTCCAGTTTTCTGAAATCACGTCTGTGGAAAGTGGAAAGAAAAAAGTCTTTCTTAAAGCAGGACGCAGCGTATGCAGCCCTGAGATAAAACACAGAGCTTTAAAAGCCACAGATCTACTAATTAATATAAATTACTGGTGATCATAAAGAGGTCTAAACGTGTAAAGGTTCTTTCATCCTTTCTTTCGTGTCAAAACAAAGACTTCATCATGACCCGGATGAAGAAACGGAGCAGAGAACAATGTGTGTTAATCACTGTAATTACTCTGTTTATGATATTATTATTATACAATTATCGTCACATGATTCCTTTAACTCTAATTGGGATAATTATTAAACAGTGTTTACTTAATTTGAGGACAGACAAAAAAAGATTATTAGTGTGCATGTAAATGTGCTCATTAACTCTATAAGGGTGTTTGTCAGTGTGTGTTTTACACGCGTGTGCTGATGTCACAGGTTTCTGTTTTTATGAAAACTTTTTTTTTGGCCACCTTCAAAATCCAGTCGGCTGTGTTGTCATGGTAACGCCTTACCGTTTAAATACTTGTCACATCAGTTTCAGTTGTAAGAAAACAACAGTTACAGCAGCTAATTAGCACGATTTCCAACGCCGCATTTCAACAAAACATCCAGATAACCTTCCTCCTCCTCATCCCGCCGCCATGACACGCGTCCATTCAATCTGCCGCGTGTGAGGTGAAGCAGGGGCTGACAACGACGAGGAAAAGCTCTGTTCTCACGTCTGTCTTGGCCCTGTTGACGGCTGATCATCCTAACTGTAATTAACTCATTAACTTTAGAGGCGATCTGCTTCATCGGGTCGTGTGAGGAGGAGGATTATCACTGAGTAAAGACTGAACATCAGTCCAGAGTTTGGTTTGATTTAAGAAAATCAGACATTTCAAGTTTAAATTGCTCGTTAGCTAATTGCTGTTGCAATGACTGAAGAGGTTTACAGTGATGGTGGCTGATGTACAGTCCAGATTCTTGGTAATCTACAGGAGCTACACAAACACATGCTTCTCATTCAGAGCCACTGATTGTTGATTTCACTGTCAGATTTTATCAATAACATCAGCTCAGTGAGTGAGTTTGGAGGTAGAGCGGGACATCCACCAATCAGAAGATCGGCGGTTCGATCCCCTCCAGTCTGCATGTCGAAGTGTCCTTGGGCAAGATACTGAACCCCAAATTACTCCCGAAGGCTGCGGTGTGTGAATGGGTGAATGAGATACGTCCTGTAAAGCGCTTTGAGTGTTGGAAGACTAGAAAGGATTGATATACGTACAGTGCATTCACCATTTACCCTGTAGAAGCGTCCTGAATATTTGCCTTATGATCTATTAAGCAGTAACGACGCTAAGGCCTTCCAAGGGTTAACATCAGCTCAGTGAGTGAGTTTGGAGGTAGAGCGGGTCGTCCACCATTTAGAAGATCGGCAGTTCGATCCCCGCCAGTCTGCGTGTCGAAGTGTCCATGGGCAAGATACTGAACCCCAAATTACTCACGAAGGCTGCAGTGTGTGAATGGGTGAATGAGATACGTCCTGTAAAGCGCTTTGAGTGTTGGAAGACTAGAAAGGATTGATATACGTACAGTGCATTCACCATTTACCCTGTAGAAGCGTCCTGAATAAGCACTTGATGGCTACAAATAAGCCAAAAGACTGAAGCTGCATGCAGGCGAGGAGCTAAAAGTGTATTCTGTCATACAGCACTGGAAGCACTTTGCACGGATTGTCCGTGAACAATTTAACATCATCTGTTCGAACTGAAGGCAACAACAAATGATTGAGACGCACGTTCTGGTGGAGCAGCCAGAAACAAAGATTTATGTGGTCGAGAAACTAAACGAACCCTCCGAACACGAGAAGAACGAGGCCGGGTGATTTATCAGTGTTCACACGGTGAAGCGACACCGAGGCTTCAAAACGTCTATAGGGTGAGAAATGCAAACATGCTGTTGTCTTGTGGCTCACAGATTTACAAGACTGAGCACAGATTTCAGTCACATTAACTTGTCAGGTCTGCGATGATTTTATTTTTACGAGTCCATTGTGTGCGACCGAGGATCTGTCAGCAGAGTTTTTTTATGCAGCCTTTCATATTTAAATGTCATCACTTTTTGTTTTCGGCTTCCTGGAGGAAGTCTTATGAAGATTAGTTTTCGATCAGCTCACATGAAAAGCCCGTACACTCGAGAGTTGCGAGGTTGCGGCTATCAAAGTAATTATACAAATCGACCGTTTCACATTTACCCCTGCTGTTTGTTTCTTTTTTTATATTGCATATCATATTCATCTCATGCATTAAGATGATAATTTATTCAGATATTACTCTGATTTGAATAGAGAGACTCAAAGGAGTGTGTGATGATGACGGGAGCTACTTGTTGAGCAGCATAGATCTTTGTTATCTTTTGTTTTGAGGACAAATATGTTTATATATATATATATTTTAAAAACCCAAAGTAAGCTGAGCTATAACTGGATATTCGCTGTTTTGTGGGATGGCACAGAAAGGTCGACTGGTAAGAATTTGGGGATTTGTTTGAGATGAAATGTTTTCCTCATCAGCAGTTTTTCTTTCTCTTTATTTTTATTTCTTGTATTACTTGAGAGCAAGTTGAATGAATGAATAAATGAATTTGTTTAGTCTGTTGGTACGTGAGAAGTTTACCTGATGTTTTTTTTGTTGGTATATATTCTGAGAGACATCTGCAGAGCAACACTTGAAATTGCAAATCTCCATCTGCTTCCAAGAGGCCAAAATCCAAGGCTACAGACTGATACAAATATTTATGATATTATAGTTTCAGTGCATTGTCTCGCTCGTGTTCTTCACTGGCAAGAACACCAGACAAGAAGAGCCCAAAGAAACGTTTACAGAAACCAAATAACACGCAATAAATCATAAATGATATACCATTACTCGCTTGTATGTCAGTCTTTCTTGGCTCGGAGCAGCCACCTACGCACATCAATTATGATTTTCTTTGTCTTCGTATTTTTCCTCAACTCGAAACATTTTCATCGCTCATTAACTCGAACACACACACACACACACACACACACACACACGCGCGCGGTCATACTCTTTCTGCTATTTAGACATTTCTAATTAATCTTCCTCTGTGACAAATGAAAGTCATATTAGCCTCAGCTAATTGGTGGTAATAAGTTTAATTGTAATTGTAAATTCAGTGATATCAAAAGTTTTTGGTTTTAAACTTCGAAATCTGATCTAATTCTTTGATTACACTCGTGATACTGATCCTTAAAGGAAAGTTAAAGGTCCAGTGCGTACTGTATTTACAGAATGTAACGTGTGTGTCATGTTTTTCATGGCCACCACATAGTTTCCACTTCGTGTTTGGAAGGACGACTGAAGAGGCCGTAACTACACGGCTAGATGTGACTAAAAGCCTTTATTGAAGGTGGCATGGCTGTAAACAGAAATCTAAAGATCGTAAAAGCTCTGACACGCCGACAGTCTTTGACTCCATAAAACAAGAACATCTGCATTCTTCACATCAGTGCACATGATCAGGAAAACACAAGGTGAATCAAAGTAGCCTCTGCAGGGACAGTAACTACCTGCGTGCTGAGCCTCTGAAGGACGTCTTCAGCAGAACATAAAGCACTGCAGACAAAAACATATGTCAAGACAACAATTGCAGATTAAAACTGAAGCGGAAGCCGTGAAGTGAACCGCAAAAACAGCGCTCGAGATTTTCAGCATGCCCTCTGGTGTTATTCAAGTGTGTGAAAAGACCCAACAGCTTTCAGATGTCAAAGCCTCAGATACATCAAAATCACAGCGGCAACAACAGCAGCTAAATTGTTAAAACGCAGAGAGAGAAAATCCCACAGCACTGAAATAAAAATTGAGTAAGAAGGGAAGATCATAGGAAATATTTGGCTGCGGTAAGAGCGAGGAATAGGAGAGATTAGAGGATTATACCTTCCTGGATGTTACAGATGGATCAAAGATGTGCACACACAAAAAAAGGTAAGCCTTTCCGAAAATGAAGAACGCTTATTATTCCTCGCTGATGCATATTTTGTCATTTTTATGGGATTTCTGCAAACACGGGGTCATAAAACAGACTGAGTGCATTGTACAGAGAAGAAAACCTGAAATTTATGTTGAACAGCACGTTCCGGTTCAGTCAAAGTTCAGATATATAAAGGACATTAACTTTAAATTGTAGCATTGGGATCAACCAGCAGGAGCGAACACCGCGGTTATAGTTTGTGTTTGGTGGAAAGTACAAGAACAATTTTAAGGTGTTTAAGGTAAGAGTCTCCATTTGATGCTAATTTTTACTGACTGCACTACAAATCACTGGGAAATATTGTACCTTTACTCTGCTGCATGTTGCATAAAAAGAGTATAGAATGAATAATATCAGTGTCTGCCTGTCGCTGATGTTTACGAGTTCCTTTCCCCTCTAAACTCCAGCCAAGTGTCCAACGCTTCACAAAAGAGGAAAGATTAGAGAAATATACAATGAACAAACAAACTTTGTTTTGTTGCACGGTGGCCAATTTTCTGCCAGTTTGAATACATGGATTGGTGATTTCACCTGAATGGGGACAAACTCTTTACCGCCACTTAAAATGAATAATGAACTACTTAGATAACGAGGTCAGTCCAAATTGTTTCTGCAGTTCAATGCTTCCTTTTTACTTCTTAACCGCTTAAATCCCAATTAAATACAAATTCACGCTGTGCAGCCGAACATTTCTTAAACTAACAGAACTCTGTTTTAAATCCAAGTGGAGCCTAAACTTAAAAAAAACATCAATGTTGTGACTGAAGAATTTTGGTAGCCTGGATCCAGACCTCTGAATTACTGGCCCCGTCTTTTATTTTTTCTCTGAGGTCTGCTGTTGAGCTCATTGTTGGACGATTTCCTGGTTGGAAAATCAACCAAACCATTCAGAGCTTTGTAGATTGGACCAAGAACGAGATGAGATCAACGGTCATTGAGTTAACTGCTCTTAGCAAGACGAGGCGAACCCGGCTCAGGCTTTTCAGGAACTTGTTAACCTGAGCAGTGGAAGTGGAAGCTGGCCTGTACACTACAGGAAGTGTTGACACACTGCGTGTTTGCCTCTCTCTTCATTTAGATAGAAATCTCTGCTGTTCCTCCTCTGAAGCTACTCCCACCATGCATCAAATCCCCCCGGTATCTCATTTTAAAACCCAATTTCCCATTGTTTACCGTCACATCAGTGCCACTCACGCCATCAAAGCCCCGCGACTATAAAAACTCAGAACCAATTTCTTCATAAAGCCGTGCCACTTTAATAACGCTCAAATACAGAAAATAATGTGACTGGGGCAAAGCAGAAAGATATGAAATGAAAAAGGAGGAGGAGGAGAAGAGAAAGGAAAACAATGAGATCACATGCCTCTGCAGCGAGCAGTGATTGATTGATACACAGAGCGTTGGTTCGGTTGTACAGGTGGGGACAGCTGTGGTGGAGGCGTCTCTGTAAATATTCAGATTTATATTCAGTGCAGCTCAGAGAGTTCATTTCACCCCAAACCTATGTCAATTATCCATCAAACTCCGTTAATTAAAAGCGATGCGTTTCTTTGTTTTATCCAGATGAACTGTGGTATTTACAATCTGACTCATTCGTTGGTGCCAGAAAAGTTTATACATGAAGACAAATCACCTGGAACGATGACTGATCGCTGCGTGCTGAGCAGACCTGCAGCCGAGGCTCCTTCAAATGTTTCAGGCTGAAGCTCCTTCTCTGACATTAACGTGAAAGCTGTTTGTCCACAGGATCCCTGCGGCAGCTTCCAGCTGAAACATTTTGCAAAATTTCCAAATGAGAACCAAAGAAAAGAGACGAGAGAAGAACGTGGTGAACTGAAGACAAACTGACAGAAACTGCTGAATATTTGAACCTGCGCTCGACACTTACCAAGAACAACGAATCCTACTGAGACGGTCACGCTGCGTGTTTCTGTCAGATATAATGAGGCAGGTGTTTGCTAATACGTGAGCTCGTTTGATTTGTGGAGGACTCTTGTTGGGAGTTGTTTACATGAATCATATTTGGCTCTGAATCGTTTAATGCTGATTGAAAGTGAGCACACGCAACTTAAGGAAGAAGACGGAGAAAATGCTTTCAGTAAGAGAAATCCAGCAGACTTCAGGATGTGACACGCTGTTTTAAGCGTGGATGTATTGTATTATACTCAAACACAGTGCCAGCGCACAAAAACATCTTCAGGCTTCTGGTGCACATGCACACAGTGTTTCTCAGACTTACACAAATAAAACATGAAACCTTCATGAATTAAATAACCCACAATTCAAAGAGTAATAATTGATGCTGTTTGCAGTCAGAGGTCTCCTGTCAACAGTTTTACAGATTTATAGTCAAGGTCGATGGAAGAGGCTTTCACTGGCTGCAGTACTGTGAGTGACCACCAGGAGTGTTGTGGCCATATGCAGCTGTCTTAATACATGAAGGGTCGAACAGGTGATGTTAGGTACGCTAGACTACTACAGGAGCCCAGGAAGGACAAACTCAGCACCGGCTTTATTACCTTCATGCTGAGAAGGAGAGGGTGAAACAAAGGGGTTGCAATCTGCCACTAAATCCTCCACACAGATCCATCACATCACATCTGAAAATATTTAGCAGAATGAATATTAAAATGGAAAAAAAAGAGGTTTTCTCTGAGGCGCGGCTGACATCGAGTGACAAGGACGGAATGAAAACAACCTGAAGAAAAAGAGCAAAAGGATTACAGCGATTATCTCAGAGGAGGAAGTGGAAATCACTGCGAATACATCCAACACAGTCACTGTGTCCTCCATGAGAAAAACAGCGTGTAGTTATTATACGTATTTATGGTACTGTATGATCAAAATGACAAAACAAAAGTCCGTCATAGTTAGCAGCACACGATTTGTTTGACTTGTTTTGAAGGCAGCGCTGCAGGTGATGCTCCTAAAGATGAAGCTACAGTCCATCCTCCCTCCTTTGTCTCAAATCCAAACGTCGAGGACGACAGCTGATTGACGGACCTCGAACAACCATGTTTACTCGGTTTGTGTGTGACTGACTGTCTCCTGTCCACGACGTCGGACAGATCAAACCTCTCTCGACCATGCAGGGCTGAAGCTGCGTATCAGGCTGAAGAAGCCAGAGAAGGACGAGGAAAAAGTTCAACATCTCCCCGTAAACCTGTCCTTCACACTGCAACAGACTCGATGAACACATTCATTTGTAAAACAAACATGTAGGAGTGTGGTTGGGAATATTGAGGATTTTTTAAAGCTTTATTTGTTTACATGAAGATAAGAAGCAACCTGACTTTCAAATAACCGCGGCTGCTGCTCGCCCGGTGGTCAAAACGCTCAGTAATTGCTGTTGACACGTTCCCCACTTTATTTCTCTCTTCCGATACCATCTTGGCTACATATCGCAGCTGTTCGGCCGCTTCCTCGGAATAATTTCTTCCTTGAACCGAAATCAAAAAGGATGTTTAAACCCCTGCAGAACGAGACCAGAGCCTTCTTTCATCTGCAGAACAGATGGAGAGAAAGAACGAGTGATGAAAACTAAGAGGAGAAGAAAGAGAAATAGCTCAGGAATCTTGTTCTCGTTAACGCGAGAGAGGAGGTGTGTTTGGGTGGCGTGGAAGATAACGAGTTCTAGTTGGTGTGTTTTTGAAAAAGGGAGAGGAATAACGAGGAGGGACAGACAGAGGAGACGCAGCAGAGACGTCTTTAATGCAGAGCGCGATGCACAGCTCAGCTTTGAGGTGTGAGCCTCTGCGCTGATAACAGCACAGCCCTTTAACCTGAAGAGCCTTCAGATATTGACTTTAATACATCCATAAATGCAACACAGCCAGGTCAAACCATATCAGGACTGTAATGGGGCCTCAGAAGTTTCAGGACAAATATAAAATAATGTCAGAATATATTTACGTGCACGTGCACCCAGAAAGCAGCAGCTCTGGACTGGATTCAACCACGAAATAATGGACAGAGCATGAGGTTTCCATCGGCCGGCTAATCCAACAATGAGCAGAGATCATCGGCGGACCTGAGGCGGGCTAAATGACACCTGGGTGCTCTAATAAGTCATCTGTGATGGCATTTACCTGTCAGTCACAGCAGCTACACCGTTAATTATGCACAACTCTAAGCTTTAATATGATTTGAACAGGTGAGTTGTATATAAATTCACCCTCAGTACAGTTGTCATGAACGAGGAAATTAGCTACAGAGACCAAAACTGCTGTGAAGTTGGACATGTTAATATATCACTATGGAGACTGACTCACCTGCTTGAAAAATGACATAGACCTCATGGAGGCTGCTGCTTGGATTCAAGCTCCCCAGCTACAGGTGGCTTCTCAAACCCAATCTAAGTGCTGGGAATGACTCAGACCCGTTCTAAACCTGGACCAGCCCAAATAATACACCCCGGCCGCCCACAACGCCGTACTACTACCAACTACAATGTAATGTAATATAAAGCAATGTGCATTTTTTTCATAATGCATGAGCAGCAAAAAGATCAAAAAGCGCCGACCAATCTTTTAACACGACAAAGGAACAGCCATGCTGGCACTCTGCGAGGTCGTGCACGGCGGTGTTTTCAATTCAATTCAATTTATTTGTCACATAAAGTCATAAAGGAGATATTATAGTGACAATATTTCCATAGGATCCGAGTGGCCTGAGGGCAGACGCTCATCCCGAGCCTCTCAGTGTCGTCCCAGCGTTATTTTAGCAGCATCTGGTATGGATGTCTGTCAGGCTCGACGGAGCACCGCTTACTGTGTGTTCAGCTGAATGAACCACTCTGTGATAGGACCAACGCGAGCGTGCCTAAAAAAAGCCACAGTCATTGTCAAATTATTATTAGCGCTCCCAGTTCATGGCAGGTTTGAACAGAGGTGTTATGTTTACGTCTGTCAGTCTCACACCACGCACGCTAACCTAGAAATATACGATACTACCTGAAATCTATCAGTCAATATTTCCAAAAACAAGATGACTCTCTCCACATGAACATTTGAGGATGACTCATAACTTCAGCGTGATGTGTTTTCCTCGCATGCCTGCAATCATTCTGTCAGAGATTCATTTATTTTCCTTCAGACGGAAGCTTTCAATCTTCAAACAGCGTCTAAATAAAAAATGACTGCGCTGCAGAAAAAAAAGCATCCTTTAACTAGCGCGTGATAATTGAACTTACACGGTTATGTAAGTGCACTGGCTTTGACTTAGAGTTTTGTTTGCACAGGCAGAAGTCAGAATAAGACTGAACAAGGATGCAGCAGTAATGAGTGCAGGGTCCATATGACGCTGTGGAGATACTAAATAATAGAAATATAAACAAAAATAAGAGAAAAGAGGGAAAGGGATTGTCTTCTCCCAGAAGATAAGAGAATATGTGAGTGAGCAGGAGACGCGAACACAAGGTGGTTTGTTGAGATAAGTTCTTGGCCTGTAAAGATGGGAGTGACTCAGCTGTTCTGACTGCAGTGCAAAGGCGGAGAGACGAGAACGCCTGGTAGGACAAAAGAACTGAGGCGACCCACTGAGAACATCCTGATAAGATCACGTACCAGCTCTTAAAGTTCAAGCTGAAAGCACAAAGTCACTGCTGACTTTTCCTGGAATAAACCACACCACGATCTCTCTCTCTCTCTCTCTCTCTCTCTTTCTTGCTCTCACACCTTAAAGGGTTAGTTCACAATTTATAAAGCGACAGTGGACGCCCCCCGCTTTGGAGAAGCAGACAGGACGCCCCACGTGGAAGCTGAGCACTGCTGTGGATGTAGACAGCAACTAAAGTTGGAAAATCAATGTTGCTTTAAGTGGATAGTGTATTAAAAATATTTTAACCTTGCTGTCAGACAGCTCTTTCTGATGGGAAACTAACTCTCGCTCTCTGCAAAGCCGCCAGACACCCTCCACAAAAGCAGTAATTTCACTTTGCAGAACACTTTTTAAAAACACAGCTCCAAACCGCTCGTCAATGCAACTTCCAGGACGCAGAGGTGACCAAGATCAAAAAAGTCTTTACTTACGACCTCACTGATACATTGTTCCTCACTGACAGTCAGTCAGAGCCTCTGAACATTTTACCAGAGAAGAAGGAAGAAGTCGGTTCTGCCCACAGCGTCTGACTGACTGAAACAACAGCATTGAACATTTAGCAGCAAAGACGCTGCAGAGAAACAACATAAAGTGAATAATTGCTTTATAAATCATCCCGTGTCAGTAAGTGTTTGGTGAGCAGCTCTGGATTTGACTTTGCCAAAGAGATTTCCACGGCTTCCTTCCTCCGGAGAGGCTTGATCACGTTGGCAAATTAAAACCATGTGAGACGATGACTAACGTGATGAATTCACGGAATAGGTTTCATAGAGGGCATCATTCCGCGGAGAACTTTCACCGAGACACATTTCTGTACATTCATTGTACTCGGTGAACAAAGTGTCTCTGGTTCTGATTGTAATTACTCAATCAGCTCTGCAACAGCAGCAATTACAGCCTGCGCCGTGCAGCTCGGATACAAAGAGACTTCAGCTGCTGAATGTGCGCACAGTAAAAAGACTTTAGCAAATAGAAAGGTCTGTTTTGCTACAATACTGATTCATTAGAGCTTTGACGATGGCGCCTCCACACTCACTGTGTGGTCTTTGCAGAAAAAATACATCCTCAGCAGTGAGGCTATGAATATCTTCTTATTGCCTTTATGAAATAGAGTTTAACCTGCACTGCTAGTTATTGGCTGTTTGCACCAATGTATTGCCCTCACACTCGAGGCTCAGGCTGTTAAACTGCAGGTATAAATGATAAATATACTCCAATCAGAAAGCAGACATGTCTCCACAATCAAGATATGCACACACAGTCTGCTCCCTTCAGACCGAGGAGGCAGAAACTGGATTATTTTCTTGATTTAGTTAGAGAGGAACACGGAGAAAGGAGATGAGAAAAGTAGGATGGTCATTCTCACACAGTGCCCACCAGGAGAAGACTTGATGAAATGTAAAATGGTAGCAATTATATTTAATGTAGATCACTGCTTTTCTCCTTTATTCTTTCATTTCCCTTTGTTGTTTTTTTCCCTCCCTCCCTTCCTCGTCTTGATGGGAGCCGAGCAGAATACAGGAGGGACCTGCAGACGAGCAAACAGCTGGCGGCAAAATGAAAAGCACGATTTGAACCAGCGGATTCGACAGAGGAGACAGAATGTGTAACCGCGAGGCAGCGACGAAGGCCGTGCCTGCAGATCGGGTTCATTTATTAATTGAAAACTTTTTTTTTTCAATTATCTTCTGGAGCTCGCTTCAGTCTGGCAGCTCAGGGCTTATTTTTAGAGCAGTCCAATTGGCTTCGTTATGTGACACACGATGAATCAAGAAACAGAAATAGTTGATCGTTACTGTTGGTACAGCAGCTCCAATTAATTAAAATGCAGCTGCGTGCAGGTTTGATTTCCATCATATATCAAGACTTGTCACCGTTACTGTGACCACACGTCACTCTTTGTACACGCAGAGCTCCCACCTACCAGGAATGACTGAAAACTCACTGTTATCGCTGCATTTCAAGTATGACATGTACTTCTACAGACTGTGAGAATTAAGCTGACAACACCCTGTCAGCTCTGGACAAAGCCAGTGATGCATGGTGGTCAAGATAAAAAAAGAAACTGATTTCCCTCTGCTGAGAAAAAGAGGAAAAAAAATAGATGTTTCCCCCAACACCGAGCGAATACTGACGCTGCAACAGAAGATCCAGTTACCAGCTGAACTTTCAATCAACCAACAGCGATGGAAGCTCATGAATCAAAAACCGGCCAACAGGTGTCACACACAATCCGACGCCTCTGGTTTATTATGCCCGGCACAGAGGAGCCGGTACAAAAAGACGAGAAACAGACACAAATCCATCTCGGTAATACGTCTCCGGTCTGAGTGCCTGTAAAGACAGTTAAACCCACAATATCACACAGTCTCCAAATCCTCCCTCCTGAACAGATTCCTCCACTTTCTCTGAGGATAAACAGAATAAATCAGGCTGGAGCTCGGCTGAAGTTTAACTCTCCAGTTTCATCTTCCTGCTAATTCGATCTGCTGCTCTTTATACGTCTCATCTTTTCTTTCTGCTGCTCTTTATTCGTCTCATCTTTTCTTTCTGCTGCTCTTTTCTCTGCACGTTTCTGTAAATAGTCACAACAGGTGGCAGGGTTTATTCCGCTGGATGCTCTTAGCCTCGTTTACTTTTAAAAAGGTCCAGTGTTTAGGATTTAGCGGTACCTAGAGGTGAGGTTGCTGACTTCACCCAACTGAATACCCCTCACCTCACTCACCCTCCTCTTTCAAAGGTGTAGGAGAACTTCCGGTGGCTCTCGGTGGCCCCCGTCTGGAAGCCGCCCTGGGCAGCTCAAGGTAACACACATATTAAATCTCATTGTGTCAATAGATCCACATAAAGCTTAAACACCAGGCCTTTAAAGCCGCATTGAAAAGAAAAAAAAAACTGATACGGCAGAAATGATTTTATTTTACTGCATCCATGACAAGGTCAGACTCCTAGGATGGAGTATTGAGTGAAATATCATAGTAAATCACAGTCTGTGACTTGTTTACGGCACCTTTTGCCCCCCAACAGTCACATCATAGATGCAGCGTCTCTAATCAGGTGCAAAGGTGAAACAACATGAGGAGCTGCGTGTCAATGATACTACTCGTTACTACAAGCTTTAAAGATTCAGAATTTGAATTGTTGTGAGGTTATTTTGCATTTAATTCCCAACACGAGTAAGTCAGCAAACACGTCTAGTGACGGCAGCACACTGCACGTTCACCACTCATAATGAACTGTTATTTGTGTGACCTGTTTCTTTTGTTTCTAATTTATTTCATTAGTTTTTCTCCTTTGTTGAACAAAGCTAATACATTTTAAATGTAGAAGGAAAAGGGAATATACCACGATGCAACATAACGTCTCACAAAACCATTATTTTCAGTCGCTGCTTGACTGCAAGTGCAGCGACACTTAATTAAAAACACGGGGCTCCGTCGCCGAGCAGCTGAAAAGGTGCGCCTTTCCAAAAAAATAATAATAATAATGATTTTGTGGCAGAAACTTTGTGAAAAGCATAAAGGAGAAGAAACAGCAGCGTCATTGGTGTTGATCGATAACTCCTGCAGCTAAGATCGTCTTGTGCCAGAGCTTTCAAATTTCTCAGATAACACGCCTTTGAAAGGAAGAGAGATTAGGACTCCTCTTCTTTTGATCGCAGACAGACAAAAAAAAAAATGGAATTCAAAAATCCTGAAAAGATAACAACACCGGTCTGATCTCTAACTGCATCTCCAGGAAGATCAACTTTGACAGATAAGAGCCACGTTTAAGAAATGTGAGCCAGCCAGAAACAGTGAACGGCAATCTGTCTCTCGCAGTGACAGTAATATTTCTGTCAGTCGAGGTGTCAGAATTGGTAATTGCAGCTTTTCTCTCGTCTTCGCTCGCTGGCTCCTTTGTGTTGTCACAGGGTCATATAGTGTAGTATAGTATATAGTATGTGTGTGTGTGTGTGTGCATGAAATTATGCTAATTGCTGCTGCATATTGTCTAAAAAGTGCAAATAAGTGAAAGAACACCCGCAGACACATGACACACACACACACACACACACACACACACACACACACACAACTCACAATAAAAACCTACTCAGCTGTCAAGTTTGTTCCCTAAAGTAGTGTAGAAGTTTGTGCTCTCATAGCCACACACACACACACACACACACACACACACACACACACACACACTCACACACACACACACACTGACGACTGATGCACCCGCCCACACACACATACATGAGCTCATATCTCAGCAACTGTCAGACCTGCAGCCTGCTGTAAAGAAAAACACATCTTTGCATCCTCATACAAAACACACACTGCACGCTCTTCTCCACACACACACACACACACACACACACACACACACACACACACACCATAAGAAGCTCTAAAGTGAGCATTTCAATGCTGCAGTAGAGAACAGTGACTTTTACTTCACCTCCTAAACTTGGCAGCTAATCATCGACTGTTGCAAGACGCCGACACACACACACACACACACACACAAACACACACACACACACACACACACACACACTGTATCACTGTAAATCTGGTTCATTTTAATTGTCACCATGCAGCAGCAGGGGGTAGTTTGACTCTCTGGGTCGGATGCTTGCTTGTTTTCGTGCACAGAGCTGGACGAGACGATCCACGTCACTCTGTGTGCGTTAAACGTGCAGCCACAGTTTGCATCTGGCTGACTTAGCTTAGCATAAAGACCGAAAACAAACGCTGCAAAACTGTTTTTTTTTATTTTAATCTTTGTTTTTTAAATGTATTGATGAAAAATAAACAGCGTGGTCTTAAGTGAGCTTTAGAGTAACTGGCAGACAGACTGTTTACTGTCTGTATGCTGAGATAAGATCATGGCACAGGCGTCGCAGTCTCCTCCTCTAACTTGGCAAGAAAATCTGTTTTTCCAGAAAATCTGGAGTTATTTCTTTAAATGTCAGAGACTAAAGGCCCAGCGCCGACCTCAGTGGCAAGTTCAGCAGTTGAGGCTGACTCGAGTCAGCACAGCGGCACATTAGGAAATCAAGATGGTGGAGAACTCAAGAAAAATAGGACGACCCACCGAAAAACTGCTCCGAGCTCCAGTGGCACTTCAGTCAGTGAGTTGACCTTTGCATTAAAGAGCCAACGGGCCTCAGAGCTTATGGACTCAGCCCCCCACCCCCCCAAAAAAACTCCATGTCACTGCACAAGCTGAACACACCAAAAAAATCTATATTTTCTCTGAGTGATCTGCTCATTTAGCAGCTAAACAAAACTCCCATCTGTCTCACTTTCCGGCCCGGAGGAAAGAAAAATAACACGGGCGACCAAATATCTGGCCGGTCATCTCGGCTGACCTGACAGACGATGATGGAGCTTTCCTGCCGCGATACGTACAGTTCTGATAAGGAAACAGAAAAACATAACAAAATCTGACACCTACACGAGGATTTGTATCGTGGCTTATCTGAGGTTACAAGAAATGAACGTCAGGTAGCACTTTCCAGCCCCGAAATGAGACATCTATCATTCGACACGATTTCCATAGAAACCACTTTTCTTTTCTTTTTTTGTAAAGAACTTGGAGGTAATTTCGGTGTTTGCCAAACAAAATGATACCACTCACACAGGCTGAATGTGCTGGAGTTCAGAGGTACAGATAAAAAAAACATGGATTTTTTTATCCCACAAAATAAGTTAAAAAATCAAACCAAAGCCTGAACGCTGAAATATCTCGACATTTATTAACAAGACTTTTTAAAGCCTTGAGCTTTTGGTTATGTGCTTTTCGGCGTCAAACGAGGTGTGTGTCTGTTCTCTGATGCTGTCTGCAGTTTGGGAATTAATTCTTGATTTTATCCCCTGATCAATACAAACACAGCCGGAACATTTTTTCTTCTGTCTTTTATTCTGTTGAGAGGTAGAAGGATTCTCTGACAGGCGAGAGCTTTTGTTTTTCTTCTCGTTCTGTGGTTTTCGTTGTGAAAAGGCGCAGCGAGGATGGAAGCTGGGCCGCCGTCCAACACGCCGAGGCTTTGCACTAGAAAAAAAAAAAACGATCTGCCTTTATAAGTGTAATCTTGAATTACAGTTTTGATTGGAAGAAGACAGAAGTAACTCTGCCGCGGGGGGAGATAACCTCACTTGTTTCTTTGCAGTATCACGTGTTTGAAGAGTTTTAAAATTTCCCTGAAATCATCACAGGCAACAAATCATCCATCTTGTTTCGACACAATGATGATTGATGAGAAATCGTTACAAATATAGTTTTGCTTTGAAAAAGAATCATTCAGCACTTTGTCAATTTTCTACTTATTTTAGGAAAAACAAGATTTAATAGCAGAAAAAGTCTCACAGTGAGAAGATAATGTTTCTTTTGGTTGTTGTTGTAGCTGGTTTTGAATAGCACAGATTGTGAATATCAAAGAAATATAGTGATGTCAACAAACAAATCAGAGCTCTGACACTTGACATCAGATTTTAAAACTGCAACATGATTTCCAAGGAGTTTCATGCTGTGTGGTGGGATGCGATACTTTTTTTATTATAGAAGCTCGAGTGTTTACTCCTGCAAACAAATACCGGTGGAAACTTTTTAAAACCTCCGCTGTGTGAAAACAAATCTGTATCACGCTGTTCTCCCGGGTTCGGACGGTGATCTTTGGACAGATGGAGGTCCACAGAGCTGAGGCGCCTCAGCGGATTGGGTTTCTAAAAATCAAGTGTTATCAAGGTTTTCTATATGGCTTAGAAAATAAACCAATAAGGTCTTATTGAATATTTTACAGAACTAAAGACTTTTAAAAACGTTCAAGGTTGGTGAAAACTTCATGGAAAACTTATCCATGCTGCTAAAAATCATCAAGTTCATATCCAAGTTTGTCCCTGAGAGTTCTGTAAGTGCTTACTCTGATTTAATGTCCTCATATATATTTTTAAGCAGCGTGACATTCTGATCTGTTTACTTTTGAACGCCGAGAAAAAAGCAAACACGGCTCAGCTCGCTGCACTGTATGGATACACTTATTAACTATTGTGTTCAGATATACTGTTAGGTTTTGATGCTGTGAGCACAGGGGGTCTATTCTGCTCTGTGACGGCGGCTCATCACTGTGCAAAGGACTGTGTGGATTGTAGTTCTGTAGAGGAGCAGACTTTGGACTACAACTGTCACAGTTAGTGGTTTAACTTTGGTAATCTCTTAATTGTTTGAGTCATTTTGGCTCATTTCAGCTCCTCAAATGTGAATTTAAACCAAAGAAGAGAGCTCTGAAGCCCACTCTGCAGCTCGGGGCAACATTAGACGCTGCTGACATAACACACCTGAATCTCTGACTGAACTGTCTGCAGTCAAGTTGCATTGTGGATAACGGAGGAGCCATCTTTAATATATAGTATTAAACTTAGTCAAAGTAACTAAAGCGGTCACGATAATGCTGAAGCTCCATCTGTGGTTGGAGTTAGAAAACATACACAATCTGCACACACACCTGAACCCACTCATGTTACATGTTGAGCATCAAAGCCCGTGAGTTTGATCACGTCGTGTTATGAGATCCAGTCGCTGTTCTGACGCGTTCAGAGTTACCTCGCTCAGCCTCGTGCTGCTGCTGCACGCAGAGTCGCCTCTTCGGGCCCCTCTCGTCTCTCGTCTCATGCTGAAGTGTTTAATTTCACACTTAGCATCAATCAGAGATGAAGTCACACTCAGGCTCACGAGAGGATAAACGCTGCGTTACTTGTAAAGCGATGCCAAAGATGAGGGGATGTAGGTTCTTCTGTTGGCTGCACATAAAATCAGAACGGCTTCCTGCACGAGTTGGACCGTCAAAGACGCTTTTGATTCAGACGAGAATAAAGAGAGCCGGGGGTCGTCGAGGCACGAGGAAATAAAAGCTCCCAACAAAAAGATGAAAAACGACTTCAGTGAAGAAATGAATAAAAGACCGAGACCAGTTTCTTTGTCTGAACATCATTGTTAAGTTCACCATCAAAGATTGAAGCTTAGCATCTCTGACTGCCAGCATTACATCAGCTGATGCACGGACACATTTGTTTTTAATCAAGTCACTGGCTCGGCTATCTGGGATTCTGGATTTCGTGTGGTCAGAAGCAGCAGATACCGAGGAGCTCTTTTGATCCAGCTCATTAAATAAATGCTCCGCGATTCTTAAGTGAGCTGACGTTTCATCTCTGGGTTTGAAATGACTGAACAGAGGACAAGTCCATACCCTGATGAGAGGGAGAGGCGCTGAGCAGCACTCACACTGGAGAGGGCCCTGAAGAAGGTTGAGTCAAGGACAGAAATAACAATAAGAAACCTCGTGGAACTAAAAACCAGCGTGTTAGAAGATAAAAATGCATCTAGCATGAATCTTTTTAACAACTGCTCGTGATGACAAACTACCAAACTCTCCAGTTCCCCTCAGTACCGAGCTCCTTGGCGTATTTCAGCTCATACTTTTGGTTTTTACGGCCCACAACTTTACTGTTTTGGTTCAGTCTCATCGTTCTTAGCAGCAGGCAGTTGTTTCCAGCAGAGAATCTCTGATTGTGTGCTTCCTGCACAACATCATTTGGTGCATTTAGCCACTGCCGTAGATAGCTGCAGATATTTTCCATCGGAGTTGGCAAACTGAAGCTAAACAAAGAGTGAGCATTGGACTGAAAACAAGGAAAAACAACTCCAAACTAAAGTTAATGTTGCTCCACAGCTACACTACGTATGAATGGCAACCTGGTATGATGCCAACACGTGTTAAATCCATGCCATTTTCAATATTCTCTGGTCAAGTTTGCCAAATAAAGCTTGATGAGGTTGGAGCTTTCAGGTTCAGCCACCGAAAACTACTTAGGGATTAGGAAAAGATCCCACCTGACAAAATCAACATTGACTTTTAATTTCACACAAGACTCGAGCAGCAGTTTCCTGAGTGAAATTCCTGCATTTGTCTGAGCCATCCATCCAATCTAATTCCTCCAAATACACACTTCCTTCGCTCCTTATATAACACATACAGTACAGTGCGTTCACGTATGTTTCACACCCAGGCGAGGGCGAAGCGTGACACCAACACGGCGTCCTCTGGTGGATAACGCACTTTGCCAGGAGACTAGGTTGATAAATCGTCAGCTGTTCCCCCCGATCAACCTGAAACACTCGCATGAAAGGTGACATGTCAAAGCTGTGATCACAGCTTTACTTCAGCTGCCCTCGTTTCTTCAGTTTTAGCTGATCTACAGTTGAGGGAGGAGTGTGCATCACTACTGCACAGCTGCGACAACCAAAAGGTACATGAAAGGGCATTTCTGCAGATGTCAGAATGAACCTGAGATGATTGTGGAGGAGTTTGTTAGACTCGAAACACCAAACATAGGAATATAATCAGTGTAGTATCCACTTTTATGTGATTATTGGTGTTCAATAGCTTTAAATCCATTCATAAGAACACAGTTTGCCTCATCCGATGAACCACTGCTGCACAGGGATACAGCTAAAACTGCAAAAAGCACAAAGTAATTCATCTTAACCTGTTCACGTGTCTTCATCCTGAACCTCCACACCCTGGAGAAGTTTTAAATATATATATATATAATATAGCCATTGGAAATGAATGGACAATGAAATGAGCCTGCATACCCGAAACCTGAAGTAACCCGAACCAAACCAAACAAATGATGAATTACATCCCTAAGTATAGCACAGAACACTGCGAGAGCAGCACAGTGGGAGAGGAGGGAGGTATCCTGAGAAGCAGCGCAGTGGGAGAAGAGGAAGGAGGGATCCTGAGAAGGAGGAAAGCAGGACAGCGCCGCATTAAGTAAATTGGTTACAGAGTACAATGAGGCCTCTTCTAACCCGTGTTGGGAGGAGGAAACTTCATCCACATCTGCTGGAGCCTCAGCTGGCCTGGCAGAGGCTCGGCTTTAACTGGATTAACAACAAAAGCCCAGCTCAATAACTAATAGGCCTCTTCTTCCTCCTCTCTCTTTGCTGTGTTCCACTCTGTACCCTTCTCTCTCTCTCTCTCTCTCTCTTTCTATCTCGCCGTCTCCCTTCTCCTTCAGAGCCGAGCAGAGAGATAATGCGGAACACTTTCATGCCTTCTACTGAATTAAACATGGAGAGAACAGCTTGTACTGGGTGCTAGAGCTGAAGCAAAGAGAGAGGGAATATGAAAAAGGAGGATATACAATCTCGCCCCTGCACAGAGGTCCCGAGTGTACAGCTGAACATTTCTTCACAATTAAAAAGATCTGTCGCTGATAGACTGCGTCGGGGAAAGCTAAACAGGACGGCCTTTTTTTCACTAATTGGCTGGGTTGAAAAGGACTGTCAGTTGTCGTTGGGTGGAAGTAGCCAATCGCCGAGCACAGGGGTGGCATGGCACTCAGCAATAGTCCTCCGAGGCTTCCTTTGCACCTCCAGCTTTTATTGCCGGAGCTGTAAATCCCATCCTGCCAATCCCTTATTCCTTTCACACACACTCTGTCATCTTTACGCTGCAGCCAACCAATTGGGCTCCGCAAGTAACAAATGTGCCCATCTCTAACTCCAGGCTCGATGGTGAATAATTGACAGCGTTTCAAACATTTTCAGTCTCAGGTGGTTTACAAAAAAAAACCTGGCGATGTCTTCTCACCCTCTCGGCAGGGGCTGAGGTATCAGTTTCTGTTCTGCCTCTCTTCTTTTTTAACTTTCGAGTGCTCTGATCTGAGAAGAAAAAGTCTCCCCTTTCTCCTCCGGCCTATTTGGTATTCCCCAGATGGAGCACCGAGCTACCACCCTCATCCTCCATCCTCCCCTCCCTCTGTTCCACTCTCTTTCTCTCGGATAGAGCCAAGTGACCTGTTACAACGTCCTCTGCTTAGCATGGGCGCCACACTCCTTGCAGCAGCAAGGACAGGGCTTTACAGGGGTTGCATTCAGGACTGCAACCCCCCAGAGCACGCGCCATGTGAGGCGGGGCGGCAGGCTAAAGATCAGATAGGGACGCTTGTAACAAGCATGACCCCATTTTCGACTCACTGGACAGGCAGGCTGTCTCACTCTCTGCAAAAATGGAAATCCAAGAAAGTTTTATTGTATTTAAGGATGATTAAGCTGGATTTTTTTTCTTGTCAAAGATAAACAATCTTGTCAAGTACCATTTGCAATTAGTTAATGAGATTTGTTTCATTTTAATCTACTTGTGAAGCTCCTCGACATCAAGACACCGGATGTGTTTTTGAAGCTTTTCAGATCTGTCTCTGTCTGTACTTCTTTTTCAACTCAACTCGCCCAAAATCAGCGACTGAGAAGATTAAAAACTTTATCTTAAAGTTTCCCAGCTTACATCAAGTCTTTCCTAATTATAATGTCAGACAGAGGGGCAGATTTCTATCGTATGAAGTTATTGTAATAGCTCAAATATTCAGAGAAATGCTGAATATTACTACTTTTACATCTGTCATAAAGATCTGACATATACATCTCTGGATATCTTACCTGGATGACAAGGCGTTCGCGCAAGATGCAAATGCGGACAGAATGTGATCGGAGACGACATCTGTTGTGATTGGATCTCAGCCAGGAGGAAATGCAAAGTCTTTAGAATCTGTCAAGCGAGGTCAAACTTAATCTAACTTCGCCTCTTCCTGCTGGCAGATGCGACGAACAGCGTGACAGCCGTCAGAAAAAGTGATCGAATGACACTCGGCCATGTTTGTTGATGTTCACTTATTAACACCACGTGTAAATCACTGAGACAACACATCCAGATACAGATCACGTGTTGATACTGGGAGCCTTCAATGGTCTGAAGTGTTTCCAGGTGTGACTCCGAGTGTTTGAACTTGAGGAAGCTGTGACAAAGGGACTGTGCGTCTCCTTAACTTAGCAAATCTTGAATCATGCATAGCAGATTTGTTGAGGAGGCTAAACATCCCAGAGCAGGTGCGGTATACTACAGTGTGCTGAGAAATGTGCTGAGGAGAGAAAGAGGTATTTATAGACTGATAACACGGCCGGGATTAATTAATTACCAGTTCTTCCACAGAGAATTGTTTCAGAAGGTTTTTTTTTTTTCTTCTTTTTTATTGAAAATGCGTTGTGCAAAAACAAAACTTATGACTGATGATGAGTTTTCTCACTAAGGGTACATGCACGCTACAAGACTCTGGGACTAATTAGGCGCCAAAGTTGTGATCACAGTCGACTGTTTTAAATTATAGTGCTGCGAGAAGCCCGCTGGGTAATGATGTGCTGAGGCACACAATGGCCAAATAGAGGGTAAATGTGCCTCCAAAAAAGAAGTCAGGGAGTTTATTTTTAGGGTGAAAATCATTAACTTTTTAAACTCGAAGAAGAAAAGAAGAAATTTTCCATTTGGGAGATGCAAGAAACTGTCGCAGGAGTCAACTGTTGGTAAACCTGATACGTTAGCTCATCTATGTCCAGATCTTGGAGCATGCGTGCACCCCGAGGGAGATGAAACTTTAACACGATACTTGAGTCCAAACCGTACTGCTGATACAATAAAACAAGACCGACTACATGAGACACACACGTGGCAACAGAGGTTTACAGTATGGCTGTCTCTCATTTACTTTGAGATAAATTGGCAACCTGTCGAAAAAACTCTGGAAATGTTGTGAAATGAATCTCCACTGAAATGTTTGGTAACATAGCAGATATAACTGTCTCATTTACAGAAGAACAGATTGCACAGTGTATAATGTTCAACAACAATCAACAACGAGGGACCTGCTCTCAGGAGGGAAGCGGAGCCGAAGCTCGCTTCCTTAACACAACAAAAATCAATTGGCCGAGGTTTTGAATTTCAAATTTGAAACATCTCAGCTTTCAATTTATGGACAAGTCTGCCCTCAGATCTTAAACCCACAGAACAGAACAGCAGTTATAATTCATTTTTGGGGTAATAAAGGTTCATTATTATCACAATATAATGTTACATTGTAATGACATGTGAGTAAATGAAATGGGACAAGACTGATAATATGAGTACGAGATAATTTTGCCCCATCTGAATGCACTGACCTTTCCAGCGTTGGAGATAGTCACATTCCTTTCTCATAAATATTACTTGGATAGCATTAACAACACCCGAACATACACATATGGTGGAGTTGAAACTGTGACTATATACCATACTGCTTTATTCTAATACCTTCAACACGAGCCACCAAAGCTGCTCAATGAAACACTGCATGTCTACAGTAAGTACGTGTGTGGTCGTGATGTGACAGTGAGGCTGCTGAAGCGTGTGGCACCGATCTAGTTTGTTCTTCTTTCTATTTAACTGTGGCCTTCATCGATCTCTGACCGGGCCCCTCTGTACATCTCTGAGGAGGTTTGCCTGTAATGTAGAGGTAACCTCAAACCGTCCCAGCATAAAACAAGAAGTGATATAACTCAACAGTTCATTTAAAAATAATGTTCATTAAAAAAATAATGACTAGGAGAAACCTCAATAAGGCAAATGTGTTCCAGAAACTTTAGAGCTGCCTCTTTTTTTTTTACTTTATGCATTAGCAAAATATTCATTCTGCTCATATACTGTAATTTAATCAAGTGCAGAGTCTCCAAATCATCAAAATTAAAACCTGCAACTACCTCCGAGGCAGTTCTGCATCTTCACTGAACTCATTAAAGACAAATAATCTCACCTTGTCAGCAGATGCATCGCTTATTTTTAAGTAAACTGCAGTGAACGAGAAATAAAAAAAAAAAGATTTGGGAGTTTGGGATTTCATTTAGCTCGCTCTCTCTTCAAATGTGTCTCAGACCGTGTCTTTCTGTCCAATCAGAACGCAGAACATGGAATAATCCGTCACATAGCCCCCGGAACATTCTGCAGGACATGAAAAAATTGAATACATGAAATACAGCAGCCTCCGACAAAGCCTGTGAATATTTTGCCTTGTCGAATGCGACCCAGATAGGAATATAAATACGAGTTATCCCCTTCTCCCTGCACACAGTCATTGCGGCACTCGTCTAAGCCGTCCATTATGTAAATAAAGAAAGAGCAAAATCAGAGAGATGTAATGTGTGTGGGACAGGAAAACATACAAACGGTGCAGGATGAATGTAGAACAGAGAACAGGGGGAATAAAGAAGGAAACACAGAGAAGTGAAAGGAGACTTAAAGAGGAAAAAATAGAGCTGGAAATAAAGAACATTGTTTTTTTTACCCATTAAATGAGTCATTACCGACCCAATGTGGTACTGTGTGACACCCCCAAGGCTCCCGGTGCGTCTTTTTCCTTAGCGAGATCAACACCATTACACAACAGTAACAACAACAACAGCAACAACATCTACGGCAACAACAATAACAACAACTGTGCTATAGTGAGACGACGCCCAATATATAGATGATGCACATCATTAACACCACAGCCAGCCACACATTAGCACACACTGTTAAGTCTGTTATGTTACTCTTAGTGGGCCTCGCCTCAGCGGCACCCATCAGGAAACCAGGTGGTGTCAAAAGGGCGGAGCGGGAACCCCAGAAAAGAAGTCATCACTGGGGTTGAACAGAAACTCCATCATCATCGTCGACGTCGCCAGTTTGGCTTTTCAAGTTTTAAAACGATTGGGTGAAGTCCCGGGAATCCGACAGAAGCTGTTTGAACAGTTTTTTGTTTTTTTTTTACTTTTATTTTGAAAACAGGAATTCTTGAATAATGTTGATTTTGGAATAGTGGTAATCGTGGTTTTTAAATCGTGCTTCCGGCTTCGCCAATTACGTTTTCCGGTAACGTAGAAAATACAAACAATGCAGTCACTCGACACAATCACACAACTGCAAAGCTGAAGAAACGAGGACGGAGCGGTAAGCAGCATCGCATCGGAGTCGCTGTGGTTTTCATTTCTGCAGGATTCTTTTTTTTTTTTTTTTTCCATTTTGTTTTATTTGTCTGACACTGAATAAAATCTGTCTCCACAGTTAAACAGTCACATATTCAGCCACAGTGCACGACCGCCATCACGAGTTTTCCTTCATCAGCTTCACTTCATATCGACTTTTATTATTTTTCTTTCGATCCCCTTTGTATAAAATCATATAGTTGGTGTCAGGCAGAGAGGATATAATCGATGTTTGAACAGGTGGAACGTTAAGCAGGTAGGTGTTTAGCTGATGGAAGCGATGTTGATCTATTGACTTGAACTCTGCTCCCCCTCCGCCACATCTCCTTTCCTTATTTCAGCCCTCACCTTTCCTTTCCTTTCCTCTGTGCTCAGACATAAATGGCAGTCCGGGAAATGACGGACCCGTCTCTCTGAGACTCCATGTCATCATCGAGGTACACGTCCATTTCTTCTTCGCCGCCATGGCCTCCGCGGACGTGATAAGCCGGGGGAAGCATGTTCCCGCCTCCCCCGACGCCCCCGAACCTATTGTATCGCTCCTCCTCTTCCTCCATGCTGTCGTCCAGTTCAAACTTCCTCCTCTCGGCTTCATCCATCTCGCCACTAAGGAGGATGTCGTGGGCGGAGGGCGGGTTTCCCATTGAGGCATGGTGGAGATGATGATGGTGGTAGTCGTTGGCCTTTTCCGTTAGAGTCCCCGTGGCATCGCAGCCCTCCCGGTACGTGTAGACGGGCCCGTTGTTGTTCCCGCCGGTCCCGTTCTTACTGCTGTTGTTGCCCGTCCCGCTGAAGAGCAGGCGGGCTTTATTGCCATAGTCTCCGCCATTGCTGCCGCCACTACCGGTCGCTATGGAGTCGCCACTGCTGGGGTAGCCGCGTCTCTGCTGCCGGCGACTCCGGGTCAGGAGAACGGCAATGAGCGCGACAACCAACAGTAGAGCCAGGAGGGAGCCGATCACGGCGCCCGCCACAACGCCAGCACTGGACGGATCCTCCAAGGCTTCTGCAGAGGGGATGAAGGGGTTGGAAGGAGGGATGGAAAAATGGGTGGAGGAAAAGAAAAAAAAGGGCAGGAATTGATGGCTGTTTGTTTAAAGGAAGTCTGGCTCAGTTTTGGAGGAGGTGTTCACAGTTCTTCTTGTATTGTTAGTGTGCTGTAGTGATAGTTCTTCTACGTGTGTTACAATCCTCTTACAAGTGTGTAGTAATGTTCTTCTCAGTGTAATCTCTTGGTGAGGGTGCAGTCAGTCATTGCTGGGATCAGGCTGAATGGAGGCTCATTCATTCTCTCCCAGCGGCCCGTTGAGCTGCATTTTGCTCTATACACATCTGTCCAGCTGCTGGCACTTCACTTTTTTGTGGCCCGCCCCCCTTTTTGCCAGATGGGGAAAAGCCTTTACTACGGTACCGGTCCTTTGTTCTATACTTCATGTTGGTGTGAGCCAAGTTTGCCCCTCCACTCTTGTTTCAGTCCAAGATTGAAACAAAAATGACGGGTGGGTTTACAGCATCAGCAAAAAAAAGCGGTTTGTTTAGTGCCTCGTGCTCTCTCTGACATGGGTTAGAGGTACTGGCCCAGGAGAGCAACACAGACAGACACAGAAAGACACACAGGACAGGACAGGACAGGACAGGACAGGACAGGACAGGCAGAGTGGTTATTTGAAGGGGTTCAGTGGAAAGCGAGCACACAGTCGCGCCTTAAAAGTGCCACAATGTTCGACATCCCTCCCGTTTTTACCCTCCGTCTCTTCCCCAGCCTCCTAATTACACCCACTCCTCATCCCCTTTCCCTCCGTCCCATCCCGCCATCCTCAGCTTCCACCGCTTCCCTCCCCATGCCTCTCTCATCGGGTCAGCTAGTCAAACCACAGGGCAGAGTGATCGCCCGCTGTCAACCCAGGACTGAGTCCAGATCTCACTGATCAGCAGCGCACAAAGGTAAAAGGTTCACACTGCGGAGCAGGACTCATGCCAGGACATTTTTAAGAGGATTCTCTGCAGGAATGTGTGAAAGAAAAAAAAAAAAACGAGGTCTGGCTCAGATAGCGTAGGATTTGTACGAGTGGATTCACGCTGGGCTGAAAAGGGAAGAAAGGGAAGGTGTCAAACCAGGCGGGGAGAAGTGTTGAGCCTATCGTGCAGAACTGCACAAGGCCAGCTAATGTTTTTTTTTCTTCTGTGAATTGCATGCTGATTTTTCTTTGGGATGCAGCAAGGGCAACGGAACGCAGAACAGCGGGGGGAAATGTGACCCCCTTCCTGTTTTATTTGCATAAAACAGGAAAACAGGTTCTGCCAGCGCTCCTGGCAAGCACAGCAGCGAATGCCAATCAAACTATCTGAGCCAGCTGAAACCAGCACTGTGTGCAAGGGCAGCACCAGCGACAGGATGACGGGTTTTTTTTTTTCAATGAAATCGCATTGGACATCAAATAATAATCTATATGGCACCGACTTCTGCTGACAAAACCAGCGGGGGGGTGGGGAGTTACTATGAGTGAGTCTGTGATTCAGACAAAATGAAAAAACGAGAGAGAGGGACTGAAAGAGGAGAGGAGGAGAGAAACCTAAGAAGAGGTTTTTCGATAGAGCGAAGAGAGCAGACGAGTTAAGAGACGAGGTCTTGGTTTGATTTCAAACATTCCCCGTGCTCGGCTCTCACATGGGGATGCAGGAGGGTTATGCCAGGGTGAGACAGACGGGGCGGGTGAATGAGGCGGCCTCTCGGGACGGGATATGATGTCTAAATTAGGGGACAGTGTCTGGTGATATCCAATTGAAGTGACAGAAGGCATTAAGGATGATGAATCCAACTTTGCCTGTCCTAGTTTCCTCGCTGCAAACTTACAGACTGGCATGGGAACACAACACGGGAGCCAAAATGTTATTTTTATTTATCGTGTCATTTATATATTGAGCGTTCACGGCATTCATCAAGTGACTGAGTGAGAGACGGCTGAATAATGGCCTTTTGTGGAAGGTCTTTGGTGGCTGTCGTTCTTCTGTTAATCAAGTGCTTAAAAATCTATTATTCTGTGCAGCCTAGAAAGAACAAGGCTCCTACAAACAGCCATTAGAGCTGGCACGTTCATTTTTCAATAAATCCCGGGTCACGTGCAGGAGCAGCATGACTTTCTCTCTCCGATTTCCTCTCAATGTCAAAAGCCGAGGCACGATACCCGATATTTAAACAGAAGGGAACTTTGTTGCTTTCATGACGAGTGTGCTGCCTTTTCTTTGTGTTAGCAAATGAGGTCAACTTGATGAATATGGCTATAGCTGCAGCCGCAGAGAGGAGATATTGCTCCGAGTGCCGGGTTATAATAGAAGAGAAGTGGTTTATATGATGTGTTGTTCAAGCGTATTGGAAATCAAGAGTGTTTATGACAGCCTCGCTGAAGGTGGAGTGCCGACATAGGGGCCATATAATTTAAATGTGTGAATTACAGCGCACATTTCCAGACGGTCTCTCGAGGAAGTCATTCATAGCATTGCATTTGTTTGAAAAGTGACTCGAGCAAGAGAGAGAGAGGACTTCAGATCTCTGGCTGCTTTCTCACGACAGCGGTGAAGTGGGTGTGAATGTCGATTTCTAGCTTTAGGCCGTGTTCAGACCAAAGCAGGTGTCCTGGTGAATTGCCGCAGGGTTATTTGTCATGAACAGAACTGCTCTATCTCTCTGATTGACCAACTTTATCACAATCGTTGCTCCCTCTCTCTCTCATTCACACTCTATGTTGCTCAACCACTAATCTTATGTCCCTCTCAGACTAAAGGAAACATTTTGCAGCATAAACTGAGACAGACATAGAAGGTGGGTACGTGAAATAAACCAAGTGAAGACTGGGAGAGTTCTCCACCTAGATAAGTTTGACCGGTCTCCACAGGGTGACACGGGATGATGAAGTTTCTCAAACTTTCTGATCGTTCAACACTGGCCCCATAATTCGGTTTGCATTTACAGAGGGTCTGCTTCCTCAATCAAAAACAAACTTCTAGGAATAGTTTTAGGAAACATATTTATTCACTTCATGAGAGGAAAACACAAAAACTCCCTGTGAAACCACAGCGAATGAGGTTTGACATGTCACACGGTGACCTTTAAAGGTGTCGGTAGGTGGTGCATCTTTTATCTTTGGCCCAAGCTCTGTCAGAACTCTGTTCATCTGCCGTCTACCGTGTGCCTGAATACCGTAGCGTTAAAATACAGATATAACACTAAACTCCTCTAGTTAATAATGCGTACAGAATGGGAAACAGGTACCAGTCTCCATGACGATCAGTGGGAACATAGAGCGACATGAGTTCATGGTACACGATGTTGAATGCCTTTTAAAAAAGGCTAAAAATACATCTATGCACTGCAGGCGTTCTCTGACATCACTTACTACAATCTAAATCGCTAATGGATCGAGGATTAGCTCCGACAAAAATGTGCCGGATGCACGATCAACGTCAGTGTCAAATCCTCGTCAAGCGCCCTGAGAGACGCTTTCGTAAACACTCTTCAGAGAAACATATTTCCCACCGAAAAAGTGCAAAAAAAAGCAGCGAGACTATCGTTAGCAAGGAAATAGGCCATGCTTGTCATCCTTATTTCTCATCAACAGCAGCAGCCTGCCTGCATTAAGAAGCACGGTGATAAATGTCATAGAGAGAGGCAGGGGAGCTTATATCAGTCTCTGTATTAGTGTCATGTACATGGAGAAGATTAGGGGGCAGGGTGAGAGAGAAGGGGTGAGGGGGGGGGCATGAAAACTATCCTATTCTACTCAGCTACATTCACTGCGGTAGGGATAATCTAAATGAGAAGATTTGGGATGTGAGGAGGAAAGGTGGAGAGAGTTAGAAGGGTGGAGCGAGATAGACAAACAGAGACAGGCGGAGGAAAGTGTAAGCGGTATGAAAATAGTGGAATCTAAATAATCTTTTGTTGATCTCCTTCGCCACCTCTCCCTTTCTTCCTCTCGTCATTGTTCTCAGAAGTTAAAATCAGGCCTGAAAACACAGAGAGCTGCGTCGACAGTCATATAATAAGCCAGAGGCAGCGGCTGTAAAAGCTCCACAGTAGGAATTCTCATTAAAAGCAGCTTTTTGGTCAAGGACAAGACTTGAATGCTTGAAAACGTACCCATGAATACGCTGCCAACATCAAACACCTTATACTTATAAATAAGTATAAAATACAAAATAACAAACCACAAAGACGTAGAAGAGTTGACTCTGTCTTAAATTAAATACTTTTTATTTTATTTATTGGATTCCACTCGGACAAGCACAGGAAGCAGACAGCCATATATTTTTTTATGTTACTGAATAGCAATTATACGCTGAGCGCCTAGACCTCCCATTGGTGGCCTCATAAAGTTCCCTGAATAATTCATTTTTTACTATGTGTTGCACAAAAAAATACAATTTAAATGCTGATTTTTTTTAAACTTCTAAGACATTCCTCAAATTAAGCAGATTCTGCAAAATACAAGGATTTGCAATGTTAAGGCAAAGGTCAGCAGGACCTGAAGCATGCTGAAGTTTTCCTGCAGGTTCAGTACAACAATTAAAAAGTGTCTCCTGCATAATTAGTACAACCTTCATCTTGGAATATTTGCTGTACAAGCCTTTTTTTTTTTTTTTTTTAAACAAGACTTGCTCCTGAAGCACAAATAATAGAAATGGTTGACTTCAATAAGAGTTCCCAGAACTAAAAAACAAAACAACAGAGCGAACAGTTTTACTTTGAAAGGTTACGCAGAGGCTGAGTATAAACAAAAGATAGCGGTATCAACACAGTGCTGCTACTAAACTATTAACTGAAATCTACTGATGCTGAAGGCAAGCTGGTTTTCCAAGGTTCAAGCTTTTATCATCAACCACTCTGATGATTAGCTGGACTTCAGTCCGAGTGAAGCATACACAGAAAATAGCTCGTACCCCTAAACTCAATTAATACTTTTTCCCATCATAAACAAACAAGGAGCGTAAGTAAGCCAAAGGTAAAAATACCTTTTCAGTTTTCAGGCTTTTCGATACTCGATGAAAGCTTTGCTGTCTCTCCGTCTTTCCAAATTGAATCAGGCACAGATGCAGAATCTCTCAAATGAATAAAATGATATGCGCTTTAAACACTTTTGACCTCTGGTTCATGTTTTGCCTCTAGAAGAACTCTGCACCTGTGAAGTCTCAGTGGATACTATAGAAATTATGGGTATTATATATCTTATCATAGCTGTTCTTGTTTTCCATATCTAGAATTATTTCTATTCAACTTTCTCAGTATTTGTAGTTATTTTTCTGCCTTTGTGCTGCTGAATTTTCAATTCAATAAAGGATTATGTTATCTGAGCACTCTATTAGAAATAGACTACACAAGCTTTAAACTGTGTCTGTGTTATGTTTTGTGATATAGAAAGCCATAAACAAACTACAGCAAACCGAATTAAGTCATGATTTACCCTCCCCATGCATATGCAGTGTGTCTGGGAGGCACAGGCTCATAATCCAGACAGATGTAAGCGGAGGTGGGGGAGGTGAGGCCGAGGCTAAATGTTATCACGGCAGGTTAATGGGACCCGGAGGCGACTCAGACAGGATATCACAGATGTACAGTAGAAAGGGGATTTGAGGGTAACCT
Source organism: Larimichthys crocea (assembly GCF_000972845.2). Lineage (NCBI taxonomy): Eukaryota > Metazoa > Chordata > Actinopteri > Sciaenidae > Larimichthys > Larimichthys crocea. Next base: position 10,237,569 of record NC_040023.1, read on the forward strand.
CTTCACTGACGCAGCAAAGCTGAAGCGAGATGTTTCACTGCTGACAATGACAAGGCGCCTTTTTAAAAAGGGTCGTGCCTTAGATTTGATTTCAAGAAATAAACTCGCGCTTGCATATTGAGCACATGGGTGCAAATAGAGGAGGTCTGACTGGAGGACATGCGTCATAAGGACAATAATGGATTGCAATTTTTCAGTTGATAACAGCGCACAGGAAGGGTGCTCGTGTGGCATCGAGCACAGGGTACTACTTATACAGCAACGGACTGAATCTGATTAACATTTATTCATGAATGACAAAGCGCACCAACTGTGCCATTTTGCAGGAACATGTACTTTTCTTCAGACAATAGACAAAGTACATCTATGCCATTAAAGGTGTTATATATCATTAATGTGAACCTGACTCAGTGGGTACACTCTGTTGGGGCGTTTTAAACAGTTACATGTCTGTTTTGCTTCAGTGCTTCATACTTTTTTTTTATGTGTATATTCACACTTCAGATGCTCAAATACAAAACAGAATTCTGCTATTAATATACAAAAAAAGAGCCCAATGATCAGTGTAGAGGTCAACCTCCCGCTAAAGAGAGAAAAACCAACGAGGCCGTCTGCGCTTTTACTAACTATTCATATCCAGTGGTGCACACAGTCTGTGAATGAGCATGCTTTGTCGTGGCTGCATGATCCGCTGCAGCAGGTAAACTTCAATAACCCGACTGCTGACCAACTTATCACCGATAAAAACACAGTCGCCAGCTCCTTCAGAGTTTACATTATTGTGACAAGTTACAAGGACCAATAGGAATTTAAATGTGCTTTTTATGCGCGGTATATTATTAAAATAGTTCATAGTTCATCATCTGAAAAGAAGTAAACTAAATGTACTCGCTCTGATATTAAAGCCGTCCATGCTCACTCTGAGCCTCAGCTTTGGAAATTATTTGTTTTATTCTAGTTATGTGATCACAATTGTCGTCGGAAACGTCAGATTTTTAGTGTTGGGAAGTTCGAGTCTTTTTACTGACTCGGATCACTTACTCTCAGACAGTGAATTGAACAAATCTTTTTTTTTAAAGTCATTTTGTTCATTTAAACTCGTGCAGCGCTGTAGCAAAAGGCCTGTCACGTGACAACTGAACGACAGACTTGAGGACGAATAGTTGAGTCGTGAACTAATCATTTCTGTCTCCTGTCCTGACTGAGCTCATGCAGCTGCCTTGTGGCGAGGGAACGAACTGCATGAAAATGAACGAATCGCTTACTGAGACTACTCATATGAAGGATTAGTTCAAACTGAACGGTAGGTTTGCGACCGACACACCACTAATTTTTCACCTGAACGCTTGATCTGATCTCAAAACTTCATTTGTGGCTCTGATGTAATGTAGATAAATTGTTTCCTAGTCTGTACAGGGTGTTTTATTTTGAAAAACTGACTGGATTCTCTGTGCTCTTTCTGTATCTGACACGGTGATGCATCCAGTAGCGACGTCGGTCGAAAATAAAACTGGGACAGCATTCGCAAAGGAGCCGAAAGCTGAAACGTCACAGACATGATAGAACGGCTGCGATCAGCTCAGCGGAGTGAGCTGTCAGTGATGGCACATGAAATAACTCTGTTATCATTTTATCTTCACGGATGTTAAAACACACGATGGATGTAGATAATAGATGAAACTCTGAGTGTTTCTTCCCAACTTACAGAGTAAGTCAGAGCCAGTCTGAAACTTTTATTAATACTGCTTTGCAAACGAGACACAACACACCGAACGCTCTGCGCTCAGAAGACTTCTTTGCTGTTTGAATAGGAAACATCCATCATATTAAGGAAGCAATAAGGCGACATTTAATGGAGCCTTAAGTGAGTCTTTATGTTCCCTTTCTGTGCACTAATTGTTGCAGTATAATGAAAAACATTCAGTATGCAGGTTGATACACAAACGCCCACACACACACGCACACACACACACACCTAAACATCATCAGTCACACTTACACACATACAGACACTGTGAAGCAAATACACACAGCTACACATCCCCACACACACACACACACGCTGTATGAATGATTAATGCTCTTAATTCCTCTCTATTCACTCAAACAGAGATAAGCAGCATTACACACACACACACACACACACACACACAAACCTCAAAAGCATCTATTAGCCACTAGACACTAAAAGCCTTCAGTGTGTATCTAAGTCACATCTCTAATCCAGCCACGACGGTTGTACATCATGCACACACACACACACACACACATGCACTCTGCTTAATTACCCTTGATGACACAGATGAACTTGCACACATGCACACACACACACACACACACACACACACACACACACACACACACAGCAAGAGCCACACTGTCTATTCAATTAGGTCTGATTATCCCCGATCTTCACACACACACACACACACTTCCTCCGCCCCACAACCAAAATCTTCCAAAGCCCCCCCTCCCCCCAACCACCGGTGTTTCCATGACGATCTCAATCATTTCCTCATGCAACCCCTCGATGCCACAGTGAGCGAGGAAATTTCCTGCCTAAATCATCTTCAGTTCTGTCTCTTCATCAGGGATTCTAGCCGGTGCTTTTCATCTCCGGCTCTCCCTTCGCTTTTCATCAGCCAGGAAATAATCACAGGGTGCTATGACACAAAAAAAAGAAAGAAAAGAAAAAGAAAACTTAACTGTAAACCACACAAAGAGACGCAGGAGAAAAAGGGGAGAGAGGAAAAAGTCAGAATGACTTTTTTAAGCGTCTTGTTTCTGGCATTTTTTCTTGGCCCATTGAGCCTCGCTCTGCTCTCTCTCTCTCTCCTCTGAGACTCTCCAGATTTTAAATGGATGCTTTCTGACACAGAGCAAGCAGATGGGATGAAAACTAAAGAGCACAGACAGACGGGAACAAGACAGGAAGAGAGAGAAGAAGAAGAGAGAGAGGAAACAGTGTAGGGTAAAGGAATGGATGGATGGAGCTGGAGATAAATGGATGGATTCATCGTTTCCAAGCTCATTACCCCTTTCACCTTGTGTTGTTTTTCCTGCAGAAAACATTCTCAAACTTACAAGAAACGCACACACACACACACCACACACACACACACACACAGTCAGCCCAATTAAGTTTCCCCCCGTTCTGCGGCCCCCTGCAGGGGTTATGAACTTCAGGAGGTTTCCCAAGTGCCTCCCCACCTTCCTCCTCAAGCTCTACACTCATTTAGCATCCAGCTGCTGCACACACAATCGCTCATGCAAACACTCACAATAAATGACTCACACACATGCACACTCTCTGCAGATGAGTTCCCCCACTCCTGGCTCCATTCACCTTAATAACAACCCTCGGCCTAAAGTGTAAATGCACGAAAATTACAGCTTGTACACACACACACACACACACACACACACGTTTGTGCAAGCCTGCGCTCATGAACTCACACACACTAAATACACAAGAGCATCAACGTAAAAAAAAAAAAAAGCACCTCAACACACTTTTGACAAGATGTTGGCAGTGTATATGTGTATGACTGCTGGCTGCTGTTTCTATTTCTTACACACACACACACACACACACACACACACACACACACACACACACACACACAGAAGGCCTCAGAGGGGGGAAAACTCCAGCCAGGAGTTTTACTGAGCGCATATTAACTGTACAGTTGTAAAACGCAGCCATAAAAAAAACACTGCAAGGCAACAAACTGGAAGCAACAGCAACAGGACTGGGTATTGATTTTAAATACACGTACATCCACTAACACCAGTCCGATGCAGTGTGCATTACACTGTACAAGCTGACACCATTAATAGTTTTAGCTGGAGCGGTGCCGACAAATCTGTTAAATCTCAAGGTCAGCTCGAGCTTTTCGAATGACTCCATTCATTTTTTTTAAACAGGCCAGGAGTTACATGTGCTTAAAGGTATGGGCTCTGTCCTTTTATAATCCCACAAGGTCACACTTCAATATGAAAAATGCCATTTTTGACAGTCACTGTAGTCGCTTGTGCTGGAAAAGTTTCAAATACTCCGAGGCACACATTCACACACGTGTAAAGGAGATCTCAGATCTTCCTCCCTCATCCTCCTCCTGCCCATGACTGTGTAAAATCCTCGAGCAGTCGGATAATTACGCACGCCGTCGAAATGCAAACGAGATGAGCGCCGTGACCTCAAAGGGGGTCGACAGCCTCCAGGATCGCAGGATGTCTCGTCATTCCGGCCGTAACTGTCTGCGAGACGGCGTTTTTACAATTAGCCTTTAAATCTTATTACAGGTAGAAGACTGCAAGTCAAGTGGTGCACACATTGTAAAGCCTGATTTAATCAAACCCAGATTGCTACGTGCAAAATGAGCACTTACTACCCACCGGGCCAGCAGGGTGGCCTGTGATTACAGAGACGAGCCCGAGTTATGGAGATAGGTTTGATTCCAGATTTCAGCCTGAGGAGGTGATCACACCCCCATTTTGTATTTTCGGAGCCAAATTTACTTCGTTGCAGTTTTTTTTTTTTTTAATGGTTCATTTGTTTTCTCGCTGCCTGATTACAAGAGAACCGCAGCTTGTAAACAGAAAGTCACAAGACTCTGGAATAGCTTGATTACCGGACGGTTTTTCGGGGAAGCTGACTCGCTGCCAGGTTGGAGAATTACTGGAAAAAGAAGTGATTTCAGTTCCTGTAATGTTTGCGCTCCTTGCCATAATTTCTCCACCCTGTGAGGACACATGAAGAAACAGCTGAGTGTCAGCCCAGGCTCCAGTTTCCCATGGGTTCAATTTGTTAATGCTCAGCTTTTCAGAGATGAGAAACTGCTCGTGTCAGACATCAACATCAGTGTAGGAATACGCTACAGACTCGAAGTTTTGGGCCCTGCAGTTGGAACACACACTCTTAACAAGCTGCACCACATGGCTCTTGGACCGATTCAGGGCTTTTGGTTGGAGCTTTAATGGCGCTGTCTTCACCTATGCTGCCAAACCATCTGGACTAAAAAGAGTGTTACGCGTTTAATAAAACGCTCCACCCGTGTGTGTTTGACAGACTGATTTGTAAAGAGTCAAATTACCTTGTTGACTTAAACAACCCTCACGCTCGCGCCGTGAATGATTCGGATGAGTTATGACCCGGGTTGTTTTGTAGTTTTGATCCGCGACGCTCGCTTGAAACTTTGATGAAAAATCCCCTTTGTCAGCGAGCCGTGTCCACATAAAGAAGCATTTAATGCAAATCTGCAGCGATCCATCATCCAACTGTGGTGCTTACTCACCAACACACACACACACACACACACACACACACACACATTACAGTACAGAGCTGTCAACTTGAGAGGGTTCAGTAGTTTAATGAACATTATTGATGGCGAGGCTACAGCACTGCTGGCGTAATTAGTGTGATGTCTCACACCTACATGACTGTGGCTTCGTTAATTCAGTGCAGATTCTATCTAATATGCATGGGCATGTGCACACACACACACACACACACACACACACACACACACACACACACACACACACACACACACTCATCCAAAACCCTAGTAAGTGCTCTCGCCTTTACACTGTGTCTGTGCTGCATTATGCATTGAATTTGCATTGCTGCTGCTGCTGCTGCTGCTGCTGCTGATGCTGAGGGTGTGTGTGTGTGTGTGTGTGTGTGTGTGCACTGTTTTGATGCTTTGTGTGTGTGTGTGTGTTCGTGCCAGTGTTGTGCACTGTCAAATATATTTTTAGTCTTATTCTGCTTGGCTGAATGCTGGGAGCTGATTGGATCCAGACCTTGGCTGTTGATACTGATCAACAAAACCAGCTGAGTGAAAAACAGCCATCAGCCTCCCTCCTCTCTCGCTCTCTCGCTCTCTCCATCCCTCTCGCCCACTCTCACTCAATCCATCTCCCTCTATAAGTCAACCCCTCCGCCCTCCCCTTCTTCACCGCTCCCCTCCATCCTCCCCCTGCCTCTTAAATGTGGTGGTTTGTGGTCGGGTGACTCATTTCTAAGCAAATCTGGACCATGGGAGAGAGAGAGAGAAGAGTGAAAGAGGGGTGAGGGGTGGGAGGCTAAAGGAGGCTCAAGAGTGTAGAGAGAGAAATAGAGGAGGAGGGGAGGAATGAATATGTGCTTGCATGCCTTTGCTCATTTCAGATGGATCACTCCCATCCTTTAAAAAAAAGCAGAGGAAAGAAAAAGAGGGGAGAGGGCGAAGAAGAGGGACGAAGGGGGGAGGAAAACAGCAAAGCCAGTGTGGACAGGATTAAAGCCGCTGCTCCTTCTGCTCCTTCATCCACCTCTCCCTGTCCTCACGCTCTGTTCATGAATATGATCAGCAGCACGAAAATGAAAAGCAAATATCAAGACAGCAATAAAAAAAAAAACCCAGCCCAGATTCAGCATCACGCTTATATCATGCGTTGTTATGGGACTTGTTGATATTCCTGCACACTGACCCCGAGACAGATTCCTGCATGTTCAATACTTTGGAAACGTGGTCATTAAAATGTCTGTCGTGTTTGTCGCTCAGTCTCGGTGCCCTTGCATTGCAGAGGTAAAGACATTTTCTACAGTGTGTCCTCTGCTCGTACGAGTATTGACTTAAAGGTCTGGGGGACTATAGAGCTAGACCAAGAGGAACTGTCAGATTACAGATTACAGACATCGCAGCTCACGCCAGGATGAAGCAAAGTATCTGATATTTATTGGAAATGTGGCAAGACAGTTTACAGCAAACCACTTTAAACTTTTATGCTCCAATAAGACAAAGATGGAGAATCTGAACAACATAATCACGTCTGTCATCATCATCAAACCACAGCTGAAAAACATGGAGGAGTGACACAGCCTGTCTTCTCTGAAATGAATCAATGAATACAGCATCCTGATATTATTTTAGATTTAAGAGTTTTTAGCCTGGGAATCTAACCCACTGGTGTCAGAGCTCTCAGCAGTGGATTAGCCTGCACGTTGGGTGACACACTCACTTTCTGGAGAAAGCTTCTTGAGATTCTGCTCGTTTGACTTCGTTAACTCTCTGCTGCCGCCGTGTTCGTGTTCGCTGGTTTTACTCTTGGCAGCATTTTGTTTTGTTTTGCCCTGATCCAATCAATAGCGAGTGACACGTCCGCCCTGCCGCCTCGTTGCTAGGAGAACTTTCATTTGGCGTTGTTGTTGTTTCTGGGAGTCGATCTGCAGCAGCTGCATCACTCGATCTGCACGTTTTCCAGAAATGTTACGGTACACAGGAAGATGAAGATCGACATTCTTAATCCCAGCTACTGGCTTCTGATTGGACGCAGACCTACAGTGTATAAATCACTTCCAGTCTAACTTACATTCATTTCCTCCTTTTCCTACCTGTCTAAAAGGTCTTTAAGCATGTAACCTCACATCCCTCCTTCACCCCCCCTCCCTCCTAACCTTCCACCTCTCCTTACTCTGCATTGATCAGTCCGTAGTGGATTAGCTGCAGATTGCGATGGCAGTCTGACCCCGGCTGGCCCTGAACAAGCCCCGCTGGCTAATTGAAAGACAGCGCACTGGTTTGCAGGATTAGAGGCCGCTCTGCTCTGCCTGGCCCCATGACTGCACACATGCACACACAGATAAACACACAGCGAGATGGGCGGTTTATTGAGGTTTTTGGAAGTGTCAGGCCAGAAGGGAATAGCTCGCAGAGAGAAACGAGAAATGTGACTAAGCCCTCGACACAAATCGGATGTTGTGTGTGTGTGTGTGTGTGTGTGAGTGCAAGGCTGTTTGTGTCTGCATCCATGCACTGTATCATCTGCTTATGTAAGTACTTGTGTGAGTCTCTGCGTGTATTCAGGAGTGTGTGTCTGTACCTGTGTGTGGGAATGAAATGCATTCAATTTTTTATTTTTTTTTAAAGCGTCCGTGCAGTAGCAGGAGCACAGAGGTAATCATGGACTGCTCCCTCGCTGAGCTTCAGCTGCAGGTAACACAACTGACATCTGACCTCGTGAGCCCGGCGAAGAATGAGCCGGTGCATGGATCCAAAGCTGAATGTGAATATAATGAATACACGTGTGTGTGTGTGTGTGTGTGTGTGTGCAGAGGCATACATGAGACGCCAAATGCACGATGGCCATTTGTGCATAATAAAACCCACAGATGTATGAACAGAGCGCACAGTTCATATTCGATGTATGTAATGCGCAGCCCTTCCGTACGCGTGTAGTGAACTATTGCATGTAATTCTGCCTGGAGCCAGGCAGCTGAAGAAGTTCAGGATTGGATGGCGGACTCAGAAAAACCACGACTACTGAAAAGAGAGAAGCGAAGAAGTGGAAAGAAGCCCAGAGGAGGTGAACACAGTGCAGGACGAGTGTATGTGTTAGCGCGTGCTCGCTCCTACATTCACGGGTCACCCACACACTGATTGAAACCAGCAGCGCTCGAGCTCGACTCCATCAATGAGCTCACCCCTTCTCTTCTGACTGCAGCAGCAAAGTCTTGAAATCTTGACTGCATCAACTCGCACGGGCCCCAAACTTAAAATATTTAGGCAAGGAACGTAGAGAAACGAGTACCTCCCTTTAAAATATTTAGGATATATACCCTGCAACACTCAACCCCCTTGCTCCTCTTCCAACTCTGCTGGCTATGTATCAATAATGCATTGTTTTTCGACAAGATGGATAAATTTCAAATTGGAGGCCGGGTTTGTTTGATGGGAAGCCGAACACACCGCAGAGCAGTTTGGTTTTTGAACTGGAAATCACTGAAGCTGAACCGAGGGTGACTCTTAAAGCTCATTTGTAATAAAACCACTTGATAACGCCGCTGTTCTACACGCATTAACCAACAAAGGCCTCTTAGAGGTCACTTCAGTGCTCACAGTGAAATACTGTAATGCCATAAACCGATATTTCACTGACGCCAGCAGAGTCCGGCAATATCAATTTAACCAAACAAAAAATTCAATTAAAAACTCCAAAAACAATATTTTGAAAGAGTGCAGATCTCTCTTCTTCGGGACTGTCAGCTGACATTACAAAGATCTTTCAGATTTATTGAGCACTAACTGACATAAATGACATCCCAGCAGCTGCAGTATTTATGCGTCGCATCTAAAAAAGTTTGATCCATCTTAAAGACGCAGTGTGTAAGATTTAGGGAGCTCTATTTTCAGAATAAAGCAAACACGGAATATAATATTCCCAACTATTAATATTATATGTTTTCTGCCCAGAACAGATTAAACACTGACTCTAGACTCAGACTTTAAAGTGTGTGATGTGAGGAGATTGCAACGCAGCAGTAACACCGCTGGATGCAACTAAATCCTACACACTGGACCTTTAACTGACGTGTTTTTTTTCCTCTCATCTGATTTAAACCTTCTCTTGGTCTCGGCTGGCGGCAGGATTCGCCTCTTCCTCCAACTTTATGTGTAAAAGACAGTTCTCGATGAACAATACGTGCAAATTCTTCAAGAGGAGAGGTGTTTTTGTTTTGTGCCCGCTTGTGAAAGAAGCCCTCTGTTCTAACGGTCTCGCCACGTTTCGTTTGAGTTTAATTCTTTGTCGCCGCTGTTGCGACTGTCTTGAAGGACAAAAAAAAAAGAAGAAGGGACAGCCGCCGGCTGTGAACGTAACACCAGCATTTGGCTCACTTCCCAGAAAATAATCTAGCAATGAGACTTGGTAGAAATAACTAGACTTTATTCTGTGGAGCCAGCACGCTCCCTATTCCTCCGTTTTCACCTCCTGAACCCCATTTTTGTTCATTTTCCATTAATCAAAGGCCTAATCCCCTCTGTTAGTTCTGCTAATTTGTTCCCGTACCACACAGCCACTTTTCCAAATTCACAGCTATTATGTTCTATGGAAGTATTTTATACTTTAAGCTAATTATAGGCCTAATCCTAATTAGGTGTCATTTATGTACACATACGCATACAACAGGAAAATTCCCTAAATATCCACCTATTGGACTCCTTCAATTTGCTTTGCCTGCAGAGTCAGCAGTGAAAAAACACCTTTGACTTTCAGCTCAGACAGCACTGATGGAGATGCAGCTTCTACGCTCGCACATGAACTGAACTGATGACCTTTCAATAAAAAGACCTTCTCTCTCTGCAGCAGACCACCCTGCTGCCCCCAACACACTCCGACTATTCCTCCCCTGATGGCGTGTCGCGGTACGCTGAAGGACAGGGCTCTGAACAATGTGCTGCAGATCACATGATGTTGAAGAAAAGCCAAACACAACAAGTTCACCCCTTAATCTGTGGCTGATAGCTTCGAACATATCATCATAACAAAACATTATACATCACTTTCAGATGACCGCACAGCTCTGATGCAGTCTTCACCTAAGCAACTACTTTCAGATGTTACTAGCTGGAGCTTCTACTTGTTGGAGCAGTTAAGTGGTATTTATTCTCATTTCTGATTCAATACACAAAAGGTTTGCATTGAAACGGCGCACGGCCCCAAAATAAGAATAAACATCACTTACGTTTTAATTGCTAACATGTGGGATAGCCCACTCCCACCCATTCATTAAAACAATAAGACTCTGCTGAGCCAAAACACTCTCTGCCTTGCATCGAGGCGGTAATTAGTCTCTGTGTTATACGTTTGGTTTTTTTTAAATAACCGTACAGGAGAAAACAGATAACTGCTCAGTGAACGTTGCAGTTTACCGGGTGTCTTAGAATTTTTTGTTCATTTTGTGATTTTCCCGTTTCACACATACATGGGAGCAACCTGTTGCAACAGCAACGCAAGTTAAAGAGACAAATTATAGGAACAAGAGACATGTTGTGAGGTTATGCTGCACCGATGTTCATTTAAGCGAGCGTTTTCGCTTTCCTCTGCATATTAAACGTTTGGGATTGGCATTGGTAGGTTTTGGGAAAAATGGATGAACTCTTCTACTTGGACTGACATCGAGGAGTAGATAAAGCGATCTTCAAACAGGTGAGTCAACACCATTCACCATATGTCTTCATGTTTCCTCCTGACCTTACGCTCAAATGTCGTACTGCTGTGCTACAGGTTGCAAGCTGTAGAAATGTACAGTAGGCGATCTAAGAAATCATTTCACCGCTTTGTGATTGATAAACAATCCAAAACACGATGTATAGTAAGTTACACAATATGCTGACGTCACTTGAAATATAACGTTAACTGTCTTTCTGTCAGAAAACTAGTTTAAGTCAGTCGTGTCATGTGACAATATGCTCACAGGTTTCTGTGGAACGTTCATACAGATTACATCCAACACAAATGTGTTCTACCACTTTAGCAGCGAGTGATTTATGACTTTCCTGTGGTATCATCAGCAGTATCACGTTAGACGGGCCGCCATGCGAGCACGATGAATTATGAAACCATTCACAACAATCTCAGCCCTCAATCATCCGCTAGCTCCCTGAACTGGCACTCAGTCATCAAAACTTTAAGAAGCAAGCTGTTAAAAATCATGTCATGGAACTACTGACGAACTGCCTGAAAAGAGGCTGACGCGACAAAATACAGCACAAAGCTCCGCTCCACACAATCAGCCCAATCTCATCATCGACCTCCCGAAAAGCTACGACTGGAGATCCAGTGCTTATTTTCCACCATTCCTCGATTAATGCAAACACCACAGCGTTTCCTCGGATCGCCCCGGGTCAGTCTCTTTCTGAGACGCTGAACGAGCTCTAATTATAAACCACAAATACGCGCCAGTGGAAATGTTGCAGACAGATTTCTTTCTTTCTTCCCGAGTCCCGCGCTGGTGGCGGTAATCCGTTGACTCGACGGTCATCCTGCTGTGAGACAGATAGAGAAATAGGCTGAAGTCAACGCTGCCGGGCACCCTGTGATACCGAGGTGAGATATAAACCTCCCCCCACCTCAAAGCTCTCCATGTGGACGGCTTCACACCCCCCCACCCCTGTATGCATTGGTGTGTACGTGTGTGTTTGTGTATTCCCTCCAGGTCTGTGTGTGATAAGCCGTGGCCTGGAGGTCTGTCCTCAGCTCTTATCTCTCTGACAGACGTTACCCCTGCGTGGCCGCGGCCCCACAACGGAGCTGTGAGCTGTGAACGGAGCTTTTTCTCTGATTTCTGGAAGTTTCTATCAGATTTCTTCAGCTTTGTCTCTGATTGTCAGAGTGCACAGATCGAGCCCCCCCCCTCTGAGTCTTGGTTCTCAGTTCAGTGATATAAACTTCATCTCACTGTGGAAAATGAAGCTCGCTTAGATGAAATGATTGTTTGTGCCGAACATTTGGATTCACCCGAGCTGTCAGAATAATACGACTGATAGCAGATCAGTAATTATACACTGAGAGTCACAATGAAATTAAAAAGGATTTCCACACTGTGGAAATGATATTTGGTTTTATTAAAAGTATTTAACATTCAGCTCAATCTTTCTGTCAAATCATATCTAATGACTGCAATTTGTTTTCTTTTTTTTTTTCTCTATTAAAATCTGTTTTTATCTCCCAGGCAGACAGATTTAAAAGTCATAACTGATAGTATTGTCCTCAAACTTTTCAACCACTGACCGCTCATCGTGTCTGAGGTGAACTGACGACAAGTTTCCAACTCGGTAGACGATAAAGATTCATTTCATTCTCTTCTGTTTCATTGACGGTAAAAAAAAAAGAGTAAGTAACACTTTTCATTTTAAGAGTGTCACATCTCCATGTTTCTACAATATATTTCCGACACTTCAGCTATATACGTCCCTGCAAGGTGAGTTTAAATCACACCTGTGAGAAGAAGACGCAGCTGAGAAGCCACTTCCAAGTGATTCTTGCCTAAAAAAGAAACGGGGACAGAATTCATGCAGAGCAACACGTTTGTTAATAACCACACAGACGCTGCACGCTGCGTCGTAGCGACGCTCGAGCGGCACTGTGCTTTTGCAGCTTCGCGGGAACCGCCCTCGCACAAGAGGCGGCAAACAGATAATAGACAACAGCTGTATGTGTGCGAGTCCAACACAGGTAATAATAAGGTAACAGCACAGAAACAGCAACAAATTATTAAAACAAACAAATATAACAGCACTAATTAATCCTGTGAGGAAATGCGCATACAGAGAATTTTCTTGCCACAATATTTGTTTTCCGTTAATAGAATACCACCGCTGTTTGTCATCTCATGTCTACAAAACTCATCAACATCCACACCTCCCACGTCCACGTCAAGGAGGGCACGTCGTGTGTTTTTTATTTCATGCATTACGCACAATCAGATGCTACAGTTTTGTGGCCCGGGGCTCAAACTAGAGGAAACTAAATCAGCTCCATCACAACGTGAAATTAGATTGGATCGGACTGGTAGTCTAAACAGGCGGCCTCTTCCTGTCTGTTACTGTAGCAACAAATTATACTACAATATATACATATGTACAGGAAGCCCCCGAAGAGCTGCAGGGATACAGCAGTTAGCTGTCTGTACTGTACATGCACATGGAAGTGATTGAATGAGAAAGACAGTGAGAATGAATTTCATACAGGTGGCTCCAGAATTTGATTTGAAACTGTACGAAGCAGAACATTATTCTGATTACTCTGCATCCTGAAGCGTGCCTTTCTATCAAGCATGTAAATGACATGACAAATTGTCCTGATATAAAAAGGCAGACGACTTTGGTCCAGCAGAACAGGACGACATTATCATGCTTGGGCCACCAACTAAAGGAAAAGTGCTGATTGGATGTGCCGTCCACCATCCAGGCCCCCGAAACCCCGTCAAGCACGTCTCTGTCACGTTCTGCACGTGACTTCAAACCTCAGCGGAGCGTTTCAGAAGAGTTTAGCCCACCAGACTTCGTTTACTTGTTCAGATTTGGTCATTTTCCTTGTTTTTTTACGACTGGTATTTTATTTTGAAAATCTGCAGGACTCTCTGTGCTGCAGTTGGAATTTTGGGGATGACATCATGGAGGAAAGAAGCTTTATCTCTCCAAACTTCTTGAACACTTCATCTAGTTTGGTTTCAAATCAGTTTAAATCATAATTAATTTGAAGCGTTATTATCAGTTAACACAGCACGGAGCGTCTGTAATTTAATATGCAGCGCGCTGCACGCTCATTTAGAGAGGTGGCTGATCTTTGTGGTCATATTACTTTAAGGGACACGTGCCAGCCAATCAGAGAAGAGCATTCTCTAATTACTTTATCAAATTTTTGTGTATTGAGTTATACTGATACAACTTTTCCACTATGACTCAGAGCTCGTGCACTGTGTGTGTGTTTCATGCAGAGGTTAGCTCAGGGTTCATGTCAGTGCCAGTGTTTTCCCCCCACGGCTACATCATCTGATTATTTTATGCACAGAGCTGCATGGACCAATTTGTCCGTGTGTGCACGTGTGAAACAGTGTGTACATGCACGTGTGTGTGTGTGTGTGTGTGTGTGTTTGTGTGTCTTTCCAGTGGACAGCTATCTCGCATGCCGCAGGCGATCCAGGAAATGCCTCCGCCCCGTTCCCTCAGATGTGACTGTGTGTACGAGTGTGTGTTTGTGTGTGTGTGTGTTTGTGTTTGAACAGCAACAACAGCCCCCAGCCCCAGTGCCAGCTGGACTCCCCCATGAAAGGGCTGAATGTGAGGGTGCAGGGGGAGAGGATGGAGTGATGGGCAGAGGGGTAGAGGACAGAGGGGGTCACAGCCTCCTGCCAGTTTGCTCTTTTAAAGCACACCAGAAGTTATCGGAGTTTTTAGAGGACTTTCCTGCTGCTACCTCTCTTTGAGCCTCTCCACCCCTCCACCCCTCGCCTTTATCTCAGTTTTCAGCCCTTCTGCAATCTCTCTGTCTTTTTTTTCCTGCGACCCACTCCATCTCATACCGCGCCCCCCTCCCTCCCTCCCATCCTCCACTCCAATCAGTTTTTCTCTCTGCCAGCATCCTCTGCCTCGCTCTCTTTCTGTGAACGGTGTGCTGGGCAGATCCAGCTGGCACCATGGGAACCGAGCGAGCCATGCATAGCTGGCATCATGTGCATGTGAATGGATGGGAGCTCAGGGTCGCGTTGAGTGTGTGTGTGTGTGTGTGTGCTGGTTAAAAAGGGGGTGCTGTACACATTTTACTTCTGTCGGAAAAACACTTAAGAACAAAATCTCCAGCTGACTCACAGGAGCAGAGAGCTCAGGACACAGGAGAGAGAGATGGACTTCCCAAAGAAAAAAGTACCATCGAGGCTCCTCCGTCATCCCGTCTCCCTTCCCACTGACCTCTTTTCCTCACCTCGCCGTGGCCCCGGTGGAGGCTGAGAAGAAAATCGTGTCACGTGACGGCTGTTTGACGGCGGCAGACATCGCGGTGCTTTCATCTACCATTTAACAGAACAGAGAGGAGCCGTTAACAGTTCTCAGCAGGGAAATTAGCAGAGACTGTTGGGCCCGTGTACACAAAGTGCCGGGGTATTAACTGTTATACCATCGAGAGCCCGGGCCTTCTGCGCCTGACAGTTTGGATCTCACGCTGCGAGACTGGAAATGGCTTCTATCAAGCGCTTCGCTCGTGATGGTTATTCTACAGGAAGCGGAGAACAAAAGCTCTGATTAGAAGACATGGCGTCTGTTGTTTTAACTCAACAATGTGTTAAGACTCTCACACTCCAAATTACAAGCGCTGTAATCAGCCACAGTCAGAACGAACGAACCTGCGCGCTGACCTTTGACACCGTCATCGGGCTTGGTAAAGGGGTCAACCGGGGCCAACTCGTAACGGTCTACTTCCTCAACCAAAGCTGTGTCACGGGCTCAACTAATTGGCTTAATACTTGTGTGGTGCTGCAGAGAAAGCACCATCTTGAAATGTGTTCAGCTCCAAGCACTCTCTCAGTACAAGTTTGTTCATTGCAGAACCAATTATAGGAAACTCTTGTTGGTCTACATGAGAAGATCTGGCATTTTCAGTGGCATTTAGTCACACTGATCGGAAGATCGCATTGTTGGGCTCAGCGTGGGAATCTCGGCAGTATGGAAGAAGAGACAAAACAAACACACTGTTTTATTTCAAGCATGAAAATGTCATGTTGGTTCATGAATACAGTTGTTAGTGTTTAGTTTGCTGAAGTCTATAAAAACTTCTCAGTCAGGCGTCATCGTGTTTAAATCAGGAGATCTATGATTCATTTGTTCGGAGGCTTTACTGCTTTAATTAGTAACTCGTGTTGCTAAATGACTCGTTGAGCCGTGTCTATAATCGTTCTCAGAAAGGTGCATCAAATGATGCAGTTGTTTTTCGAATCATTCACCAGTGGCGGACTGGCCATCTGGAGTGTTGAGAGTTTTCCCAGTGAGGCTGGCTTCACATTTGGGCCAAAGCAGAAGAAAAAGATTCAAAATAGTCATCAGACTTTTGGACGATGTGACGACTGGCCCACGGGCGGCAAGCTGCTGGCCCAATTCACTTTGAGGGGAGGCCGTCATTCTGGGTCATCAACCACCCGCTGTCACCACAGTGCACGCTTTGTGACGCTGGTAGGTGTTAACGTGGTCTTAACAGGGTTCACTTCAACACACTGCGGTGTGCTAATTAAGTCCCTTTAAAAAATGTTTATGTTTATGAAGTGACATGTAAAACTCACTGCATAATTTGTAGCATGTGTCCCCAGAAGGGCTAAATATCTGACCATGTGGTGCAGCTGTTGACTCACCTGTGATGCCTTTTATGTTCAGTCTGTTGCTATTGTAAATGTATATTAAAGATATTTTTTGGCTTTTTTAAGCGTTATTTGACAGAGACAGTGAGAGATGAGGAATGACATGCCGGATTCGAACCCTGGGGAACCCTGGAGTCTTTGTACACGGGGCGGACGCTCTACCAGCTGAGCTGAACGACACCACAAAATATATTTTTTTTAATCAAATATTTTAATATTCGTTATATTAAATCATGAAGCAATTCTTGGCAATAACGAGCTCCCAAAATTGATTTTAAACTAGTTCATTGGGTTTTGATGAGGTGGTCTGATTCAAAGATGTGCACGGCCGTTTTTCATTGTCCAGCAGCCTCCGCGCGCTGCTCCCCGCTAGATTTCGCATTGATTTAAACATTTTATTGCTCACTTTTAAGGCCTTAAATGGCCTCGCTCCTACAGCCGTGATTTATTGTCCTGGTGTGTCCCCTCTCGACCATTGAGATCTACGGATGTTGGCCATGCTGACGACTCCCAGGTCACAGCTTGTGACAAAGGGTGATCTGATGTTTTTTCGGCTGTTAGAGTCTTTTTGACTTCTTTTAAAATCTCTGCTTAACATTTAGAAATATGCAGAGTTTTTATTCCTATTTAATCTCCCTGCTCTGCTTTTATGTCTTTTTGTGAAGCACTTTGTAACACTGAAAAATGGCGTGTGAATAAAGTTTCTTCTTCATCTTTTTATTCTCGTCATAAAAGAAGCTGGCCTTCACACCTTGATCCAGACGTGAGTTAAAGTCTACAATGAGCTATCCTGTTCGCAAAAGTTAGTATTTCACACGCTGATATTTTGTGTTTTTGCATCATGTTAATGCTGAAATGAAACATTCTTTAAGTAGCGAGGACACAAAGCGATGATTTCAACAAACATGGCGCAGTGGTTGATGAGGAGGAGGCTGTGTACAAACTCAGGTCACAGCCTGGATTCCCATGATAACCAAATGTCAGAGTCAAATGCACCGAGTCGCTCTGCTCTCACGGGAAATCACTTTGGATGAGTGTGTAAGCTAAAACGCTAAAACAAAAGCATGCCGCCATCTGTCAGCGAACGCCTCGCCAGCCTCGCTTTGGCACGAAGCTTCTATAAGTAAACGTGTTAAAGTGAGAGATCAAGTCACCACGTTACTCTAAACCCATCCAGTTATTTTACTGCGGCACCAAGGACACATTCAACACAGACGTGGAAGAAGCACAAAGTCTGGGTTTGATCTCAGGTACTTGGAAAGATAAAACATTTGTGTGTGTGTGAGTCCTCAAAAGTGTGTGGAGATTTCACATGTCTCTGTAAAGGATTTCAGTGTGTTAAGCTTACGCGTGTGTGTGTGTGTGTGTGTGTGTGTGTGTGTGCTGGGAGGGGAGGGAGTACCCTCCACCATACTTTGAGTCAGTCACAATGCTACGCTTCCAGCAAGAACAGTAGCAGCTTAGCCACTTCTGAACCTCCCACACATCCCACCCAACACACCGAGCGGCTACAAAGCATCTTTGTTCTCAGAGGAGACGATTCAAACCTCCAGCTCCCATTTCCCACGGATTTTTCTAAATGTAGATTTCTCTCTGTCTTTGGCAAAAGTGTCAAAGTTTTATTTTATTTCATTTTTTTATTTTTTTTTTGTAGTTGTAAAGCTTAAAACATGGTGATTATTCAAACTAATCCCTGAAAAAAGAATGGTAGGAGTAGGGAGGGAAGCATTTTGACCAGTGAAGCAGGCAATGTGGAGCGCAACGCTGTGGGAACACACACACACGCACACACACACACGCACACGCACGCACACACACACACGCACACACACACACACAGTGATATAAAAAGACTCTAACAGGTTTAGAGGCTTGACTGCTGATGTGCAGTGAAGCATTTCAGCATTCCGACATGTTCCTGGGTTCTTTGCGTGTGTGTTTGTGTGAGGAGTGTGTTGTGTGTTGGATCAATGCGCGAAAGCGTCAGAGGGCAAGAGAAAAAGACACACAAAAAAAAAACACCCTGATCGAACACCGTGGCAACAGCAGCCGAATCACCGGACAAGCAAATGTCAGAAGTCAAAACCCAGCAGGAAGATCAGGAGTGCATGCAGACACGACCGTCATACTCAGACAGAAGTGGAGATTCAAAGGCAGGAGAGGAAAGGAAAGAACAAAAAAAAAAGAAAAAGATGGAGCACATGGAGTGCTCATGCTTAGATGTTAGTTGTTATGTAAAAGAAATAGTGGGTGCAAAGAAAAAAAAGGAAGGAGGGAAAGGAAAACAAACCTGGGCAAACTGGCTCACACCAACTTGAACCCCTTTGGAAGAATATAGAAACCCTCCAACAACCCCGACACCGCCGCGTCCACCGCAGGGCCAGAGAAACTGCAAACAAGGGCCTGCTCTCAGACTCATAAACCACAATTCACATTTAATTGACGTCCAGCAGAGCGACAGTTTCCTGGTCGCAGCGCGCCCGTATAGGCTCCTGTTTCACGAGAGTGGTTTTCGATCTGAAGTTAGAAACATTTCGACTCGGCCCTTGTCCTGCAATTCTGGCCCTGCTGTGGGGAAAGGGTCAATCAAAAGCCTCTGCTGAAAACAGGCCAGCGAGGAGGAAAACATGAAATAAAATCCAATGTGAAGATTGAGAGAGACAGCATCTCCTGCAGCTCTCAGATCAGCCCTGATCCCAGCATGTGTGTGTGTGTGTGTGTGTGTGTGACATGGAGATTTATGTTTGTGTGCATGCATGTGTGCGAGTGTGTATCTCTGCAGGTCTGAGGAAGGTGTGTGGCCTGTATGTGCATGCAAATGTCGTGTACTGTACGTGTACGCGTACATCTGTGCATGGGATAATGTGTAAAGTAGCATCAGTTAAGTAGCGTGACTCACAGCGAGTGTGTGTGTGTGTGTGTGTGTGTGTGCAGGCAGTGTGATTCATGCTGCTTGAGAAAATGGTCCTGTTGTGTTTGATGGGATGTTGTTCTGTGGCACCTGTGTGTGTTCATCACATTTGCAGGTAAATATACATGCATCTGTACTTTGCTCTATGTTGTGTGAGTGTGTGCACGCGTCCACACATGCACAGCGAGTGTGTGTGTGTGTGTGTATTGTCTGCGCTTTGATTGACTCACCGATGACGATGGTGGTGATCTGGTGCCTGCTGGCCCCGTGCTTGTTCTTGGCCTCGCAGATGAAAGTGGTGTTGACGGCGTCGTCCACTTTCCTCACCGTCAGCTTGTTGCCGTCCACCATCACCGTGTCTGGCAAAGAACCGGACGCCCTGGAGAGACGGGAGTGGGAGGGAAAAGGGGGGGAAGGAATATAAATGGATGGTGAGGTGGTGAAGAGGAGGTTTGGTGAGATGAAAAAAGGGAAAAGAGAAGACGAGGAATGGAACATGGTGAGGGAGAGAAGTGAGGGATAAGAGAAGAAACAAATGAGATGGAGCAGAGGGAGGGAGGACAGAAGAAGGAAAATCAGTTTGAATGTTTTGCGATATGCGATAAAACAAGATGAAGCAAAAGAAAATCAAAAAGACAAATCGATGAGAGAGAGTGAGAGAAAAATGAGAAAAACAATGAGGACGGGAAAAGACAGAGAGAGAGAAGAAAAACAAGTAAAAAGAGACGGTTTGTGTCGGCAATATTCAAAGACAGCACTGATGTGAGAGAAACCACAGACATGTGAACAGCCGCTCTGTCTCCCTGCTCAATATTCACTAAGAAAAGCACACACACACACACAGTATAGCACGCCATCTGTCCATCAGGACGAGACGTTAGGAGCAGCAGTGTTTGTCAAGAAACCGCCGAGAAATTATCATTAAAGGAACGACTGTTATGCACACTTCTGTCTGATTATAGCAAGAATTAGAAACTCAAGAGGTGGAGGGAGACGGCACAGAGGATGGATGGATGGATGGATGGATGGATGGATGGATGGATGGATGGAGGGGGATACTTACACGGTCCAGGTGACCGTGGTGGGCGCAGGGTTGGCGTTGGCCAAGCAGAGGAGCATGGCGTCCGAACGGCCGACGTACCAGTTGTTGTCGTAGCCCTCAATGGATACAGAGGGGGGGTCTGAAAGAGAGGACGAACAGATCGTGATCAGGTTTGATTCATGGAATTGGACTGACTCAGTTTTAGGGTTGTGGAGTTGGAGATGAGGTAACACAGAAACACAGAAGTCACAGGATCATTTTACAATGCTACCAACGCAGTTTGAACTCCATCAACTTTGTTTCATTAAATGTTTTTCTTCCAGTTTCGCATCGTGGATCCAAACACTCTCACGCTCGTGACCCTCGGCCGTTTTTGCAATCAGTGGAGAAAATTAAAGTCAAACTTACTCTGCGCCGCTTATTGGGAAAAACACGGTGTCATAGAAGTGAGGGTGAAATTCATCCAAAAGTGACCCAGTGTCAAAAAGTGAATGGATCTGAGCTGCAGTCTGTGTTATCAGCTCTCTCCGCAGTAATCTTCAGCTTCCACCTGCCATTAGCTGAACGTGGAACAGAATTTTAAACTCGGTGATCGGATGTTTCTGTTTGTTTTTTCACACTCAGCCTTGTAGCTTTGACTTTTTAATCAAAGGAACGAAGAATGGAGAATACGTTTTCAGCACAGTCGCTGCAGCACAGAATCTTAAGCCCATTCAAACCCTGGAGGAGCACGCGCTGAAATCAGATTTCATAATTTGATTCATCTGACATAGAAAGAAACAACAGTGCATGTCAGGACTAAGCTATATGTTCAGCATCAATCTTAATGTTAATATGGTATGTAAATGTAATGACTGAGGCAGTTAACATGAAGCTAACATTCTTGCGTTGACTCTGCTGAGCTGCTTTATAAAAACAGTTTGATTTGTTGGATGAACTTTGCAGCTGTTGGTTCGTGGTCTTGTGGTTAAAACCTCGACCTGTCCTCGTGTCTAGATTTCTGTGCCATGCAGGTGTTTGCTCTAAAATGACAAACTGTAAAAAAACATTTGTAAAATAACACGTTCTTAGATGCTTTGACAGTCATTTCTTTTATTTTCAGCGGTGTGCCGGCATTGCTCCACCAGGAAGTAAAAGTGTCCTTTTTGTCTGAGACAAGACTGAGTAAAAATGCAGTCAGAGACAGAGACTTTCATAAAGTATAACACTGTGTAAAACTCTGTGCTCCACTGTTTTACATTATATGAAACAAAAGACCTTCACACGTCGAAAAAAACAACCCATACAAAACTAAACTTTTATTTGCTGCAGCTCCTTTATTTGTGCTTCTGTTGATTTTAGGTGAGTGGAGGCAGTAAGACTAAAAATAAGACTCTTTAAAAGCATTTCATCATTAAAAAGAAGTGTTATTAAGACATTTAGCATCTAGCTTTTAATTAAAAAAATCTAATTCAAAACCTTTTTAACTTTTCTAAGGATCCCTTTGACAGCGGGACAACGAGCTAGGACACCAACTAATGTCTGCTTTTCAACATTGTTAGGTCTCAAGATTCTCTTCCTAATGAAAGGGCTATGTGGACAGTGTGCTGTAAGACGGAGTTAGAGGTTTTGACAAACAGGACGGATGTCCTGCGATGTGTGGCAACAAAGAAAACTTTTCTACCTTAAAGAGTTTTTCCCCCAGAAATCAAGGCCGCTCTTGTAACAGGAGGATGAAAAAATCAGTACGAGTCTTACGCTGAAGCGAAGGCGACGTGTGTGGGAGGTTAAAACGGGCCGAACAGAAAAGCTCGGCTCTGTTTGCCTTCACTGTTTTAGAAATGTAAAGATAGACTGAAAAAGAAAGAGGGGGAGAGACAGAGAGAGACAGAGAGAGGAGTGTGTGGAGAAGACAGTGTGTCAGAGGAAGAAGCTGCAGGACAGGAGGCCAAATACAGTGTGTGTGTGTGTGTGTGTGTGTGTGTTCCTCCTAGAGAGCGCTGACCTATAAAAGGTGATCTGACTTACACAGCAGAGAGAGATGATCCCTCACAGTGTCACTAAACTAACGCACACACAACAAGGAGTCGCAGTGTGTACGTGTGCGCACTCTGGTATTTCTGTCTTTGTGAGGACCGACATGATGCGGGCGGAGGCTGGATGAAGCCGGGTCGCTCAGACGAGCCACCTGCGACGCTTCACCCTCAGTACAGTTGTCAGGAACAGCGAAAAAAGACCAAAACTGTCTTTGTACCAGGCTGTAAACATGTTTGTTTCTGCTGTGAAGTTTTTAACATGGGGACTTCTGGAGCCAGCCTCAAGTGGACGTTTCAGTTTTTAGCACTTCCACGTCGGCTTCACTTCACAGCCACAGAGGCTGCAGCTTGATACAAACATGTTTGGAGCTTTAGAAATGGTCTACCTGGTACAGGCAGGCTAATTATGTAATTATTTGAATTGCTGAAAGGATCTTTTTCTGTAATTTCATCTTTTTTTCTTGTTTATTTCACATCCTGTCTGTCTCTTTGTAAAGTTACTTTGACAGGTGCATGTAGAAGGATTTCTCACGTGTTCTTTATTCCTCGTCATTTCGTGCATCGGTTCGAGAGGCGGTTTGATGCTGCGTGTACGTCGGCTTCCATCCTTGCGGTAAATATCGACAAGGTCACAAAGTTGAGTCAATGCTCTCTGCATCCCTAAATCTCTATAAAGCCAAACTGAACCTGTGTAATATTTGAATCCCATGTCAATTAGAAAAAGAATCTAATAGATTAGATCAAAGAAATGTGTGTATGTGTATGTGCAAATGTGTCTTTACATCTTTTTGGGATTTTTCAAGTTTATATACACGAGTGCCAACACGCTGTGTCCTGGCTCAGGTTTAAGATTGGGCGTTAACACAGGCATCCGTTTTGTCTCGTGTTCCTCACATTGTGCATAATTACAGAATCTGGATTCATTTGTCACAATCTGCTCAGAAGTGAAGGAGAACACAAAGATCTTAAAGGATGCTACAATTAACGAAGTGCAAACCGCCCTGCTGGCGAGTGGCTGAACACCAAAGGATCACAATAACAAAAAAGAAAACGTAGATGTAGTTTCTCGCTGCTGAATCACTTGGACCAGCTGACCGGGGACTGTGTGCTCGGTGGATGAAGGTTTAAAACAACTTCAGCCGAGGTGCAGGTGGTTTTAGGGGTTACAGTACTCGGCTATACTGCATGTACGCGGGACTTTACGCAGCCATCTGATGCAGAAACGTCGGCTTTTACAACAAATTAACAATATGGTTTATTGTGTTCCTGTATTACACCCACAGTGTTTAAACGATGCAAATAAAATGGAAATGTGTTTTCAGATGTAACAGCGAGCCGACCAGATGTTTTTGTTATTTGGATCATTAGAGAAGTGACTTGGATCGCGGTGTGTGTGGAGAAAAGTGCTGCACAATAACATATTAAAGCATCATCTTCCCATCACCGCTGTCTCACAGCTTGGATATAAATGTGGGCTGATCGTTTTCTCTTTGGCAATGTGTGTAATGTCTATAGATGAGTGGTGAAGGGTGTGCAGGTGACTGCCAAAATAAAGGCCTAAAGGCTCTGGCAAGGCAACGCTCTGTGACTGAACTTGTTGGCAGATGGTACTTTTGGTCCAGCCAAGTAATTTGAATCTTTAGTTGGACCCATGACACATGATCGTAAAAGTATCCCTGGAGCGATGCATACTTTATCGCTGATGTTCAAGCAGACATCATAATGAGAACGTAAGTCTTGTGTGTGTTTTCTTCCTTACATTCCACAGACAGCCTGAGAGGGTAAACCCACTGCCGCTCCTGCGTCCTCTGGTCCACCATGCAGGTCAGTTCCCTGTCGTTATCCGCCGGCGTGGGAACCAGCCGATACTCGCTGCGCACGGTCACCGTGCCGTCCGGTCCGTTCGTGGTGGTGGTTGAGTGGTTGCCTCCGAATAACGGCATCCACTTGATGGTGGCTGCCGGTTTGCCGTCCGCCGCCTCGCACTGGGCCACCACCACCGACTTGGAGCCAGCCTGGACAGTCACAACGCTGGCTGAGTTCTTGGGCTTGGCTAAGGGGGCAGAGAAAGGAAAGAAGGACACGTGAGAACATTTGAGATGGAGAGAAACAGGGGAGTTATAGTCAGACAAAAAGAGTTTGAGAGACAGCGCAGAGGTGATAGGAATTGAGATAGGACACATAGGGTGAAGGGAGGGGGAGCACAGAACAAAGGAAAAATGTCAGCAGGAGGAGAAGGCTGAAAAAAAGAAAGGGAGGTGAAAGAAAGGAGACATCAAAAGTGATGCAGAAAGGAGGTGAAGAGGGAGGAGGGCAGCGAAGGGGCACAGGAGGAGGTTCAGACGGTTTGTTTTATTGTAGCTCAGGCCACTCAACATGACGGAGACAGATGGAGAAAGTGCATAGATCTTTAAAAAGTCTTACAGCAGTTAAACTTAAGGCATGAAGGAGATTTGTGTTTCCATGCTTTAATGACAGCTGCTATGCTTTTAAAATAATCGCCTCATCTCGTCCGCTCTCGTGTATTTTCAGGTTTGGAGCGAGCTTCATCATCCGTTCTTTGTGCAGGTAGTTCCCCCCAAATGAAGTGAAACATCAGACACAGCAACAGTTCGGAGGCGTTCACATTATAACAGTCGTATGCAGAGCTTTGCTTTCCCTTCTCCCGTCACATTAGCTTTGTTAAATCAAGCTGGACTCGTTGTACAAAGTGGAAATGTTCCGTGAAAATGTCCTTCCTTTGTTAAAGGAAAAGCCCGCCCTCTGACACACGATCGGTCTGAAATGTCAGTGCATTGTTTCATTTTGTGATATCAAGTGTTTTTATTGAACATGTGTTATATACATGTGGTGATTTTGTACATTTCCCCTGGATGCCCTTCGGTGCTGTCAGTCTGTCTTATGTGTGTGTACGCAGACAGTAATGCACGTTGAATGATTTTACTTATTAAGAAAAAGTCTGAAATGATTGAAAACACATTTCTTTGCCAGCTCATCGCCTGCTGGTTTATTGAAGCGACTGTCAGTGGAGAGATTGGTCTGACTGTGTGTTCTTTGGTGGATTTATTTCTACTAAACACATCACGGAAGTCGTCCATGCTCATTGATTCTGAGGACACATTACTTGCCTAAGTATATTTTTATCATTTTAAGGCCTCGTTACACCAGCAACTAATGTTTCGTGTCCAGTTCAACCAGCAGCATCCTGAAAACCACATGAAAATGGGGGAGAGAATCGTAAATTAGAAGCTGTGCTGCACCGTCCACTCTTATGTTGCGGGAGTCTGGGAGACTCGGTTTGATTGGACGGGGAATGCAGAAAAATCTCACACCTTCATTTGGTTTGCTTTCACACTGCACAGACCAAACCACCTGGACAACATCATGGAGTTACTACAGCTGCTCGTTTGGTGGGCAGCATTGAAACAAGAACTCGGCTCGTCGGTCGGCTTTCTGATCTTTGGTTCTCTGCATAGTCCGTTTGCTTTTAAGTGGACCCAGACTCACGTTTTCAGGCGGACCAGAGTGTGTTTGGATGAGCTTTCACACCTGCCCAAAGGCAGACAGATACAGTATGAGACAGAAATAAAAAGAAACACGTTGTTTGAATAATCTGTGTTGCCTCACAATCTGACATCGACTTAACGCTGTGATTGGCAAGCTGTGCGGAGGTGAGAGGGGAGGCTTCGAACTTCTTTATCTGACTCTTTATTTTTTCTTCACACGACTATTTCTGTCACTTTTCATGTGAACAACAGAGTGAAACGTTCTGTCTGAACATTGCCTCTCCTCGCTTCCTGTGGTCGGATCACATGTTGCTCAAACACTTCTTTCCTGGTAAAACGATAGAGATTTAAAAAGACTGTAACGTTCCAGTTACTCCTAAATCTTGATAAGTCAGATACTGACACATCACTACCTCACTGGCTTTGTTCCAGCATCCAGTGGTGGATTTCTGTCTTCTGAGATGATTATGTAACAGAGGCTGGTAGGACAGGACGCACTGTATTTGCTTTAGTGAATGCCGATTAAGAATTTCCTTCCTCCTTTAATTTCCTGTCATTATTCTTTATGCCAATTGCAAGTCGTAGTCATTAGCTATGTTTATTTGTGCACAGTGGATGATTGTGTCAACTTTATTTTAATTGGCTTCAAGGTTGGTCTTTAATCTAAATCCAGGAAGCATTAAAAAGATCTTACAATTCTTACACCTTGTCTGAAGATATCCACGGACCGGAGACGACCAAAAGAGCAAGAATAGACAAGAAGACAGAGCTGAGACATGAAGGAGAGAGGACACAAACAAAGAGGAGGTGAAATGGACGTGGACAATAGAAGAGAGTAAGAGTGTCAGAGAAGGGTTGGGATTGATCTGCGTGTTTTAAGTCAGGAGTCTCATCTCTGATGTGTTTCGTGACATTGCATCCGATTGAGCCGGCTGCTCCTCTTCACGTTGTCTGAGTCATTCTGAGTACAGAGTGATTAGGAAGCAAGCGGGAGGCCATGCTAACGGAGCCGAGTAAACACTTCAACCCCCTGCACGCCCGCCCCCACCCTCATGTGGCGGCATCAACGGGCCTGATGCCAGAGACTGACGGGGGAGACAGGAAAACGTATTACAGTAATGTTTCCAAACACTGTTAACGGCATGAGGTGCGTTTGGTTTATGACACCGGCGAGCTTAAAAGGTGAATGTATTCATGCAGAAGTCATATTCACCACATGCTTTCATAACAAGTATTCCAATTTCATTTTGATGAGTGTTTAGCCAAGGATTGTGGTTTTGGAACATAAGTATGGCCGTTACAAACTTTTCTAAACGCCCACTCACATTTGTAGATGAGAACACGGAGACATGATTTACACTCAGCTCTAAATATCCATTATGGGTCATTTGCTTGCCCTCCTTCAGAGGCAGACATGCAGTGACAAACTGCCCTCAGAGCTGGTGGGGACTGCCCAGGCAAATGTTTGGCCGAACCTGAACCCGAGTCTTCTCTAAAATGATATTTTCCTTTTTCACCTTTGCAGCATTTTACAGAACAAAGTCTGCTACTGGAAGATTGCCAGTTTGAATCATAAACACGTTGGGAGTATCTGCCAAGTGCGAAGATTTGTAACTGTGCGTGAAGCCGACTGTTGCTGAATTAAGGTGGCAGTCACACAGGACAGCTGACATCTGTCGTAGTCACAGAGTTTGGGTTGAAACCAACCAGACAGACACCCAGAAAGCTAATTAGTGAAGCCCAGTACTGACCCACATTAATACTTACTATTTGGCTCACGTTCTGCCATGCTATAACAGTGATGGAGTCAATGCAATCTGGCTGCAAGGACAACAACCTAACCTTGATAATGTGCAGAACTGGGCCAGACCCCCGCTACAGTGTAGCCTTTTGAAGACCCCAGCTCTAAACCAGATCAGAAGCACTTTGTTGCACTTGGCCCAGTCCCCAAAATGCTGAACATATCTTACATGTGGCTGGTCAGAGAGGAGCCATTTTTGGACCAAGCCCCTCCTCCTTGTCATTGCCTCAACTGACCCATTTACACCCTCAAATCAACCAAATCTGACCCAGAACCATCTCCTATCTGGGTTGTGTTGCTGCATGTGGCTCTTGAAACCATTTGAAGCAATCTGTGCAAAGTTTAGAGGCTGATGAGGTCCATCAGAACGTTGCCTTTTGTCTGTCTCTCTACATTATAGTTGGCAATATGAAGGTTGGTCCACCTATGTGGTCCAGATTAAGAAATCTCAACAACTAATGGACGGATTAACATCGAATTCGAGGTCCCCAGAGGATACAGTCTACTCACTTTTGTTGACTTATTCTTTTTCTAATGAAATGACATTCCCTGAACATTCATCTAACGTAATCATTTATGTATGATTAATGGACATGGTTAACGATTTTACCTGTCACACATCAACTGGTTACCATTGTCACTGTGAGCATGTTGGCATGGCGATGTTAACATTTAGCTCAGGGCACTGCTGTGCCTAATTATAGCCTCACAGAGCTGAACCAGCATGGCTGTAGCATTCACGTGGATTCAGGCAGACGGCAGACAGGCAGGACAACGCCTTCTGGTGTCTGCATATTACTACCTGACAGTCCACACAGCTCTGCTGCCATGTGTCAGCTTTTCTTGGAATAACTCAGTTGGATATTATACATAACTTTGATCATATAATTCTGGGTGTTAATGCACCAGAATGATTAGCAGCTTTTGCCCAAGTGTGAATATTTAAACTCACCTGTGTTCTCTGCTGATTTTACTGTCCTGCTCTCAGTTTGGAGTCTAGCATCTTCCTGAATCTACGTGAATGCAACGTTTGGCATTGCTCTGACATGTTCTTATGTCTGTCAATGTCATCCATCGACACATCTCCAGAGACAGAAAGTAAACGCCTTGATTTGACCTTTAGAGCTCCATTAACCTTCCATGTTTCCTTCGTTAACTACAGTCTGTCACCAGTGATCAGCTGATTTTTAACATGAAGTACCAGCGTCTGGTAGAGCAGGTATATTTGGATTCAGCAGTGGCACATATCAGTGTTTCCTCCTCCCTATCTAAACATGGATTTATTCACTGCTGCATCCTGATGAAGGCGGCCAAGTGAAGTATTTTTTTTTCTTCTACTTTGCTGCATACATTAGCCAAAAATCAATAAAGGTTTCTGGATCCTGTTAAATTTTTAGAAATTTGTGTCTCAGCAGCTGCCCAGGTTTGCAAACATCTTCCCTCAGCTCGACACACTGCTGCAGAATATTTCCAGACATTGTTGGAGGAAAACAAAAAAAAAAGAAACATCTGTTTGGCTCTCTATTTCTCCTCAACTGTTAACAATACATGAATATTCAAAGGAACACAGGAATAGTTTATCCTGCAATTATTGTGTTGTGTGTGTTGTTTTGACAACTCATTATTGGCTGCTAGAAATGTTGAGAAAATGCATTACTTTAAGCTTGAGACTAATTTAGATAATTTAAGCTTGAGAATGGCAACTAAGTGCCTAAAATGTAGAAAAAAAACAAACACGAAATGAAGAATAATTTCCAAAAAGCACGTCATTTTGACTTGTAAATGCTTTTTCAGACTCGTCTCTGAACACAGATACAAAAACATGCATTTGACTCCTATTTGAGGGCAAATGTAAGCTCAAAGGCATTCTTCCTTTTCCCTTTTTTCCACCTTCCTCCATCTGTTATCAACAGCTCAACAATATAAAGAATGGTGGACGTTGTGCCAATTCACCACAGCTGTTAGTACATAGGAACACTTGTTATTGTAGTTTTGCAGTATCTGCTGACTGACACATTTGCAGTGCATAGAGAGTGGCCCCAGACTTGTTTTGTTATCTTATGCAGCCATAAACGTCTTCCCTAGGCCAATAAGGACGCCAGTAACTCTGGAAATCAAGATGTTTCAATTGAATTGAAAGATGTGGGTTTGGAAAGCTGACCAATACATTTGCTGAACAAATACTGGCCTGAGCAGGCCATCTGGACTGGGACCTGAAATGCACACACCTCCCTGTTAGGCCAAAACGGAATTACTTTGTCTGTTTTTTCGGTTTAACCTATATTCATCCTGGGAAGGTTTGCTTCGCACACATCATTTCTTAAGAGCAAGACCCCATTTCTCACTCTTACACATCCTCTCACCTGGGACCTGCCCGGTACAACCACATTCTTACCGCTGTTGGCCACCGAGCAGCTGACTGGAGCCATCGGGGTCATAATGGTTTAATACGAGCGCATGGCGACAGCAGATGTTGAGCAAGAGGAGAGCGTTTATTTTTCTATGTTCAGCTCAGTGGAATCAATGCAGCAGCCAAGAATATGTAAAAGTTTGCCGAGTTGCCCCTGAGGTAAAAAAAAAAAAAGTCTCATTAGCTAAAATAAAACATGATAAATCCTGTTAATCCTTAACGCCAAATTAAATTTGAAAATATATATATATATCGTTAGCAGTACTAAATTTCCTCTTTCATTAAGAACGTGACATTGTCGACACTGAGTTTGCTAACAAGGTTGCTTGACTCAGATTAGGTTAGTTAGTCCAATTAGCTAGTTCAAATAATTCAGTGACATGCAGGCTGCAACATGAGATCATTTTCTTTCACATGAAATTTAACAAACAGCATAAAAAAAAACGATCAGGCTCACACGAGCCTGCAGGACGAGAAAATGTCTCTACAAATTGCAATTGCAAATATGTGTGTAGACGGACCTGTAAATCATGTTTTTTAATGGATTGATGGTGAGCCATGTATGTGATTAATCATCTGTATCTTTAATAAGCGACACAATATTGGCATTTTCCCAGACGGGGCATGAATGCCTGATGCAGAACTAGAACAGAGAATGCATTGAGCACAGCGCTCCTGCATTTCGGTGTCGTGTGCAGACTTTTATTTCATCGCCTGTCTGTCTGTTGCCCTTTCCATTGAGCTTCACTAATGTCACTTTGCTCGAAAAAGAGAAAAGTCTTCGACTCCACCCCTGAGTCATTTCTAGCTGAGAGAAATGTTTTCACACACTCCACTTCACTACGCCACTTATTCACTCCGTTGATCCGTGGACTCACAGCCAGTGACCCTGCAATCTGCAGCCCACTCCTCTAACCTCTGGACTCTCACAGGCTACTGATGTACTAGACTCTCCCTCACCTGCAGCTGTATTTCTGTCCTGCTGGCTACACTCTATCCAATAAGATGCAATATAATTGGCTACCATTCATTCCGTATGGTCCCCCATCCAAGATGACATGATATCATTCACTGCCAAGTGAGCGATTCTTTATTCACACCCCAATAAGTGGTAATAAGATTGGCAAACAGTGGCGCTATATCCAATAAGTTCTAATACAATTGGCTGTCAGGATTATGTATTCATACTTAAATAAGTTGTGATACGATTTGGGTGCTGGTGGTTCTATATCCAATAAGATGTAATATGATTGGCTGCCAGCAGTTGTGGATTCAATAAGGTCTAATGCGATTGGCTCATATGGATTCTATATCCAATAAGGTAAAATATGACTGTCTCCGAGTGACTTTGAGGCACTTTGTTCTCCAGAATGTGTCCCGGAGAGCTTGGCACCGCTGCGTCTCCAGACAAAGCGAGCTTTCCAGCAGGTATTTCCCAGTCTACCTCTGCTTTGTGCCAGCAGCAGAAGCAGTTTAGAAGGCTTAGCCCACATCCATCTGCAAGCCGGCCAGAATATCTCGCCGTGTTTTCTCTGCAATACAGCCAAGTTCTCCATCTCCCGTGTGCTCGGGTTCTCTGTGAGAGAAGCTTCCAGAGTGGATTTTGTATTGTTGTGTGAAGGTTTACTTAGAAAAACTACTGGGGAAAATATCACTGGCCCAGCTGGGGTGGATACAAAAGGAATTGTAAAACACTTCTTTGAATGAACCATACTGGCTGCAGTAACTAGGGTAGCAGAGCAGGGATTTCTGGCACAGCTTCATCTACTTTCAAGGTGCGTGGTGGATGGAAAAAGTCTGAAGAGGTCAAAACTCCAGCAATACTTGTTGTATGAAAAAACAACTTTATTCACAGTCCAACGTGATTTGGCTTCACACAAATCATTTCCTGCTTATTGTGCACCATCTCCACAGCGACCTGAAGGCAGGAAAGGAATCCCCGGACTCATGGCACCGCTTCCAATCCAACTTTCTTTTGATTCTTTCTTTGATTGCACTGGGACCAAATTAATATAATGCGAAGAAATTTGAACCTATTTGCGTAAGAAAAGGAAAACAGGGGACACAAACCTCCCACGTCTCACCCTGACAAACAAAACTGACAGGATAAACAGGAAAAGAAGCACCAGGCGGATCGCATTAAACTGCATGGAATATGAATTCAGTAAATGCAGCGTTTTTAGTTCAAAGTGCATCATCTAAGATCGTCCCTTGAGCCTGCCTTTATGATTGGAGCTCTGCATGTATGAGGTCTTTATTGTACAAGCACTAACACCATGAGCCATATAGTATAAGCACAGCAAAGGGAACTATTGTTATTCAAATTCCTGCATGAAGCCTCCTCAGCGCCGTTAAGTGTGAGGAGAAAGACACCAGGCATCCGAGTCCTTTGTAAGCGGAGTGCAAACGGGAGGACATGTGGGTGGATGAATAACACCAGCTGTCTCCGATTACAAACAGGATGCATCAGCTGCTAACAGCAACTAAACATCCACTCAGTTTCAAAAAATCAAGACAGTGAGGTAAGTTTGAGCATCTCTCCAGATTTCACATTCTGGGCTGTAATCGCTAAATGTTTGCAGTGGTTCAGCTGCTTGTTGATATGCGGGAATTAAACGACGCGAGAGAATAGCTAAAAACTAGCAGGTGTATGCAGCATCCTACGTCACGCTGTTTACATATTACACCACTTATTATCGAATTAAAGCAAGGGCTGACGTTGTAGGTGTCAAATGAGATCAAGACTGTGTCACCAAACATCCCCCATCACTCCAACAATACCACCACCACACCTGGTTGTGAGTTTTATGTCCGTATGTCCATAGATTCTCAACACAGGGCAAATATCTGTGTATGGACTGTATGAATGAATAGTGTCAGTGCTCCAGGAGTATAAAAACCACATCAATGAAACATTCTGAGACTTTTGCCAACAAAAAAAAATTGATTGAGCAACATGAACAAAAACATCCAGGGTGTATCCCGCCTGCCTCTTGTTCAATGCCAGCTGGGATTGGTTCCAGCCCTTTGTGATCCTGACAAACAAAAATGGATCAATGGAAGTTTTGGAACTACAAATCCCATAATTTGGGGGCTTTGGAGAATGTTTACAGGAAGTATAACATCATGACATATCCACTGAGTCAGTGAGGTAGCTGTGTAGGTATGCAGGACAAGCTTTTTTCTGGTCGGCAGGCAAGTCTGGAGCTATGTCGTGTGTTTTTCATGATTTATCTGTAATATGTCTGTGCGTTTAGCTCTGATGAAAACTGCAGCAATCGGGGCTGAGGGTTATGAAGAATGCATGTCACAGGCACCACTGGCGTCCCAATCATCAGGCCAAACTACAATAAGTAACTTCCTGTTGTTTGAGACATTGCATGCGCTTTCGTTCCTTTCACTTCATACAGACTCTTTGCTTCACGTCTCTCCCCACACTCCTGCCTGGGGAGGCGCACAGCACAGTTTCAAAACCTCTCAGAAGTCATTGCATGCCACAGCTACTGACATCACAGGCCCACGAATAGTCTACAGTGAGAATACAGCTTGGTCAAAGCAAACCCGACTCTGATTAAACAGAAAGTGTTAAAATGATGATGGCTCGTGTACAAAGATGACATCTCAGTGACGGGTGAGTGCGGCAGAGGCAGATATCTGTAGAGCGTCTGTTAAACTGCTCTCACACAGAACCACTCACAATAATACAATGTTGTAAGTCAACAAAGTCAACAGCCAAATGCTCCGCTCACTTGTTACCTCTCGATCTCACCGAGTCAAATCATTCTCTTACTAAACCGACCCAGCCGTCAGATAAATTCACATTACCTCCAGTTATTGTTACCAGATGAATACGTGAGCCGAATCTTCCAAAATCTCAGCTCACCTGTTGATCTAGAAAGAGTTATTCATGCAACTATGCAACTCTACCTAGGCATATTTTAGGCTACCAGTTCTCAGCAGCACGGGTACTAACAAGGTCCAAGAAACGAGCCCACGTCACCCTTACAGTATGCTGGCTTCCTGTTCACTTCAGTCTCAAGTTCAAAAACATGTTAGCATATATACATATATATACACACTCGATCTCTCATCCATCTTTCTTGTTTTTTAGTCGGCAACTAACCAAGATACACCCTGAGAATACTCGTCAAATACTTTAAATTGCCTCTTCTTAGGCTGTGGGTCTGATGGGATCCTCTTTTATAGAAAGAAGTGATAAGCAGATGGCTGGGGAGGCGCTTGTCAAGGCTGATGTAGCAGAACAGCTTTCCAAGGCCTGTTTGAAGGATGGTCCTCTTTTGCAAAAGAAAGAAAAAAGTGGAAATAACGTGAACCTCTGGTGCTCTAACCCTTCATAAAACCTGAAAAGCTCTCAGACGCATCAAAAATACAGAGCATATAATGTTACATAGACACATTATGCCTCTACTCACCGAGCATGATGAGGGTGGTTGTGCCTTGTTCGTTTCCAGAAGGATAAGTGGCGTACTCGCATGTATAGCGACCAGCGTCGGACATTTTTAGGTTGGAAATCCTAATGGACGGGTTCTCCAGACGGTTGTGGAGGAAGACAACCCGGTCTTTGAAGGACAAGTTGGGGAAACTCTGACCGTAGATAGGGTGATATACAGCGATGTTGTCCCTCTGGCCATCGATGGGTTCCCATATCCAAGACACCTGGTTAGAACAGATCGTGTGAAAAACAGTCGTCACGTCTTCTTCTTCTGTGCAGAAGCATTTTTCAATTTAAAGCTAAACTAATAAGATTTTTGAAGAGAAGGGGAAGTAAACAGGAACTATAATGCTGTGCTTTATAACTTCATCTTTTTTTTTGGTCTATTTTTTAAAATTTGACCTAGCTGGTAGCATTTCCTGTTTGTAATGTTGCTTTCAATGTACAGACTACAAACTATCCCTGGATTCATTTCATGCTCAGTATTGTGAGTCCAGGAAGGACTTTTTGCTAGATTCAAAATAAATACATGTTCTGAGTTTGTCAGACTAAAGACCATCCAGCTAAATTTGAATGATTAAAAATATCGACAAGTTTATGAAATTAAGAGTCAAAAATGAGCAGTACTCTCAGCTCCAGGACTGTGGGGGATTATGCTCAGGGTGGCCTCAACGCATCATCAAGCCACCTTTTAGGACCGCCCACAAAATCCTGGAGTGAAAACTTTAACGTCTAACTCCACATTTCAGTAATACATCGTTCAAAGTCTTTTCAGCAACTATCTTCCAACATATTGAATATATTTTGAAAGAAATCTCAGAACTGCCTTTAAGAGTTTGTAAGAGCCACAGGTCAACCACTGACCTTGGTGAGTAAACCACATCATACTGTACACTGAGCTATAAAAACTTGTTTTCAGAGCACTGGCATGCTCCTGTCCTTCTCCTCACATTTAATTTTCAGAAGTTACATTTATTTTTGACATTTCTCTGCACAAGAACTAAAATCTGCGCTGGTCTATCTTCACCAAAACCTGAAACGATGTTGCAAAATGTCAGACTCAATTAAACCTGTCTGCGTAAGGAGCCAATAATCTAAAACAAAATGAAGGAGGTCTCTCAGACTTGCAAACACTCTCTCAAGCATCCGGCTGTCATTTGGCGGAGAGTCATCTCACAGGCGTTTTCTGATATGTGAAAGATATTGATATCTGCTGAGACTCTACCGGCAAGGGAGAATACTGTGATGTTATCAAATTGATTTTCTTTTCTCTTCAGTTTCCAAAGTGACAGCGTTAAATACAAACTGCTGGCTAAGGTGGTAGACCAGGAAGGAGAGGGAATAAAGTTCATCAATACAAATTTAGCAAACATCTATTAAATTTATGACGTCTAGAGAAAGGAGAGAGAGAGAGAAAGCAGGCGGGGTTGAAGGCTGAAGAGGAAGATGGATTGTAACCCAGATGTCGGCGCAAATTAGCAGATGAAACTCCCTCGTTAGCTGCAGATTGTGGAGAAAATATCATAGAGGGCAATTTAGGCCCGTCTGCAATTTCAGTTTTTGTATGCGAACAAATTGCTTATTGATTCCATCCACAACACAGAAGGGGAACAGATCACACCAGGATCAAATCGAAGCAGCTCAGAGCGTTTCTTTTCTCTTTCTCTCTTTTTGCTTTAGCCTACTTGCCGTGTGATAGTGCATCAGAGCAGGTTAGTTGGTTCCAAATAAGTTGTCATCTGGGATTTGATAAAATAAATTGACTTCCAAATAGTCACAAGTTCTCATTTTCTCCCTCTCCTCTCTCCATCAGGTAAGATCAAGTTCAAACAAACAGAGCGAGCGAGCTGTGTGAAAGTTATTTCCCCCGTCCTCGTGCTGGTGCTAAGCGAAACTCATCCAGACCAAACGCTGGAACATAAACAACATTAATATTTAAGAATTTAGAAAACGAGGTGTTTCCTCCTGCTGATCAATTAACCTGTGGACGGCTGCATGCTTTAAACTAAGTGTCAGATTGTAAACAGCACCATCATCAACAACTGCATCTGCCAAATCGTGCAAACAGCAGATCCATTATTCCTCTCTAAAGCGTACTTGCCCTTAACTGTTCACCCCTGCTTCCATGTTTGTGCTCAGCTAAGCCAAACACTCACAGACACAGTCACTGCGCCCACATGCAGTCAACACTCTATTATGCTAATTTTCTGCTTGTCAAGCCACAATAGTCTAAAGTTACTCTTCGAATTTAGTGCCAATCATCAAAAAGGAAATGCAGATGAATGGGCGCGTCTATCTATTAGCGTTCTGTGAATATTAGGCGTTTGGCATTGAGATAATCCATAATCACTGACGCACTGCAGAGGAAGAGGGATGAAGGTAACTAAAGGAGAGCCTGTCAAACCTTAAATATCTTCGCACAGATCTCTTCAGTGGATGTTTAATTCATGCACATCTTGATTTATTGGAAATAATTTGGTTTCATCGCTTTTTGGCACTTTTGCTTTTAATCAATATACCAACTTTTTCAGCCAGTCAAACTTTTTTTTGCCTTTTTTTAAATCTTATTTTTGGATTTTCCATCATTTCCAATCTGATTTTTTTTCATGTTGATGGATGGAAACGCACTAAATGACTTATTATAAGACGGTTTAGGACCACAAGCTGTTTTCTCAGAGTATTCCTTTAACTCTGTGGTTCTCAAACTGTGGGGCAGTCCCTACTGTTGGTTTGGAGCCACTGCAGGTGGAAAGTATGGAGTGATATTAAGTTGAATGAACGTGACTTATGTTGGGAAAATAAACAAACCCAGCTGAGCTTAATTTCACAAAAATTCTTCTGAAGTGTGCCAGAAAAAGTTTGAGAATTTCTTTGTCAGAGCGTTCATGTTTTTGTCTGCTCAGAGAGAACCAGTCATCTCTTTATATCTCACTCCGTTAGGCACGATCTTCCTCTGACATGTTGAGCTTTAGTGCTCCCAAAGCTTTTCAAAACTCAGCGTCGTGTTCCATCTTCTCACCTGTGTGAGTTTGGTCCGGCCTGCTCCGTCAGTGAACTGGCAGCGGAGATCGACAGACTCTGTGGGATACGCCTCCACCTCCTCGTCGACTCTCACTTTCTGAGCCCTGATACCTGGAGGCAGACGAAAAAGGAAGACAAAGAGGGAGATTATGCATCGTCCACAAAACCAATATTGTTTGAATAATTGAACATGTTTGTTTGTGTTGAAACTAAAAGGGGAACTCGAACAAACAGAGGCTCAGACTGAGGCGGAGGGAGGGCGAGCGCTCTTGTAGCATCGGAGCATTATTAGTATTTCATTATGAATCTGCTGTTATTCAAATGAAACTGCGGTGATTGATGTTTTTCCCTCCCACTCATTCTGTTCCCGTCAGAAGAGAAGATCGACCCGCTTAATGCGTCGTAGGCGAATTAAAAACAAGGTTGGAGAAAAGAATCAAGAACGCAGAGAGAAAGACAAAGAGAGGGAATAAAAAAAGAGAGAGAGAGAGACAAGTTCATTCAAGACAGAGAAAAAAAAAACACATTTGAATCATGAGTCTTTGATAACGAGCCTCAGGCAGAGCCTCATCCAACTTCCTGCAGCTAGGCCCTTCCTCATTACAGCAAAAGCTCGTCTATCAGTCGGCATCACTAGGGGGCGAGCCTTTAGGAACGCCGCGGCAGCTCGAGTACCTCTCCGCTTAATCTGTTTGAAATTCAGTGCAAGGCGCCGAGCATGAGTAAGAGTGTTGAGAGAGCAGGGCCGGTCAGCGAGGCCAGCGCAGGTTCACCGAAAAACAAGCCGGGAGAGCTGCCCGGTCCGTTCCAACTTAAACAGAGATGAAAGGAGGACGGTTAGAGCCACGGACTATCTCAACACCGTGCAGCCGCTGACCTGCAGGCCGGTTCAGAATACTGAGTTTAAATTGGACGAGTGGGGCAGCTTTTCTTAACATTCGCCTCTTATTCTCCATATCATCTGACTCAACCGTGTGCAGGAGTAGCAGTCTGAGTCACTGAGGCCCAGATTCATGTGCTGCAAGCTTCTTCTGAACCTACACTTCCTCTTTTTACCTTTTTGTGAGAAATCTGTCACCGTGCAGCTGTGATACCTTCTTTCTTTCCTCCCGCCAAAACAAGAATCACCGATTCTGTCAGGCCCCTGCGTTCAAATGCACTCGGCAGGAGAGCCATGCTTCCGCCGAATTTCCGATGGATTTGACAAATAAAACTGATGTAGCAGAAAAAGCATCTGAGGCTTTCGACTGAAACTTCCAACTAGTTTGCATTTGAGAGCAGCAGGAAACCCAGAGCGTGACAAATTCTGCCAAACAACAAGGATTACAAAAGCACACCTAGTACAGTGTTTAAAGTGCACGGAGGCCTCGTCGTGCTGTGTACCACCTTGTGAAAAATGTGTTCATTAAAAGCACTTCAGCGGCTGACATGAATCGTCCCTGCCTCTTAGCGATGTCTCTTTTTATTTGGATTAGTTGTAAACAAGCAGCCCTCAACCGGCGAGACAAACTGCTGCAGAAAAGAAAGAAATATAGAAATCTACATTTGCTGTGTTGCATTTCTTGAAATGAATGAACTTTAACGAACTTGTAAGTCCTTGTAATCATGGGAGGGAGAAAAAAAGACAAATTGGCTCAAACAGAATAAGTAAGAAAAACAAAAAAAGGAGAACTTGTAATCCTCCAGTCCAGTCCGAGTCCGGCAGCTCTGCAGCATGTTCGAATCAGACGAGGCTTCGAGTGGCATTTTGAAACTCGCTGATTGTTCGTGCTTTGGAATCAAGTCATTTTGCGACAATGAGCCTCATCATCAAATCTTCTGATGCTCACTTGAGTAACCTCAACATATCATGATGCTTTGCTTAGTATTTCCTCCACTTCTCCGGCTCTTTTAGCTGCTCTCTGCTGCCTGGCATTCACACAGTGATCCGGACCCCTGCCATGAACCCCCTCCCGCTGACCCGGGGATCAAATCCTACCAAGGTCTTTTCTCCTCCCTCTCCCGTTTTTTGCTCGCTGCCCTCTCAGCCAGCCTCTGCGCCTGCAGAGATAAAATTCATGCGGGGAGCTGGCCTCGAACTCTCTGCACAAGAAAAAGGGGCTAAGCACTTGCTAACCAGCAGCTAGCCCCGGGTGGTTCCAGTGGAAAAAGCCTCTTAGTGTGTGTGAAGGATTGATTAGGACAATATGCTACATGCCACAGAGTGGAGGTGAATGGGCGAGCTGGGGCTTAGCCTGCAAATCAGCTGTAAAACACAGTCACACTGACAAAGAGTGCAAATGGTGTGTGAGTGTGTGTGTGTGTGTGTGTGTGTGTGTGTGTGTGTGTGTGTTGGGTTGTTTGGGATTTACGGCATGCATGCATCCACGCGGCCACCCATGTGTGCAGAAATGAATTTTGTGTGTGAAGGCATATGTATGCTTAATGTTGTGTGTGTGTGTGTGTGTGTGTGGTCACGGTACATCTGTGTGTGTGTGTGTGTGTGTGTGTGTGTGTGTGTGTGCATTAAATCAGAGCATCTCGTTGTAGTGTGAGTGCACATGAGACTGACTCAGTCACTGAACCACAGTCTCTGCCCTGAGGGACACAATGGGCTGTCAAACCAGTTACCCATTCCCACTGTACGACCCGACACACACACACACACACACACACACACACACACACACACACACACACACACGACGAGTTTTTCCATGGCGTAAACAAACAAGAACACCTAGAGTTAATCTCAGTCTCTGTTATTTGCTTCTCCTCCCATCACATTCTTTAGTTTTTTCTTCTCTCATGCACAAACAGATTAATTTCCCCTAATTAAGCACATCAACACACAACTCCCTGTGTTCATGAAGAAGCTGAAATACAAACACACACACACACACACACACACACACACACACACACACAAACCCGCGGCCTCACCAAAGTCATGAATCACACAACCCTTTGGATTATTCATAGTGGTCAATGAAATCTCTTCAGTGACGCAGGAGAAAGTAATAAAGACAGAGAGAGAGGGAGGAAGAGGGGATGATGGAGGAAGATAAAGGAGGTAGTCAAACACAGAGAGAGGTCAGGAAGAAGTGTGGAAGGAGGGGAAGATGAAGACGGAAGAAAAATATATGGTGAAGGATAAAATGCAGCAGAACAGAAGAGCGACACAGGAAGAAGGTTTCAAAATGTAAAGTGACTAAAGGAACGAAATGACTGAAGGAGAGCGACGGAGCTGCAGAGGCAGACTGAAGGGACAGAGGAGGAAGGACTGAAAAGGCAGAAAGAAGCAAGAAGAATGACAAGAGGCTGCAGAAAGGTTTGAAAATGGCCAAAAAGAGATCTGAGAAAAAGGTAAAACATGGAAGAAGTGAACGTAAAGGTGCAGAGAGCGCCATGTCATATCAGAAGTGATTCAGTTCCTCGGTCTGAAAGATGAGCAAAAAAAAAGATGGATTTAGTCTCTCCTCTTTCACCTCACGCTGACCCACGTTTTTCAGCCAGAAGCACTCACTTACATGTTTCTTTTAAATTTTTAGAAAGGGTTTATCGAGTTGCAATAGCAGAAATAGTTCTAGAGCAGCCTGAACCACACGCAGACTGAAAGTCAACCCTGATCCCGCCGGAGCTGGACAATGGTTATGATTCCACGAGAAGTTTCAGAAGCGTCACTTGATCAGTTTAAATGTATTCTGTATTTATGCTCCACACTAAAGAGCGGTATCTTTCCTTTCACACAGTTCATCCAAGTTTCCAGCCATCAAGAAAGTTCAGAAATGTTTCTGACAGGATCTTTAAAGAGATGAATAAAGAAATAAATTCAGTGAGTTGCCTCTTCATGCAGACAGAGAATAAAAGCAGTTCAATGACCAGACAATACACCTGAACTTTGTTTTTAATCCACCTGTGTATTTTCCCCTCACACACTTTCAAACAATCACTGGAGGCAAACTTTGTGCCCTTTGAAATCACATGTAATTGCCGACTGTGGTGCTGCTCTCCATATTTCCATGAGCGCTTCACGTAAACTCGTCCTGCCATCAGGGAAATTGGTGTCATTGCACCGCTGCGACTCATCTTTTCAGGCCTTTCCATTATTTGCTTGCAACCCTAATAATCACACAATTCGCAGCTTATTCAACTGTCGCACTCAGTGACAGTCGCAGCGGATTGAAGCATCAGCTAAACGTAAATGGAAAGTCAAAGAGGGGAGGCGGTTAAATGAATGGCCACACTCTGCTTCCTTCCCAATGCACCAGAGAGATGAATCACAGTTAATTGACATTTAGAGGCTTGTGGCATTTGCCTGTTTATGTGGAGCTTTCCCATGTAGACAGGCACGCAGCATGAGCGTGAGGGACGCACACTCATCCACATTAACATCCAAATCACATACTTACAGAGAGCACTGAACCACAGCTGCTTTTTTTTTCTTCTTTCTGTCAGAACGTCATAATGTCAGTGACGTCAGCTTTAATCTGTTTGATTACCAGACGCAGAGCTGAAGGTGCGGCATGGAGAATTATTTATGTGTGATGAATCTAATTCAGAAAGTTATTCATTTACTTCAGACTGTGTGAATATATCAGAGTAAGGGCCAGATGATTGGAAGCCTCTGTCTCATGTTGATCGTGATGCAGGGA
Organism: Larimichthys crocea; assembly: GCF_000972845.2. Lineage (NCBI taxonomy): Eukaryota > Metazoa > Chordata > Actinopteri > Sciaenidae > Larimichthys > Larimichthys crocea. Next base: position 10,280,037 of record NC_040023.1, read on the forward strand.
CTGGACAGGTTATTACCGTCCAACGACATGTCATCAGGTGCTCGTTAATAACCAAAATAATTCATATTTTGATTTAAGATGTCTTGTCTGTCTCTATAAAGCATAATTAATACTCGGTCCCTCTTCACACAAATCAGGGGTCTCCAAACTACGGCCCGCGGGCCACATCCGGCCCACTTAACGATCCCAAACAATCCCTCTAAACATGGCCTATTTTTCAAAATTGCATTTTCCTATTATAAAATATCCACACTTAATGATTAAGCTTGGCATTCTAATTAAAATCTACCTTATTTACGAACTATTTACAGTACTAGCTAATTTTCATCCCCTCACACAATGGTATATTCCGACGTGACTTTGCTCGTAATCAACTCGGCGGGTCAGGGACGGCCGCACGGTGCGGGAGGATCCCCTCGTGGGACCTCTCCCCGGCGCTGGCTGGCCTCCACGAGCTTTACAGCGCCCTCCTGCCTGGACCTCGACGCTTCCCGGGGCCGTGGACTTAGTGCTCGCTGCGCCCTCTCCGCGACTGTCGAATCGCAACGTAACGCAACTTTCACTTCCTCCCGCAACAAAATCACAACAAAAATGTAAAAAGCACCGCAATTTAACTTTAACCGCAATTTTTTTGAAAACCTCATGCAACATCAGGGATTTTAGGCCGCAACTATTTCAAAAAAGACCGCAAAATCCTGGTGGGACTGATATCATTTCCGGTTATAGACTGACCCCAGCCCCCCATCACAGAAAGGCAAGTTGATGTGACCCGCACCGAAAAAAGTTTGGGGACCCCTGCTATAAATATATTAGTTTTTAAATGATGAGTTTTGTGTCTTTTACTTGAACAGAGGAAATGCTCGTTAGTGACCAAAGAATCAAGCACACAGAGCGCTGAGTGTAAGATGCACGACTCCACTTCTTCATATCATGTACAAACTAGCACTGAAACAATTATCGAAATTACGATAGCCAATTGTACGCAGTGTTGGGTAACATGAAAAGAAAAACACCCAGGTGCTCCAAGTACTTCAAATTTCAAGTACAGTACTTGAGTAAATGTAAATTAAATTCCATGACTGCCCATTATACACTCAAGGTGCACAATGTCCAGAACAAGTGACACTAAATGTTCACACTCTGGAGCCTTGAAAGAAGAATCGGTTCTAAAAAAATCACTCTGAAACGAAGCGTTCAAGTCCTGCGCTGATCCAGGAACATCTGTCTCGGCAGCACCTGCAGGTACAGGAGGTTAACCGTGTGATCACTTCACTTAATCATTTCTCTGTCCTCCAGCTTTTTGTCGCTCAGGTAGAAAACGCAGGTTGAGGTGAGACACGGCGTCTTTTGTCGAGAGACAGCTGTCGAGAGTGTCGAGCTATCAAGCATAAATTAAGCTCAAGGCCACTGCTGTAACCGTGCGGGTAACAAGGGATGGAGGAAAGGTTTGAAAGATTCATGCAGAGAAAATTGTAATCACAGTTACTTGGCGCCGCATGGCTTGTGGCAATCTGCTTTCATTTTATGAGGGATTTCAATATGAGGACAAATACAGTTTTACATGACAGATGGGAGGACACTGCTGACAGATACCAGTCCTGATAAATATACAGGTGATGCTGGAACAGTCGAAGTCAGTCGATGTCGCCTAGATTTGTTTAATGCACTTCCAAAATCAGGAGAGGGTTTGTCCCTGGGCGTCTTGTTACTGAAGCTTAAATGACTGCAAGCTCAAACAGGCTGTGAACGCAGCACTGATGTATTAGGATCATTTCAAAGTCGATACAGTGAACTTGTTAGCAAACATCCAGCAGGTACGGAGAATCATTACTGTTCATTTGGAGTCGTATTTCAGGACGTCTGATGAATTTAAGTCCAACATCCCGGCTGCTTTAAGTTTAAATTATTCTCGTCTCCATGAGTTTACAGAAAAAATATCCAGCTAGTCTCTAACTTTGTCTCTCTGAAAGTGTGAAGCAGTGCGGATGCAGATTGTAAAACTGAAACAACGAGCTAAAAGGAGCTAAAACGCTCCTGTCGGGTGACGGTTTCCTCCGGGTTCACGTACAAGTGACGCTCTTCACACAACTAATCATGTGACCTGCTGCTGAGAAATCATTATTTTAGCCACTTCTGGAAGAGAGTGATATCAATCACTGTGGACGGATGCATTTCACGCGCAGCAGAGTCATTAAACAGGTCGACACTCGTGACATTCACACGTGAAAAAGGAAACCGATCCAATCCCTCAAATGTGACGTGGAAGAGGAGCGATGAGCCGGGCCGGTGCTGAGCGACCGTCTCCACCACCGTGCCACACTGGGGGAGCTGAATTACCGGTAATTGACATTTGACAGCTCATAATCATGGCATTTTGCGTTGGCTTTTCTGTAACAGAACACTGATCAAACAATGCGGCAGAGGGAAAGGAGGATTAGTTGTCATGAGGACAGCTTTGGTTAGCTGGCAGCCTAAAGGTCCTGGCATCTGTGAGGGTTTGTTACCACAAAGATGTTAATGCCGCTGAAATGAATTCCAAAATGAAAAACACAATCAACGGAGGCCGATGAAAAGAGGAATATTCTCTCTAATGAGTCTTTCTCTTATTTTCAAAAATATTAAGTTATCTCTTCACTTATTAATGTCCATACTTTCTGGCATAAAATTTAAAGTAGTGATATTAGAAGTTCAAAGATAACAGATTATTCAAATCCTTGAATGAAAAATTCGAGCAAAAAAAAAAAAAAAAGATTTTATTCAACAAATAAACAGCAATGAGCTGTGATTTAGAACCACAGATGTATTAGTGTTACTGGCCATGAAACATTCACATTCTGAATTAGAAACTGTCAGCAAATCATCAATTATTACAGATATTTGATCGTCTGGTTCCTTTCTTTCGAAAACTGACAGACAGAATCATCCATATGTATGAGACACTGAACTAAATTACACTGATCTGCCCAAACACAGTCGATTCTTTGTACCGAGAACAGAGCGGACCACAAAGTTCTCACATTACCGCAGGAATTGTTGGCTTGCCACACATCACTAACACTGAATTAACTCTAATTGGCACTGAAAGCTCGGGGTCTTTGCGTGATTATATATAGCTCCTACAGCATAGAGTGTCACCGTGTCACTTTGTAGAAATTCAAATGGAAAATTGCAAAAAGTTCGTCACAGCTGGAAGCAGAAATCAGAAATCTGCAGCATGTAACTGTAAGCTCGGTTAACAGACGCTCTGTGTGATGTGATTTTTTATTTTATAGAAACTCAACCCTGCAGGCTCATCCCACGCCATCGCGCAGGTCTCTAAAATGTATTCATGAACATAAAAGTGACAATTTGACTTTCTTTACATCATAAGATAGTAAAAAAATGAGGGGGGGGGGAACAATGGAGAGTTCTCGCTGTGTAAAAAAAGAAAATTTGACTCACTAATTTTTAAAAGGCAGAGAGAATCTTGCTCCGGTGGTGTGTTTGACTTCCTGAGGGTCGAAGCGCAGCAGGAGAGCACTCAAACATGTAAATGAATTGAATAAGTCGGCGTAAGAAAGGCAGATTTATGTGGATTTTAAATTTTAATGGTTTTATTATTTTAAAATGTCAGTGTTTTTTTGATTTTTCTGATGAAGTTGCCAATTTTGATAATTTGTTTGGCTTTTATTTTCCAGGTATGTGGTAAAAACTTTTCGTGCTGTCAGCTGGTAGCTTTTCTTTTCCAGCTGACAAACCATTAACTCCAGTTATGATGATTTCATAATCCTCTTTGTGTCGAGGAACCGATACGGCCTTTGGACCAGTGAAACCTTTTTCAAAATGCTTCTGCAATTTCCCCAAAATGAGCGATGAACTCACTGACAAGACGTCTGCCGTTAGTCATTTCTGAAGCGTTTGATTATGCCGTTAATACGACTCTACAGCGTCTGCAGCATGTGATGATTGTGTGTTTGTGTGAGACTTACAGTGAATGAGAGAGAGAGAGATTACCCGGCTGTAATTGGTGTTTGACATTAAATGACTTCCACTGTAAGTTTGTTACCGTCCTTTTGACGACAGATGAAGCAGCGATTTTGCACCATCAAGAGTCTGACAAGGTTCATGATCCTCCACACAAAAGCTGTTGTTATCATAATGAATAGGTGGCAGATATGCAGTTTAGTTACACTGTAGAAATTGCAGCTCACCTCGGTGCAAACAGCTTTCAAGTCCCGCCTGTTCAGTTATGTCACCCGTGCATGTCTAATAAAAAAAATCATCAACTGAAAAGGATAAAACAGAAAAGTGTCAGGTCTGAACATGAGGTCACACGTGTGTCGAAGCCTGATCCCTGAGGGAAATGCATTGTTACAGGTTGTAACTTTAACTCGCAGTGGTGCCACAGAGCAATGAAGACTCTGGCTGGACTCCTGCAGGCTTCATATGTGGAGGTTAATAAGTTAATTGGTGACTGGTTTCTCTCTGTCTCTGAAGATCTGCTGACCCTGCCTTTCATCTAACGTCAGCTGGGATCAGCTTCAGCCCCGCGACACTGATACGAATAATCGATCATGGAAAATGGACGGACACAAGAAATAGTCACATGCTTTTTTTAAAAATATATATTGTTGTCATCTGCAGAGAGAAAAAAAAACATGATGGGAATGAAACTTATATGAAAATATCACCAGGCACAACCTCACCAACATGTGTGCAGTTTGTGTTTGTGCTGCAACCTCTGAAAATCTGATAAATGAAAACCCAACACTGGCTGCTTCCCATTGATTCATTGTCCTGTCACATCTAACATGACACATGACGATCTCACAACATTTTCTGATGTCTTTTGGTCTTAAAATCGACCGTGCACAAACTGCAGGAGAAGAGCTGCTTCAGGCTGAATGTTTGCTGGTCTGAGTCCAGGAGTCTTTTCTCACCAAGGAGGATTACTAAGTTAACTGAATATCTTTGATGAGAAAACCCCAAACACCCTTCAAAGCTGGAACATGGCCTGAAGTATAAGAAAAAATAAGCTGATGTGGGTGTTACAGGGTGTCCAGATAACTTTGTAGTGCTGCTCGTGGACAGGCTGGAAAAGTGAACAAGAGATCGTACAACATACGCCGCATAAGTGCCTTTGAGCGAGGTATTGTACCCTTGAAGCTGATCGGTGGCTGTTGTCCCCAGGTGCTGAATCTATGTGACTGTATAAATATAGACACAGGATAGTGCTGAAGAAGTTTTAAGCTCAGAAAAGCTTCCCAGGATGAAGCAAAGTTAAAGAAAAAAAGTAAAAGTGCAGCTCAGTGTGTTTGCACGAGTGTTCTCAGGCACAATGTACCCAGAGATGGTACATAATCTACAAAGAAAAGCTTTCTGACTGAAAGCTTCTAACAGCGACGTTAAGTTCAGTACCTCAGGTTTACCCAGGCTCTGAACTCATCATGTACGGCATAAAAACAAATACATGAACATTTGAAAAGGCAGCAACACCCAAAATCTACAAGAAGAAGAGCAGACGAAATGAGAGTTCATGAAAAGAACATCCACCGTGCTCGCTTTAAGACTAAACGCTGCTGATGAGACAAATAGAGCGTGACGCTGACCACACGCCGCGCTGCATTAAATGATGCATCTCTGTCACATCTTTGCAAAACAAAAGCAGCGCAGCGTCGAGTCAATGGCTTTTGTTCCGTGCTCCCTTTCATGTGCAGGCATTTCTTTTCACGGCCCTGCCTTGTTGATCAAGGCTGCGCCGCTCTCCTCGCAGCTCCATTGAAGAGTTTGCCTTCCCTATCTGATGTTCCTCCCCTGCTCAATACACTTCTGTTGCACAGATCAAAAGGCCAGCGAGGAATTCATCAAAAGGAATTATTCAAAAAAAGAAAGAGGAGAAGAGGATCAAGATATGAGACATGTAGCTCTGAACAAATTAGATGCTTATCCAATATCGGTAGAAAGGACAAGCGAAGGCGAAGGGGCCGCGGCGAGCGGAAAATTGGGAAAGAATAGAAGCAGGATTTTAAAAAAAAGACATGACAGTGTGAATCTCATTTCATTCGTTACCATTTGTTGAATTAGGGAAGATACAGCAGTGATATCTCAGGGCAGAAATGTATAGATCAGATGGTACATGATAGCTACAGCCTTTAAACTTCAAGTGCTCACAGAGCGTCGCGTGTTCTCTGTGATCCGACAGCAACAATATCAACCACGTCAAGACTGAAGCAGATTTACGTCCCAAAAACTAAAGCGCCGACTTGCAAACACTGTCAGTGATCATCCGGTCCAATTACATTCAGCCAACTCTGTCGTGTCCTCGTGGAACTTCTGAAAAAACGCATGAGCAAGAGCGTCCTCAGACATAATTACGTGTTATCAATCACTCTCGCGTTCGTTAAGCTCCCCCTGTACTGCACGCGACCTCTCACATGCTTCATTGGTTTCTAAATAAACTTTTTGTCTTTGCAGCTAAGGACATGCGAGTGCAGCGACTGTTTCCAGCATTTCAGCCAAATGATTCACAGCGATGGAAATATTTGTACCAACTATTTTTTTTTTTTCACCAGTGATTAATCAGCTTGTTATTGTTTTGATTTATAAAAATATCAGTTTTCAGAGATGACATATTCAGACTGCCTGTGCTGTCTGACCATCAGACCGTCCAAAATCCACAGATGCTCCATTATCAATGACATTAACATACAAATGGACAGTGTTGTTTTTTCTCATTTCTAAATGAGCGAAACAATTACTAGGTCATCAAAATTGGGGATTACTTTTCTGTCAATCAACTAATTGATTACTCCACTAATTGATCCAGTGTGAGTACAGATGCTGGCACGAAGCCCTGCTCATTTTTTATTTCCATTTTTTTTTGCCAGGCTGCTCCTGGCACTGCCGTGCCCTGCACTTATCTTCCAAGCAATCACCACCATCTATTTCCCGCTCTGTATTTTTGGGTCCGGCCTCTCTTCGGCCGTTCGCCCAGCTCTGACTGTGAGGATGCTGTCCAAGTACAAACAGTGCCAGTCTCTCTGTTACGTCCACCCACACCACAATCAGGTGTGTTTAGCATCCCTGTTATAAGCCCATTAGCGATTACTTACAAGCAAGTGCCTCCTTTCTGCTTTATGATCTGCTTTTTAACCCGCGCCTGGCGCTCCAAGAAAGGTTTATGACTCACTGTGTGTGCATGGCACCTGCCACTCTAATATCTAATATTCATTTCTTATCTCAACTGTGCCTGCTTAATAGGACGTAATTAAATACTTTCTCTGCATCGCATGGGTCCACTCTTTAAGACAGGGCTGAGAATAATCCAGCAGCACATATTTCTGTAAAAAATTCAGACCTTCAGCAGGTGAGTTTAAAAATAATTACCCCCAAAAAGAAGCCATGTGACTGCCAAGTCAAGCCATAAATATGCATAATGGTTAACAGCAGCGGAGATTATAACCAATTATAGGAGGGAGCTAAATAAGCTGGAAACATTTAACATTTTACAAGCAAAACAAATTTATCACAAAGTCTGATCCTTGTTTTTCCACAGGTTTCACATATTAGATTTGTTTTTAATCTGTTTTCTTTTTTATGTGACTCATCACTTTTAGGGTGGCTGACACTGTGAATCACTGAGATAGGCGGGTGGATTTCAACAATGGGGGTGGATTTGGCTCATTTCATTTCAAAGCGACGTGGGTCCATTTTAACAAGCGCTCTTCAGTAAAAACACTAAGACGAGAGAGTAATGTGGCCAGCCAAGCACTGAGCCCTAATTACTGATATTTTCTGCCAGAACGAGAAGCAAGTGGCAAATAACCGGATTACAAAGCTGAACACAAATTAATAAGGGGGAAGATCAGGAGACAAACACCAGTGTTAAAGCTTCTGACAGTGTCGCAGAACTGGGATCGGAGGCGGACGGGATTCGATCCATCGAGACACATGAGGAGTAATTAAATTAGGAGGTTTAAAATGGGGATCAGAGATCATTGGAGGTCCTTGAAGCGCTCCCAGGGAATGCTCATCACTATTGATCTCCCTCTCCCTGGAACAAAACTGGTCTTTATATGCGTCTGTTCAGGAAGGTTTGGTGGAAAAGTAAAAGTGTTTCAACCAAAAAATGGATAATTTGCCTGTTCGACAGTGAATCCACTTCAGTGAACGTACTTCAGGAGATCTTCACTCACAGACAGAAAGCCTGTTGCGTTGGAAGACAAACTAATCACTAATAAAGCAGGTACAGGAATCCTCGTCAACCTCCTGGACCTCAGACAGATGTCAGAGCGCTCGACAGAGAAAAGCTGACTCTGTGATGAACTCCTGGATTCGTTACTCCGACAAGTTCCCGTCTTCACAAAGTGTGTTGGCGCCACTGTTTTCATTAACACACTCATTTCTTAAGCTTAGTTTTGTTGCCATAACCGCAGTCTGTCTTTCCAGGCACAGCTAACGTTCAAACAGCATTATAAAAACATTACCATTGTCCAATAAGATGCCCCGTCTGGTTATGGCGTCGGTTCAATGAAGCAATCATGAAGCAAAGTGCATTTTTATCTTCTCATTAATGCTTTAAATGCCAAAGCTTCCCTGCAGTTAAATTATTGATTACATTGTTAAAGTCCTTCTCAGAGTGAGGTTTACTTTTTTATTGTGTGTCTCCTCACTGAGGTGCATTCAGGTGGTGTTGGATTTATGAGCTACCCAGCCCCCCCCATCCCATCATGTGACTGTTATTGCTTTTACCAACAGAGCCAGAAGAGACAGCCTATCATGCACAGCGATAAAGTTTATATAGACACCCTGTAGGTGACACTTAGCCTGGCTACTAATTTGATATATAAGTAAACATGCTTTGATACCTGCAGGGCTGCTGGATGGAAAAGTTCTGAACTTTCTTATATAGAGTCTGAAGCTGGCTCATTACTGACTAATCACTCTTTTTTGTTTTTTTACAGCTTACTCACCATGAAGTTTGGAAATGTGGAGTGAGTTGGCTGAGTGAGCTGCAACGTATTCATGACTTGGAGAAAACTATGACCTGACAGGACATTAACGCCGGGCAGCGGGCATGATGAGCCTCTTGTTCATGCTCGGTAAACGCCTCGTGCAAAACATGAAGAAATGAATGCAAACAATAACTCATTCCTCATAGAGCCTGATGATATTCCACATGCTGATGAGGCAGCGCGGGCTCTCTTAGGACGCGTTAAGTCAAACAAACAGAAGCCCGGACGGAAACATTTGCAGGAGGGGACAAAAAGCTCCAGTGTAGAAACAAAAGAGAACAATGAGAAGAAGAGCGTAAAGTGCAGCGGCAGGCAGAGCACAGCTGAATAAAACAGGACGGCGAGAGTGAGACAACAGAACGGCGAGGCAGAAAGTCAGACAGACAAGAGCAAAACAAGTGGAAGTGAGCTGAGGGGGTGAGGAGAGGAGCGTTGGATATGCAAACGAGGAAAAGAGGCGTGCAGACGGCAGGACGGGGGGAGCTGCTGCTCTTTGTGTCCTGAAATGAAGAGAAACCAGAAGAAATGGATGCAGGCCTGGAGGGAGGGAGGGCAGAACACTGTGTACCAGCACATTACAGTCTGAAATTACATAGGACACAATCTCTCCTCGCTCCCTGCTACAATTCAATTCATACCCAGGATTCCTATTTGTCTCCCCCTCGCCCCGCTACAACTGAATTCATATCCAAGAACCTATTTTCTCCTCCCTCCCTCGCTCCCTCGCTCCCCCTCTCTCCTTCTCCTCCTGGTGCAGTGATGACAGCTCCACCATATTAAGAGTGTGAGAACTGCTGCGACTGGGCATCTGCAGGTGTGTGTGTGTGTGTGTGCGTGTGTGTGTGTGTGACCCCTCTGAATCTATTATCACTGCAGGTATCGAGATCACATCCAACAGTCTTGGAGGCTGACCAATCACTGTGTGTGTGTTTGTGTGTGTGTGTGTGTGTGTGTGTGTGTGTGTGTGCGTGTGCGTGTGTGTGTGTGTGTGTTTGTGTGTCTTTGATCTCTGGCTGTCCTTGCCATGCCCCCCCATCCCTCTCTCTCTCTCTCTCGTGTGTAAAAACACATACACCACACACAGGGCGGCCTGTGTTGGCAGTTGGCAGTAATATACACACACACACACATGAATGCACACACACAACACACACACACACACACACACACACACACACACACACACAGTGAGGGCCCCCAGCTGTTTTCAGTCTCTCCTCTGTCGAGCTGACAGACACTAAGCAGACGGATCTCCTCAACTCGAGCCGTCAGCCTCTCCTCCTCCCTCCTGCCCTCTGACTGACTCCCCCCTCCTCTCTCTCTCTCTCTCTCTCTCTCTCTCTCTTTACTCCCCTCTCCGTCTGCCTTCTTGTCATCTGCCGCCCTCCTGTTTTCTGTCTTCCTCTCCTCCACCTCCACATCTCTCACACGATCACTCTTTCACCTCCTCCAGACCATCTGACCTTCTCGTTCTCAGCACTCTCACTCACTTGTGTGGTTACTGTACATGCACATGTACATGGAATTGTAGATTTATCTCCCTAATTACATTTGAGTTAATGAAATGAACTTGTTTTGAACTGGAGCAGTGCATTTTAAATGAGTTAACCCATTAAAAACTATAAAATTAGATGATCGAAAATTAAATTAAAGGGGAAAAAAACAATTATTTGACTTGAAAACTCAATATCAAGCATCAGAGGCGGTCCTGGCTACATTTACGCCCCAGGATCCATGTTTGAAAAAATAAAATAAAATAAATAACTACAAAAAAAAAAGATTCATCCTAATACCATCCGAACAGTTCCAGACTGTAGCAGATTTTTCACCCTGTTTAACTGGCATTAACATTAACTACAGGTGTGAAGTGCAATCTAAAAACTTTTCCAGCCTTCTTTGATGCAAAATCATCAATTACATCATTACTGTATAACTGATGCTGATGATGGTCAGTCCAGAGAGACGCTCCTGTGACACAGTGGACCTCAGGTACGTTTGAATCAGCTTCAGCTTTGGAAAAACTCCTCTCTGCTTCAGCTGCTGTCACTGGACGGGTCATGGCATCAGTGGAAGTCCACGATGAAGACTCCACATCATCAACCAACACCGTCGGTTCGCCCGTCAATCAACCGGAGTCACGTGAGGTTTTTCATTTTTCACATTAACCCAATTAATTACATGTCGGTATATGAGTCTATGTTAATTCTAGGAATGAAATACAATTTATTTGGAAGCAGTTTGTGTTGTGTGGCCTCAGTCTATCCCTCGCCCCCCTTCTGACACACAACCTGTATGACTCTCAGCAGGAAGTTGACGTGACAATGAGGGCACCCACTCCACTAACTTGACGTGGAAATGAGCGGTATAGAAAACTGGCAAGTTTTTATTTATTTATTTTATTTTTTTCCAGGCCGCTTGTGCGCCCTCACATAGATCGCGCCCTGGGTGGTCGCCCACATTGCCCATAGCAAAATCCGCCCTGGCATCACAAAGATTAAACTGCATCTAAATGTACAAGAGCTACACAAATACAACAAGGTCCACGCCAACATCAGGAAGGTGCTGGCGTCAGTGTAACATTGTGACACGTCTACATTTAATCCAGGAGCCTTTGCCCTGACATCTTTATAGCGTTAACATGCGGATGCTTAATAATCATCATGTTCATCACGTGTTAGCATCTTACTAACAATCACTAATTAGCTGTTTGCCCGTAAAACAAACTCGTGTACAGATCTGACATCGCCTCCTTCAGAGGTAAACATCCAGAGACAGCTCAAGACTGAAAATCCAGAGCAGAGACATTTGGTGTTAACAGCCAGTAAGCCTGGTAAATTACATTTTTAATTAACCACTCACTGTGTCTGATATGTTTCTAAACTCTGCGAGAACCTCTTTGAATCGATGTTGCAGGCCGGATATCACTGAAGCACTGCACGCTCATATTGAAATGATGAGAAAAATGAAGCTGCTTATGGACGAAGAATCAACACGTCAAAGACGCCTCTCCTCTCCTCCTTCACTTGGCATGAAGCATCGCGCCTCCTATTATCTCCGTGCTGGCCTTTTGACTCCGGCAGTGTCACCGCGCAGAGCCTCCAGTTTGACAGTCTTATCAGCCTCAGGGTAGAACAAGCTGAACCGATGCAGTGGGCGGTGAAGCTGCTGCCCTAGTTCTGTTTTCCTTGGAAACGAGACTCCATACAGCCATATGTCTGATTCTGTAACCACTGCTACTACAGCCTGTAGATTTAAAGCATGACCTACATGTTTTTATGTTTTTGTTCTGTTGTTTTCGTCACTCGGGGACAAAATCTAAAGGCTAAGGGAAAACCTTACTCCTCATTTACCTCCAGTGCTACCCAGCGATGCAGTTTTGGTTTAAATCCGTACAGATTCTGAGATTTGTGCCTCCAACCCGATACAGTGTCGGTGAACAGAATTTCTTATGTGGTGCTCTCACCACTGAGATATTACATTTAAAATATTCAACAGCAGCATCTCTTCCAGAGCCAGTGTCCTGTTCATTATTCCGGATAACCCACAGACCTCACTGTCAACAAGTTTCATGAGGACTACACCTTCAGTACAAAGTTGTTCTGTGTGCTCTGGCTCCTCTCGCAGCAGAAATAAGCAGCTCAAATTACAGAAAATGCAAATTGCATGAATGATATTTTAGAAAATAGTTTCCAAACCAACCAGCTCAAAGTTTGTTGTTGAGTCATGACCTCAACCCGACCCCCGACCCCCGACCCTCGACCTCCTTTTTGGATGAGCTGGAATGTCGGCCAGACCTTATCGCTCACCATCAGTGCAGGAGCTCACTAATGCTCCTGAGGATGAATGGGACCAAATCCCTGCAGCCGGGGCCCCTAAATCTTAAATCCAGCCACTGTTATTGCAGCAGATATCATGCCAACATGAACTCGGCCAACTCTTTTCACTTTTCGCACAGCCTCAGTGTTAAAGCATCATAAATAAACACAGTTTTAGTTTTATAGATTTAGTATATTAATTGAACACGGTGTGTATTTTACCCCCGCAGAACACTCTGTCTCCCCAAACGCCTCCTGTTTATAAGACTGTCGTTAGACCTCACCTTCCCTCAGGCTCATCCAACTCTCTCCACTCCTCCTCTCCTCTCCTCTCCCCTCCTCTCCTCTCCTCTCTTCCTCTCCTCTCCTCTCCTCTCCTGTACCCCTCCTCTCTCTATTTCTGTCACAGTTGTCCCCTCCCTTATGCACATTTTCTCAAGGTCAGCCTCCTGCTCTCTCTCTCTCTCTCTTTCAGAAACCCATTGTCCCTCTGCCGCTCTTTTTTTTTCCTTCTTCCCCTGTTCCTCTTTCATCTCCATCATTTCGTGTGCTCCTCTTCATCTCTCGGCCTCTACGCCACTTTTCTTTGCTTTCATCTGCTCCTGGCCCCGGAGTCCGGCTTGCTCACATCCAACGGCCTGTTGCGTCGCTCATTTTCCGTGTCCGTTCTCTCTTTCTGTCTGTTTCCTACACCTTTTTTTAGGTTTCCAAAAAGAGCAATCAAAAGATGCTCTTGCACCACTAAGATTATACAATTTCAGTTTGGTCTTTCGAGAAAGGTACTTGTCTAAAAAGCCTGAGGCCCGTGCAGACCTATAATCTCCTGCTGCATTCAAGACAATTTCCAGTGTTGTTACTGTATTTGTAACTTCACTATGCGCTTCCTTTTCATGCTTCTCTAGTTCACCCAACAATCTAGACCGGTTTCAGGCACCTCCTTACATACAGTATATGTGCTGGCACTTCAACATCTCATCTCTGAATAAACTGCAGAGTCACTTTCACGTGAAGCTCCCAATAAAAGCAACAATCATTTCTGACACAGCATGAGTATTTGACAATTGAATGCAGTCGGATTAACATAAAGACCACAGCAGCACAAAGAAACAGAGGAGAATGTTTCCTGTTCACCTCGTTCATTTATTCATCACTCGGTTTTCATCTCAAGTGCACAAGGAAATTAAATTAAGGTTAATAACCCATAATATACTTTGAATTAAAGTCATTTTGTGTTGGCCACTGAATAAACGTCATCAGCAGTCCTCACTTAACGGCTCGGTTTTGTTCTCTCATATGATTCATTGTTGAAATAAAGTCCAGTCCTTCGAGCTCTCAGTGGTCACGAAAGTTTTAAAATTCAATGGTGCTGTAGCCTTTGACAGTGTCAGGTACTGAAAGGTTTATTGAGGCTTCATCAGGATTTATCAGTGCATGATGACGCCTCAGTGTCCTCTCTGTCCTCGGGACAGTACCACAAATACTCTGTGTCCCTAAGTGGTTATTAGTGTAGTGGTTGGACATTGTTATTTGACTCTGTAGAGACTTCACAACCTGAGATTTAACACTCTCCCCGCAGTGTGTAACCCTCATCGCTCGAATGGAAAACATCCGACACCGGGTCATTTCACAGAGCAGAGCGGCTCTGTAATGATCCTGTCACGTCTACTATGTGAGGCTGTAAGGAACATTTTCATTAAAGTCTGGACAGACATCACTTCAACATGAATGATTAAGGTGGAAATGTCATGTGTAAAAAGGGATTAGCAGGTTTTTTTGATTTTATACTTGAACTATATCCAACATATCTGAGAGAGCTCCGTCGTTGCTTCAGAGGAAATACTCACAATAGCCTCTGCATATACACACAGAGATATATAGCTTCTCAAGACCTTGGGAAATGTTTTTCTGAAGCTGTCACTTTATTTTTAACATCACTGTTAACACAAAGACCGGTCTGACCTTTTCACTCCTTCTGCCAAGCAGCAGCAGCAGCAGCATGTTGGAGCAGCGCGTTCTTCACCCAGACATTTTAAGTCTGCGTGAGTTGATTTTCTCAGCATATTGTAGTTTCCTGTAATGAGGTGAAGCCAGGGGTAGCCCGGGAAAAAGCAGGAATCTAATCTAAAACTTGTTGTTGGGAAACGGTCAGCAGTAATGTGAAAGTATGATTTGGAGTTAATGGGCTGGAAGATGCAAAAGCTTCAGGATGTAAGTGATGGCTTCTTTCACATCATGGCCATGTGCTCTACTACTGTATAGAAATATATATAGTTAGACATTCATTGTTATATATTTATGCTCGTCTGACTTCCATCATTCACAGCTCTTTCTGCACGTCTGTCACAGCTTTTTAACTATTTCTGTCTCTTTTTCAGTCAGTTATTTATTACCACTGTCACTCTCCACCCACCGTCACTCCAGATATTTTTTTATTTCCATCCATCTGTCCACAGCTCTCTATGAATCCGTCCTCTCCTCGACTATCGCTTTCTTGTTTCTGCGGTTTCTCGTCGTCTTCTTCAGTCCGTTTTATCGCTTCATTCTTATTTCTCCCTCTGTCACTCCTCGTTGCTGTCTGTCTCTCACTTCCTCCAACCAAAGGGTTGCGCCACTTCATTCCCATCGTTTGTCTCCTGTGAGTCCTGTACTCTATGATTGGTTGTGCGCCTAAGCTACGTAAAAACATACTGAGAGAATTAAAAAGAGATTTTTGTGTGACGGATAGAAAATGAAGTGTATGATGGTGCGTATGTATGTGTGTGTGTGTGAGTGTGTGGTTTTGTGTGTGTGTGTGTTGACAGGGAGACAGCAGCATGGTCAGATAGAGAGAGAGGGAATAGCATCATGTATGGATTTAAAAGTACAGAGCGTGCAGGCATGCATGCACGTATCAGAGTGACAGAAGTGTGTGCTCGCATGTAGGTTACAGTATAATATGCATCTGTACTCGTGTGTGTGTGTGTGTGTCACATGATACACACACACACACACACACACAAAAGTGGCTGGAGAGCTACATTAGCGTCTCGCTCTTCAGTAACTGCCTCTCACCGCGGTACTTCTCCAGCAAAGCATGCTGGGAAAATTGCAATATCTGGTAAGCACACTGGGCGGTCTGCTTTTAGGAGATTCATTTCAACGACAACGCAAATTCTCAACAACTAAAGCAGCAATTCAAATAATAGAAAGGTTACCTGGAGGTTCTTTCAGCATTAAGTCCACTAATCTACACGTCGCTCTCACCCCAGTACTGAGGAAGGAACGGCTGAAGTCAATGAAATCAAAACAGCACTTAACAGCAGAAAGAAGCCATGCTATAACCTTTCATTATGGTGAATATTAACTCAGTGTGATAATGCCACCAGATGTTTAGACCCTGCATCGATAACAGCAACCCAACAGATACAGAGTCGTGTTTGTGTCTAAGTCAGAAATTTAAGCCCAGTGTTCCTTCTGCTTTTACTTCTGCTTTGGACTAAACAACTTTTTCTGATGAATGTGTAGAAAATAAAGACTGAAACAATAAGCTGAAATATGGGTGAAGCTGTAATGACGCATTGTTAATATAAAACATGTTTACTATGGGCTGTCGTTTGGCTCAGTGGGTAAAGCAGCCGGCCCATGTACGAAGGCTCAGTCCTTGGCGTGGCAGTCCGAGGGTTCGAATCCGACCTGCGGCTCTGTCCCACATGTCCCCGTCTCTCTCTCCCCACATATCTGTCACTCTTCAGCTGTCTGTATCAAAAATAAAGCTTGAAAAGGCCAAAAAAAAAGAAATACAAATGTTGACTATGGATGATTTAATGAGCATGACAGGACTTCCTCCGTATCTAACAGTCAACAATCAGCGCTGATTAGAAAATCTTATCTACTTAAACTCTCTGAACACTTTCCATTAAAAGCTTGATTGTGTTGAGAGAAACAACTTTCCGTTGGAGACTTTACAGTAAGTGAATGTGTTTGTGTCTGATTTGTCTGGGGACGCTGTGGTTAACGTCTCATCTGTCCAGGAGCAGGACGATGAACCTCGGCTTCCTCCTGATGTACAGGCCGGCACATTAAACAGCAGCTCCTTCACCACGCTGTGCAGCTGGGTGAAAGGTTGTTGTAAAGTGCTTTGTTCTCTAAGACAGGAACACACTATACTTCTAAGGGCAGTGCATTAGCCATTAAGCATTCCTCTGATTTATGAATGCACAATGGGCATCTAAAAGCCGACCTGGAACCAGCAGAAAGTTCTCTGGCTCAAGGACGTTTTAATGTCCGATCCGATTGTTGTGTCCGTCTCTGATCCGATCACCAGGCCGGCCAGGAAACACAGCTGCACTGCGAGAAAGTGAGTGTAATAATAAGATCTTTAAACCTCACCCGCTGATTACAGCAATATTCAAGGCTCTTAGATAACAGAGAGCGCATCAAAGGATGGAGAGCAGGTTGCACACACACACACACACACACACGGGGCAATTTGTCCACATTTAACAAGACATGTAAATCACTGTATTCCTTTATTTGTCCACATTTAACAAGACATGTAAATCACTGTATTCCTTTCAAGTAATCCGCGAAATATAGTATTAACATCTTTGATGCAAGTGATAAATTACCCAGGCGAGAGAGAAGGACAGCGACCACCTCAGCGTTAACTCGTCAGCTCTCCCAGAGAGAGAACAGAACGCTAATTAGCTTCCACAACAAAGTCCTGAAACCTCAAAGGGGAAAGCCAACAAGCGAGCACTTCCCCGAGCATGATGACATTTCTGTCTTATTCATTTTCCATTAAAAGCATCAACTTAAATCTGCAAGGGGTCATTAGTAAAAAAAAAAAGCTAATCTGAACACGCTCAATCGTAAAAGTTTCAATCAACCGACAGCGAAGGCTTCCAAAGGCGAGCTGGTTGCTGGAGCCAACCAGGAACCGGTCTGTTGTGCAGCACTGCGTAGCGTTGACTCCGAGTGCACACGCCTGCCTCGCTTTGAAAGGTGAGGAGCTAATAAGCCTTTTTCTCCCCTTCCAACTGCAGCGCCGACGCTCTGCAGCACCTCTGTGAAATGCTACAGATGCAGCCAATTAAAATTCACGGCGAGGCGAGGCGAGGCGAGGCGCGCTCATGCAGGATGTGAAAGAGTTGCCGGACAAATTTCTTCTTTTGCCATGTGTGTGTGTGCGTGTCCGGGAGAGCTGCTGAGACGTGATGCATAATCAATCAGGGCACTCCAAGGAAAATAAGGCCGACCTGGAAGATTTAAAACAACTTCAGCTGACCCGGCGAAGACGCAGAGAAGGAAGACCTCCTGTTAAGATGGAAGAAAGCGTTACTATCAGCTCAACCAATTAGTCATATTACTAATATAGATGTGCACGAGCTGACATGACCTGCATTTAACTCATATTACAGTGTACTGTAAGCCACCCACAGCACACAATTAAATACATACATAAATAAAGACCTTGCATCCATTTTGGCAACTAAGAACAACATCCATCTGCCTGACTGCGCTCTGTCTAACCCACTAAGGCCTCCTCCAGGTCTCTCAGTGCAGCTCTGTGATGGATGCTGCAGCTTTCATTGAGACGTATGTATCCACTGGACTCACACACACTGCCACGGTAAGCAGAGAGAGGGACACAAACACACAACACTACACACAAACGTGTTCACACATCAGCATAAATAAGCCATGCTACACCTCCACTCACTTAAACTCTGCGGTGACTAATGGAGCTGCATTAAACTCCGCAGCTCTTGAGGAGATGCACACGCACAACAAAAACAAGCCATGCATACTCTCTGAAAAACACACGCAGATGAGTGAACGCCCGCACCAACAAACACAAACGTACATCTGCACACTCAGGACAAGACAAATGAAGACTGCATCTCGTTTACTAGGCAGTGCAGACAGGCCCTTATAAAACATGCATGCCGTGTATTCCCCGGC
Organism: Larimichthys crocea; assembly: GCF_000972845.2. NCBI lineage: Eukaryota > Metazoa > Chordata > Actinopteri > Sciaenidae > Larimichthys > Larimichthys crocea. The sequence continues at coordinate 10,298,788 of NC_040023.1, forward strand.
TATCTACCTCCACACACACACCCGCACGCCCAAAACAATCCAAACACAGGCTGCAGAAAGTACCGATCTGTGCTCGGCTGGCATGCTCCATCATCTTCTGACAGGCAATTATTTTATCACGCTTCACACGTAAACACAGTGGCCAAAACATACACACTAGGCTAATGTACAATCACATTTGATGCGAGGCGTGCACACCGGCTCATGTGGACGCGCAGGTTAATAATTCAAAGCCCTGGTTAAGAGGGGAGCGCTCCCTCCTTATTAAATTATTGACAAGCAACATCTAGACTCTCTGCTGCTGACCTGAGGGACGGCCGGCAGGGAGGGAGGAGAGGAGGAGGATAAGTAACATATGTGAGGGAGAGACCAGGGGGAATGGAGGATGGTTGTGGTGGAAGGGAAGTAGAAATGAAAGTGGGAGAGAGTTAAACAAGAGACGATGGGTTCATGATATCATAGAACAGAAGTGAACCCTACATTAATCCCGAAAAGCCTTTAAATTGGAATTTAAATGGAACTGAGACAGAGAGAGATGGAGAGATGGAGTGAGGTAAAAGCTGCAGCAGCTCCGTACTGTGTTCCTGCTTTATTTACCCGCCTGCCTCTTTGTTGCTAGGGGCTGCTGCTGCTTCATACTGTATTCATTTCAGAACAATTACAGCCTGTTGCTGCAGCCTGCTTCCTTCCAGGATGGATGTGCTCGATGGCCGCCTGTCACTTCACCTGCATATCTGTGCATCTGTCACTCGAGAACATGGACGTGGAAAAATGACGATCTGAGACAGAGAGAGAGAGATTTGCCTCCTTTTTTCATCAAGTTGCATCATAAAGGCACTGATTCTATATTTATTTTACATGCCACATTTACAAAAGATTCTTTGGACATGAATATTTTATTTACAGTATAACAGTATTTATATATTCACTCATATTCACTGATGTCTCTATCCAACATTTGTATGCAATATTAATACTGATGGGACCCCAAAGAGCAATACTTTGAATAAAATATTATAACTGAATGGCTGATGTTGAAATACATAACAATAAACATTTCATAAAGTTTTTAACACTTTTTAAAATTCAACTTTTGGTTGTTGTCGTGACACACTGGAGCAATTTTGGAGATTTAAGTGCACAGCCACAGAAAAATAAAATAAATATTTCGAGCAGTCCTAATCAGGACTAAAAATGAACAGAACACATCATTTGCAAGTGTGAAAGAAATGTTTTTATAAATGTGTTATGTGTAAAGAAAGATTATGCAGTGTTTGGGTTTTTTCAGGTTCTGTGTGTATGAAGTTCTTTCAAACAGGTGATTTAAGTCAGCCTCATCATTCCTATCATACATACCCAACACACACACACACACACACACACACACACACACACCGTCATCTGTGACGTTGTCGTTCAGCGGCGTCGGGCGGTCCGAGTGTCTCTCTGCTGTCTTTCCACGCTGAGCGTCTGATTCAGATTCACACATTAACATTCACCCCAGAGACCTTTCAACTTGCAATTAGCCGCTGTTTGCATCAAAGTCAGGGGAAATTCTTCAAACTAAATCTTGGTTTCGGGCCATCGCTGCTTAAGGATTGGTTCTTCATATTTCCTACCAGACTGAAATGTCTGGACAGTTTTTGCTTCTGCTTATGGCTTCACACACACTTACAAAAAACACTTCTAAAGCTAATTATGACACTTAAAAAGGGGATAGAAGGTAGCTTGAGTACCGAGCTGTCAAATAACTCAAATAAATGGGATAATGTTTTTGAGACACCAAATGTGAAAAGTCTGTCCTCTCCCATTATAATAAGTAAATATCTCTTTAAATGCACAACAGTCTCAGAAGCCATCTGCTGCCATCAGACGACGATTAAGCCTCTGGGGGACGTGGCCGATGTTTCAGGGCTCCGGTGTCGTCAGCAGATATCCAGATAACGGATATCCGGGACAAGACTTTCTCTTCCGTGCGCCAGACATTGTTTACAGTCCGAATAGCAACTGGAGATGTGGGAATGGAGCTGGAGTGGATCCAGATGAGATGTGCTCTGCCCATTTTCCCGCTACATGGACTGTTTACCTGCATGCAACAAAAGCCTGGCCAAGATACGGACTACAAACAGACTACAAATGAGAAGACTTCCAGAAGCCCAACAGATTTTGCATTATAGATACTCCTTTGTAGAGATTACTCACATCCTGGATTGATGCAACCTGATTGGTGGTTTAGATTATACTTATTCCATAAATCCCATAAAGCTCAAAGACATTTGGTCTAGCTGAGTTTGAAACGGAAAGTTTAGTCCAAGCTTGGCTGAAACAGTTTTTACTCTTCATGATTTCATCTCACTTATTGCTAGTTTACTTTTCTATTTCCAAAATGAAAGTGTTAGCACTCTAATGATGATGACTTTCATATCTGCCACTAGATGCAGATGCAACAAGCACAAACGGGAAGTGAGAAGAAACCTTTAACTGAACATGAACTGATGTCTTTCTAAATATGCGAAGTTCAATTTGTTCAGTAACTCATTACCTAAAGGAAAAACTAAAATTATACACCCAGCAAGGTAAAATAACAGAGTGCTCAGCTGTGCGTTTCAAGATGGGTTCACCAAAGAAGCTTTCACACGTCCCCGCAACAAGTGTAACAAGAGAAGAGAGCGCGAGGCCGACGATAAGGACGTCAGGAAGCAGGAGGGACGGAGACATTATTACCTGGAGATTTGTCGCGTTATAAAAGCAGAAAGAAGGGCGGGACATGAAAGAGAGAAAGACAGAGATGGGAGATGGAGAGAGAAACCTCAGCAGCCACACCACCGCAATTACAATCCAGCATCCACCGAGCGTCCCGTGGCGGTGAATCCAGAAACACGCAGGAAGCAAACATTCCCTCACAAAACAAACAGCAGCAGATCAGTTAAGACCAAGATTCACAAGTCCTGCTCATTCTTCTATAAATACAGGCAACCAACTTTCACATTATAGCTCCAAACTGCAGACTCTGGAATCACACAGCGTTTTATTTTATTGCGTGCACAGTTTTCCCTCAAATAAACGTCTCTCTCTCTTTCCGCTCCTGTGAGAAAACACTTTCGGTGTTCAGTGTCTCGTGTGTTTGAAGCTGCTTTCAAGTCATGGCCTATTTCAGCACCAAACATGAGCTGACGCAACTGTTCATTAGAGGAAAAGAAGAGTCGGAATATGAGGAATATTTGCTTGAAATCACACCAGAAGAACACAACACCAAACTGTTCATGTGTTTTATGTGATGGACTGTTTGTATTAATGGGTTCACTGATGACGGATTCAGTTAAAGTTCAGATAACCAGTTCACTGTAACATGAACGTGATGATTTTGTCTGATTATTGTGGCGAGAAATGAGAATTTGTTCTGACAAACTGAGACCTACCTTGTTGCATTTTTGTGTTACTCTCAGCACAGTCTGGGAGCGACACTGCCTCAGACGAGAAGTCCCAAATGAAAAACCATTGTTGTGTTTTTGTGGCAGGAAATGTTCTATCCCTCCGAGCCTCATAACAGTGACTCTGCGTTGGATTATTTCATGTAAAAAAGAAAGATGATTGAGAACTTTTGAAAAGCATTCTTTAGCTTTGATTGGCTCATCGTGTTATCGTGGCTGAACTGCAACTCAAATATTTCAGGAATTTTGTCAATTTGCATCAGTTTACATTACAAGACTGACGATACTCCTGGAGGGCCCTGATAACAAAGCTGCTGAATAATCAACACGTCCTGCAGTACGCTGGAAGTTGCTTAGAGAATATTTTGCTCCAACATTTTCGCTGCATATTCCATGACCTCATATGATACAGTGTCCTCCTTAGAAAAGTCCCCTGTGCAGCTCCAACACTTCTCTGTCTTCTCCCACCACATCGTGATGTACATCAGCTGAACTGCAAACCCCCACCATCCCCCCCGCTGAGCTGCACACCACACAAACCCGTAATTACAGGACGGCCACAGTAAGTCAGATCGGCAAATCCCCCTCCGCGTGGGTTTCTGAAACATTTGGGATCGGCATGAAAGCCTGTGTTTCCACTAATCCTATGTTTTTACATCCACCATGGGATTTGGAGCGCTTTGTGTGCACTGTGGACCGCAGACAACGCGCCACTTTGGGACAAGAAGAGCAGAGACCGGGGCAGTGGGCCAGGCTACACAACACATTAATAATCCATCCAAAAACTCATTTTCCCACAGTCCCCTCTGGCAGGACATTAGTTTTTAGAATGGCTTGTTTGTGTACGGTGTAGTCTGAATGCTATGTGCGTGTGTGTTTCATAATGACTGTCCTTGTGTGTAGTCTGAATATTATGTACAGTATCTATGTACATACAGTATGCATGTTTCATTAAAGGCTTTTACAGTCGTATAGTCATGAGAGAGAGAGAGAGAGACATAAATCTTATGTGCAGAGGATTAATGTCGTGGTCTTAGGAAAGGCTATTTTCCCTTTCCTGAATCAGGAGGTTAATCGTATTACCTGTGAAAGCAACGGGTAATAGTGCACAACGCCACCTCCATGAAACAGGACAAGGAGAAACACAACAAGAGGGGTGTGTGTGTGTGTGTGTGTGTGTGTGTGTGTGTGTGTGTGTGTGTGTGTGTGTGTGTGTGTGGAGGGCGGATGAAATCAGACAGATGGGGACAAAAGGAGAGAGAGAAACAGCGGGATTGTTTAATGCAAGACGAGGGGGGAAGAGAATGTTCTGGACAGAAAGCCAGCCTTGGGCGCTGGCATGGACACGGAGGACGACGAGGCGGAGGACAGGGACAAATTGTGTTACATCAACAAACAAACAGGAGAGGAGAAGAAACGATAAAAAAAAAGGAAGCTGGGAACACTAATGTTCAATGCCAACACAGAAACAAGTGTCGGGGTGCTGGACGAGTGTGCAGCATCACGTCAGGCATGTAATGTAAGGACAAAATATCTTTATAGTTTATATCTTTATATATTTATAGTGATGCTGCTGACTAAATCTAAAAAACTAAAAATCTTATTTTAAAAGTTACTGAACATTTCTGTCTAAAGACTGAGAGTAAGTTAACACCGGTGATCGGATTGTTTTTGCCAGATGTTCCTTCTTCGTTACGATCACAATGCATGACCTTTAAGTTCTTCTTCCACTGTTCCAAACTAACAGATGTTGTTACTGCGGCTGCTGATTTGCATCACAAATCTTTTTTCTGAAGGAAAGTCTTTCCAGATATCAGTTGTTCAGAACAGCGTAAACAAACAGCTTTCATGAGGCGATAATGGGTTTAATTACTCTTACTGTCACCTTAAATAAAAAAACTGGTTGAAAATATCTGATTGAGCTCAATCACAGCTCGAACGTGCGTCTCCACGTCTTTCCGAATGACCCCTCGTCCTCTCCTTAACTCTCCACGTCTTTCCGAATGACCCCTCGTCCTCTCCTTAACTGTTCGTTGGCATCAGTACGTCACTATAAGAAAAAGTTGTCATTCCGCTCACGTAGCAACAAATGTTTCTACTGTGATCGAACACATCTGTCCACCTTCGCATGACAGTGGTTCAGCACGTCCTGCATACATTTGCACGTGGATTTATGCTTCCTCGTGCCACCTGATTACAATCCATTCATCCGGGATGCATGTTAATGTGACATGCAAAGAGAGCCAGTGACGGAAACGGAGAGATAAGAAAGGATGCAAAGACAGACAGGGAGATGGAGGAGCAAACAGCAACAGCACACGGGGAAAGAACAATTTCATTTTCCCGAGCACCTCTTTCCCTTTTAAACACGGTCTCACCAGGTGTGGTGTGGCACCGTGTCATTACGGGTACAGCCTGATACCGCTCCTTGGGGATTCACAGTGTAATTAGCTGGTGTGGCAGCCAAGACGCTATCATGAAGCCTGATCTGCATTTGAGACACTGTGGGGACGGTTTAAAGGACAAGCTCCCCGCTTCAATTACCTGCTCTGCCGCTGCCTGGAAAGCAGCGAGCTGAAATAAATGACATTATCTGCTGCAGAGTAGTATTATTTCATGCCGTTTTATTTGTGTCAGTGTGATCTTTCATCTCTTCGAGGTCAGTCCTTTCTTTGTAATTATTAGACAGGGGTGGAGGTGTGATGGATAGATGATAGATAGATACAGGGAGGAGTTGGAGGGTGAGAACCCAGAGAGCCAGGAGCTCAGATGAGAGAGAATTGGAAATCTATCAGCTGCTTGGCTGAATGTATATTCCAATACCATCCGTACTGTAATGACCGGCATGTCAGACTCCACTCTGAATTCTGCTGGTTAATATTGCCGCGTCGTCGGCAAACACCATCAGGCCTTCCACACCTTCATGACTTCAGGCGGCTCCACTGCGGACCACTTTGTACCCCGCTCAAAAAAATCCGTCTCCTTCAGCTGACAAATGTGGGACTTGTGCTTCACTGAAGAAAAAAAGGAAACTTTAGTTTGTTTGGATGCAGTTACCTTAGCAACAACAAGAGCTGCTCCTGCCTGCCGCCTATCCTTCACTCTTGGACTATTCAAAGGATCATGCTCGTGTTTTAAAAAGTCTCTATATGTACCCACGGGACTCCGCTTTACACACACGACCACTTCATGCTAATCCCATGTTGGGGATGGCTGGAAAGCTGAAACTCCTCATGTGTGATGATGCGAGTTATTTTGTTTTATAGTAACCCCCCGTATTGAATGACCTAGTGTGACCTCTTGGAAAATCCTCATTAAAATGTCCAACCACAAACTAGAGACCAAAAACACTTAGAGGACATTTTCATCCAGGTTGAGCAGGTTATCCACTAAAGTCCGTTCCCTGGTTCCTCTGGTCTGCGTGTTGAAGTGTCCTTCTGTGCTGTGAATGTGATTAGCTCCTTTATGATGAGCAGTTGGCACCTTGCAAAGCAGCATCTGCCATGAATGTGTATATGAATCTGTGTATGAATGGAATCTGAATATGCAGAGTGGTCGGAAGACTAGAAAGGCGCTATAGAAGTACGGCCCATTTACCATTAACAAATGATATGAACTTAAAGCTGCTTCCCAGGTCTCAGATGACGTCTAATGTGACATACAGTGTTGACCTGCTTTGTCCTGCTCCCTCTAAAAAAGATAAAAATGATTATTACCCGGACGGGTGGAGTGGAAGACACTAAAAATCCTGCTATGTCTGTGTTTGTTGCTCTGTGGTGCGTTCAAGTACACATCGTCAACTTCATGACATTGTTTAGCGTTTCCTGGTTACATAAAACATACATGAGCTCATGAGTGCAACGTCTGACACTGAAGCTTCAGACGCCAAGAGCAGCGGATTGTGAAAGCCCCAAACAGAGCCGGGCAGAGAGCTTATTTTCTTTGCTGACCCAACACAATCACAGCTTCTTTCAGCACGGCTCTGAACTGTGGGACTTATTTGTTTTATTCTGTAACTTGGCGTCAGTAAACTGCACACACTGTGCTCATGTTTGTTAATTCAGGTACGGCGGGGGAACAAAATCCACAAGAGAGACAAAATATTGAATGTTCGTGAGTCCAACGTTCTGGATTTCCTGTGTTTTGCGGGGTAGAGATGTTTTCCCACAAGCGACCAAGCTTGACACCAGAATTTAATTTGGGGGAAAGAGAATCACTCTCTCTCTGTTGCAGCACCATCTTTGAAACGACGGCTGGATTCTTCCATTAAAACTTTGCCTGCTGCAGCTTCAAGAACTTCTCCGGATCGCCAGAATCTGCTGGTGAATTCAGCAAACGTGCAGCGTGATTAAAAAACCTCCCTCCGAGATGGTGGAAGAAGTCTGCACAAACATGCAGAGCTAGAAAAGTTGAAGGTTTATGGAAATGAGTGCTACTTGTTGGATTGATTTCTGTCGAAAAATCAGACAAACTGTCAAAATGTGTTAATTTTGACGTGACGCAAAACGGCAGCATAAAATTAGACGAGGTGTGCGTCGTGTACTCGTTAATGTGATGTCTGCAATCTGTTAATGAAACTTTTATTAAATCTCAGTCAGAAGGGTGAAGCAGAAACGCAGAAACGGACCGGATGGTGGAAAAAGCACAACAGTGAAACAGAGAAGGCATTTCCAAAACGGACCCGACCTCTGAGTTGACCTCGAACGCAGCAGATGGTTTTCATCACCGCTGCAGATTTTTTTGTTACAGTGAGGCAGCCGACCGCACTGCGGATTACATAATGTCAGCGCGCTGCCCTTATAAACGCACAGGGACGAGGCTGTGAACAGTCTGCGTACAAAACGTACGTGTTATGTAGGTGGGAGCGCACTATTTGTGTGTTTCAGTGTGTGTTTGTGTGTGTGTGTGTGTGCATATAAAAGAATGCGGGTGGATGACTCAGACAGCAGGTGAATCACTTCAGGCACACACACAAACACACACACAGACAGTGGGGTGTCAAGGCTAGCCTGCAGAGAAGATAGCACATAACTCCTCCACCCGATTTAGTCCAGTTAACCCTCCACTGACACACCAGCACACTCCAAACACTCCTTGAACAGATTGCAACGGGGAGTGTAATGTGATGTGTGTAAACAGCCGCAGAAGAAGCTTCACCACCCCGCGGGTCGGACAGGAAGTTAACCTTAACCATCTGTTGCTAGGGTCCGGGGTGTGGAGGACTTACAGTGGCAGACCTGCATATGGATGAGCGAGCGGATGTTAGTATGAGTGTGTGTGTGTGTGCATGTTTTATGCAGACTATAGGTCAGCCGTGTGTTAGTGTCAGTGTGTGTGTCCTGAGTTTGTTCAAATGCCATAAAAGGTCAGCTGTAGCCCAGGCCCAAGTTTGTGCTCAGACAGCATGACACACACACACACACACACACACTGCACAAAGAGAGCGCACCTTTGATTTGCATACATATAAGCACGGGACAGACTTCAATATGTCAGAGGCGTCCAATATCAGTGATGTCGCACTTTGATGTCACACTCTCTGCTTCCCTGCGACACGGCGAGGAGATGAAGATGCAAACACGGCAAAAGGAAACACACACACACACACACACACACACACAGTCTGCAACTTCTTTGGAATAAACGAGGAACATCACTGAAGGCGGCTGAAAAGTTTGGCTCGAAAACTTCCAGGTGTGACTTCAGGACGTTGGCTTGATCCCCATAAATCATTTACCTGCTTCTTCACGCGGTGAAATAACGCACCGTGCCTCCAGTTTATTTTCCTGACTAATCCAAAATCCTGCAGAAGTCGGTCGCCGCAGCGCCACAGTCTTTGTGGTTAGTGACTCTCACTGTTGCTCCAGTCACGTGTCACTCCTGAATCACACATGGCGTCACCGGCGTCACAGCGTGGAGCTTAAACACACACAGAGGTTCAGAATTCCTCGGCGAGGAGCCCCCTCCCCTCGTCTCGACCAATCAGCTGTTAGTAAAGCAACAAGAGCATGACTCTTAACTGGCTTCCACCCACTGCTAATTATGCCTGAAGGGGCGTCTCTGGCAGGGGGGATAAAGAAGTCACTCACCACCACATGCCCTGTCATTAAAGGAAATTAGACCACCCTTGGTCCAATGAATCTTCTTATAAACACATTAAACTCACAAATGCAGAATAGGGAACATCACCCCTCTTGTTGAATTTCACCATTTAACCACAAAGAGCCCAGTTTGAATGTGACTGAGGATCTTTTGTCAGCCTCGTCCATCAGGCCTGAACCTTGTGACTACATTATTACGCTGTGCTTGTTTCCACTTCCATGCTTTTAAATCCTTTGCAGGACTTAATATTTAAGGGCGTTGCTGCTGTAAACAAACCAATTACAGCCTCAAATGTACATGAACACTAAATCTTAAGTTTGTCTGTCATGAGCATTCAATCCCATGAGGCCCCAGGGGCTCCCTCAATCTTTCTGAGAGTGACTAAAATGTCTTCAACCGAATAAATCAGTGTACGGCTGCCAGAGGGGCGACAGTGTTTCAGCAGGCAGGCGCCTTGGTGCAATTACAGCGCAGACCTTTAACTAAGGACCTTGTCTGGAAGAATAATGCACCAGCGCTGAATGAGAGAAAGATGGAGAGACGGATAGTGCAGGGTGTGGTCACAGCAGAGTCATCCAGGATGTGAGGGGGGGACGGTGATGTCAAAAATATGCAGGAAGACAAGAGATTAAAAAGAAGACAAGCGTGCATGTCAGGCTGTTTTGGATATGAAGTATTCACGATATGCCTGTATGATTGAGTGACGAGCAAAAGACTCCACATTACCCCCTCGTCATCTGTATTCCCCTTCAGCGTCCAAGGACGTAAACGTGAAAGGGAAGAGAGGGGGAAGGACACAGAGGTGTCCCCTCCTCGCTGGGCGAGAGATGACTGGACGCCTTCTCTGGCCAGATGAGCGTTAAGCAGCTCAGTACTCGGAGAGTTAGTGGGCTAATAATAATCCTTTACATTAAAATGCAGAAGGCATCCTTGAAAGTGGAATTGAATTACAGTTGGAAAAGGAAATCTCGGTGTAAAATCTCTGTGATGATAATCAGTTTGCCGGTTTACCAACAACTTTGACTTTCATTAAGATCATTTCAGCAGTACAACGTGCTCAGCTGCCCCCGATTGTTGCCTTTATCAACTGCCAGGAACACATTTCTACTTTTAATCTCCTCTATCAGATAATTACAGTGGTCCCGTGAATCTATTTAATCTGAAAATGTTGCTTCTGCAGCACTACAAGGTGTGGGCTTATCCAAATCATTGTTTCCGTAACAACGCTGATTGAAAAGAATCAAATTTAATGCAATCAATCCCCGTGAGAAATCAGGACGCACAGACGCTGAATTTTAATTGTGACATGAGAGGCTGGCCGAGGTATAGGAGAGGATGATTTGGGGCAGCGGGAGGTCGGGGGCCGCTTTGTGGACGGACTCGGCGCCGCGAATGCCAAATACCGACGGCACAAAGAGCTTTAAACGATAAAGGTTTATCACAAAGTGCTCAAAGCAACAGTGGACGTGAGTGCATAATGAAAAAGACAAACACAGAGTGTGCGTTTGATTAATGATACTTATCAACAACTGTCTGTCACTCTGCACACGGTCAGAATAAACTGCTTTAGACAAACATCAGACATGCAAACAAACATCTTACAAAGAGCAGAGAGTGGGAGTGTACAGCTGGGAGTCCAAAGCGTGTTGAGAGGCAGCGATGTGTAATGTGCAACAAACTCTGGGGACACACACACACACACAAAATATGCATACAGGCACATCCAGGGCTGCAGATGAAGAGACAAATAGGACAAAATGTACACACACACACACACACACACACACACACACACACACACACAGGGTGAAATCAGAGTGGCATCACAGCCAACCTGAGCCTACAGGCTTATCTTCACCATGTGTCGGTAAGTCACACACGCGTTTCACACACACACGCTCAGAGATTTGCCCGGCTGGTGAAATCAAGCTGGCTTTGTGACTATAAGTCCTGAAAATTAGATGGCTTGCCGCTATTGCGCCCTATTGAGGGATCACACACACACAAAAACACACACTCGTGCACACGTGTACGCACACACACAGATTATGAAGACACCTAAATCTTCTCTTCCTCTTGTCCCTGCCTCACCGCACTCCCGACATGTGCTACTGCAGACTTGATTACATTCATATGGCTATGGTGTGTGTGTGTGTGTGTGTGTGTGTGTGTTTGTGTAAACGTGTGTGTGTGTGTGTGTGTGGCCTGATCCTCCAGGATTTCCAGAATCACCGTTGCAATCTGTTGCATGGATGGATGGAGGGAGGGAGGGAAGGATGGAAAACATACCACAGGAAAAACTAATTACAGAACAGAAGGTCCTTGGGCTAAGAAACACACACACACACACTCACACACACACACTCTCACACACACACACACTCACTCGGCCTGCCACTGTCTCTGTTTCTTTCAGAGACGCTCACACGGCCACTCGTTATTACACCCATGCAATGAAGGATGGGTTATCCCTGTCCTCTGTAACCTTTACCTCCATAAAAATAACTGTGCGTGATTGGACAATCATCACGATGCAGTCACCTCTACTGTCGTAAAAGGTGAAATACAATTGGTCACTTCATAAAAGCCAAGGATTCTCCCTGAAACCAGACACCAGGGCTCAGAGAAGCAGAATATACTGCATCTTCACACACACACACACACAGCCCAAGATAAAAACACACATTTGTCTGAAGACTAAAACTATCCGATGAATCTAATATGACCTTATCTTTTTACTGCAGAGATGCTTTTTTTTAAAATCTGTGGACGCCAGCTGTGTCAAAGCTGCCGGTGGATAAATAATACAGCAAAGAGACACTTGACTGACACTTCTGAATTTACATCTCACTTGGATTCATTATGAGCGGGGCAGTGGACTCACAGGACGGGTCCAGGCTGTAAAACAATATGAAATAAGATGTTTGTGTTTGTCAAATAATCAGATCAGATATAACTCATCATACAGATGTGCTTCAGTCTTTAGAATCAGTAATAGGTGCGCACACCAGCTGTGTCGGTGCTTCGGGGCGTCCCACAAATCCGAATAATGAAGTAGGAATTATAAAGATGGTGACGGAGAGCAGCTTGGTGCGTGTTAGGAACAACTACTTTTTTTCAGCCGTGATAAATCAAACCAATTACATGATGCGTGTGAGAGCTTTGAGGCAGCAGCAGGAGGCTTAGAGGAGTTTTGTCTGAGTTCCTCCAGACAAAACAACAACAGCAGAATTTAATTGTAAGAAAAATCAACACACAATGTAAATGTGTCGGAGCAGTTCAGGCCTAATTGCTCGCTGAAGCACAGCTGTGTACGGTAAACGCTCTCATATGCTCATATGCCAGAAGACTCTGGTTTTGAACACGTCTGATTCGGTCTGACCGTGTAAGGTAAGCTTTAAGTGGCTGACAGTTTGGCCGAGAGACGAGACACGTGTCCCACTGCACATCAGCTCCCAGAGCCCAAAATAAAGCCCTGAAATGTAGCTTAGCTCTGAAGCAGTATTTAATCTGTTGTGGGGATTCATTTCTGTCGATCTCCTGATCTGATCTTCAGCTGACTGATCATCCCTGACATCAGCCAAAGAAGGTCAATAATCAGCCTTAAAGCTCAACAGTGGAGGTCTGTATTTTCACATTTATAAACATCCAGCTTGTTACATCTTGTGAAGCACAGAATGGGACGTGACACCTTTACATTCGACGCATGTCGTTACTTCAGCAGAAGCCAGACTGTGTCTAGACTTCTCGCCTGAGCCGTGTGTAACACTCCATCTATATATACGCCTAAAGATGGCTGCCGCTTTCCTCCAGGCTGCTCCAGGTGCCTAACTTGCATCTCTGCTTTTTTTTTTTTTTACATCACCAGATACAGACAGGAAAGGATTGGAATCCAATTTCACTTAATACTCCACCTTTAGGAGTAGTCCTGGGAAATCAGGTTTTAATCTCTCCTGGTTGTGTGTTGTGGCTTAAAGCCACACAAAGTCAAGATCTAATCTGGAGTTGTCTGACTGTTTGCTCTGAAGCGTTTCACTCCGGGTGGAAGTGGCGCCTCCTGCGCTCCATACTGTCTCTCATTTCCAAATGTGGTATGGATTATTCTGCTGTAAAACACGACATCGTACCCTGGAGTAGCACATTACGTGTAGTTTTGCTCCTAAAACTGTTAACGCTCACTCTGTAGAGGTCTTTGAATATTTAAGATCTGTGCTTTTTGTCTCTTTTACATCATTTTAAATCAAACCTTTTTGGTTTTAGACTTTTAATCAGACAAAACAAGCCAATCCCAAAACATTCTTCTGGGCTCTGGGTACGTGTAATGGCCATTTTAAACTATCTCCTGCCATTTTATATAGTAAAATCGATAATGCGACAGAGACATTAACCGTTGATGGAAAATAATCCCTCGCTGCAGCCATGATTAGACGCGCCGTGTTGTTTCAGTTCAAACCTCTCCTGTTTAGGCACATTTTGTAATTTGCAGGGTTGGAGTGTTTCTGTATCCTGTTGAGGATACGTGATGTGCTGTGCTGTGTGTTTCTCTGCTCTCCCCAGCGCCTCCTCTATCCCCCATCTCCATCTGCCTAATCCTGGCCTATCACACACACACACCTTGTAGAAGAACGCTCCAATCACAATATGCATCCAATCTGCCTATTGTGTGTGTGAGTGTGAGTGTGTGTGCATTTCCGCTCCCAGGTGCATCACAAAGGTGTGTGAGCATAAATGCGGGTGTTTGTATTTCTGTTTCCCAGCATGCCTTCCGCATTGTTATGAGCATGCTCCTTTTCCTTGTCCCATTTCCCAACATGCATCACAAAACTCACACTCTTCAATCACAACATCATTGTGCTGATCCGCCGGGCAGCTGCGTGTCCTTCTGAGGGATTAAACTGAATCAGAGTCAATCACACGCACACACACACACACACACACACACACACACACACACACACACACACACACACACTGTTCATTCCCTCTCAGTCTGGCCTCTTTCTCGTCGCTCTGCCTTTCTGTTTTTTTCCTCCTGACTGTGTGCATACCAGACCTATTTCTCAGTTTGCATTTTCTCGCGTGGCCATTAGTATGTCTGTGCCAGTTCATCAAACAATCATTCAGTCAGTTAGTAAGTCTGCCTCCCTGCCAGAATGTCCATTATTTCATTTCTTCCTCTTTCTCCATCACGATGCTGCTGCTGCTGCTTCTGCCTCTATCCATCCATAATGCTTCCAATTTCACACTTTCACTGTCAGAACATGCACTTAATTACTTCGCCAACAACTTAGCACACTGCACCCCCACCCGCCCACACACACTCACACACACACTCACACACACACACACACACACACACACACACACACACACACACACACACACACACACACACACACAACAACAACATGAGCAGCATTTATAATACCAGCACTTGCCAATCAAACCAGCTCCCCGGAGGAACAAGGACTGACACTAGGAGGCGGAGACTTGAACCCGAGTTCCACATGGAGGGATGTTGCGGAGCTCTGGTCACCAAGGCAACGGCAAAGGTGTCGTGGCAACAAGATAGGCAGCTGTAGAACGGAGTAACAGCTGTTCATTTGCAGCCACATCTGGCAGCAACTCTTCTCTGTCCACGCACACGCGTGCAGGCAGCAGAGAGAAGGCCTCAGGAGGTGGGAGGGGTGTGTGTGTGTGTGTGTGTGTGTGTGTGTGTGTGTGTGTGTGTGTGTGTGTGTGTGTGTGTGTGTGTGTGTCCTCGCATGGGGCATGAGTCACATAGTGACATATGTGTGTTTTCCCTCCTCCAGGCCAACCCGATGCAACATTTAACTGTACAGGGAGCACAGTGCGCCAATTTCATTTTCAGAAATATGTCTCTCCGTTTATTGTTTCACTCCTCCTTCCACCCAAAATGAAAAGTATAATTATGTAAAACATCTATTTACACACTTGGTTGGCGGCACGCTGCAGAAAGCCAGAGAACGATGAAGCGTGTTTGCATTTGGAGGGCAGCAGCTGAGAGACAAGTGTGTCTCAGCAAACCAACTCTAGTCAAACACTGTGTACGAGCACCTGCTGCCAGACTTAAGCACAAGAATCAATAGTCCATAGCTGCGAGGTGCACTCAACACAAAACACACGTAATATCTTAAGGCTAGAAAAAAAAAACCCACACACGATGCATTGTATATGCATTTATCTGATAATTAATTTTGCATCCAACTTTTTCATTTAAGTTTGTTGCTGCTCATCACTTTTTTTTTAATAGTCTTCCCCCTCTCCTCCTCCTCCTCCACAAAAAAGTAATATAACACCATTTTAACTCTTTAAATTCTGAGCATCACTGTGTACAGCACAATGCAGCTTCAGCACGTGAAAACCTGCTGCACCCACTCATCTGTGATTGGACAACTGTGGCTTGTGCATGGTGTATCCCACTTCTTGCCCCAGCGCCTGCAGATTATGGTTATGGAGAATGGATGGATGGATGGATGGACGGATGGATGGATGGATGGATGGATGGATGGATGGATGGATGGATGGATGGATGGATGGATGGATGGACGGACGGACAGTTGTTCAGGGGAGAGGTTTGGAGAATGGTCAGTATGTTTTTCATCTTAAATTGTCTCTTCTGTTTTTAAATGTTGAATGTTCTCTGGTTAAACATCGTGTCAGTTTCCTCTCCTCTTTTCCTTTTTTCATTTTCTCATCTTCTCATGTCTCTAATCATTTTACACTCTCATTATTTTTTCATTCACCATTATCTATTTAATATTTTCTCACGTTCTCCCATTTTTTCACCCCGCTCTAAACACTGAATCCTCTGTGATCCATCACTTGCTGCACTTTTTCATCTCCTCTCGCTCCTCTTGTGCTTTCGCGTCTTTCCATCATTTCTGAGTCTCGCTCCTCTCTCCTCGGCTGCCACCTGCCATCTTCTTCTTTCCCCAATATAGCCATCACTCCACCCGTTTCGCATTCTCTCCCTCTGCCACCTCCACCACCTCTCTCTGCCTCTCTCTTCTGTTCATCAACCTCATCATCTCTGCTCTCATCTTTCTCTGTCTTTTCATCTCCCCTTCACGTCACTCTGCACCTCGACGACAAAAGACAGAGAGGGGGAGATAATATGTGTGCGCCTCCATTTCCAAACCACTTCTCAAAAGAGATAACTGAAAAGAAGCGTTTCCAAAAATGGGATACTCAACTCTTTTTAAGCGCCTACACTCAATGATGCATGAATAGTTTGAATATGGAGCAGGATGAACAAGTATTTTCAAGATAGTAGGTCAAGTGAGCTCTTGAGCTGACAGATTTAAGTTTCGATGCTAATGAGAATTATTTTAAGGAAATTCACTGTATGTTTCTTTGGCATTGGTCTGGCTAGGGATTACATGTTTGTGTGTGTGTGTGTGTGTGTGCGTGGGGGGGGTCATGTGGGTGTAGAGTAGAAGGGTTATGTGCAGTAAAGTAACGGTGGAGTTAAACAACTACAATAACATTGTTGGACATTTTTATATAACATTATAAGACGACTTGTGGGGGTGGCGCATGACATCAGCTTTAAAATGTCAAACGGTATTATCTCAACACGTGCAAAGCAGCTGACAATTAAACACACACACACACACACCGACGCTAAAGAAACACACACATTGGAAAACTTCCAAATTGAACTACAAGGTCATGCAGCCACAGAGAGCAAATATCAAACCAATCCACTCGCTCACAATCAAGGTCTGAGCAGAATTAAAGAGCTCGCGGCATATTCAGTGCTTCAAGGACGCACCATATAAACTACATTTAATTCTACTCATGACATCTGCCCCTTTCCTGTAAAATGCTCCGTGTCTTACAGGAAAAGATCCGTCCAAAAGCACTCCGAGAGTACGGCAATAAAAAGAGCATGATGATGTTTTATTGCACTTCTGGTTCAATTTTGTTGTTTCAGTCACGTGGAGAAAAAAAAAAGAAGCAGCACACAATGTGAAGCAGATCATAAAATCTAATAATTTCAGTTATCTTGAACATCGACAGAGAGATTTGGCGTCAGTGCTTCCAAAGCAGAGAGCAGGCAGCGACGATTAGCACCAGGAATCCACGACCACGCAGACAGTGATGCATCACAGAGGAGGGAAGGACGGCCACTGAAAACATGCTCGATCAAAGGAGACGCAGAAAGAGACTGTGATTTGTGGTGAAGTGATGGAAAGAGCTCTTACTTATTTGAACTCTTTTACTATTTGATTCACTCTCAAAGAGGTCGTTTTTAACGCCATCTCAATCACTCCGCACTGGCACGCTCTCAAAAGTAATTCCGGGAAGTGAAGAGAGTCAATAATTAAAGTACATAAGTCGGGTTGAGGGAGAGAGGCTACGAGTAAATCGTGGTCCTTGGTCGTTACAGTTTTATGAAACATAAGAGCATAAACACTTTCATGGTGAACTCTTCCACAGGCTGAGCTTTATAATGATGCAGAAAATCAGAGAGAAAGCCACACTACAGTACATCCTACACTTGGCTGCTGGGCCGATTTCTGCTGGCAGGTTGTGGTTTGCCTCAAAGCGAAACCTGATTAAGATTTTAACAGCTTCCTCCTTTATTCTGGATCTGTCAGAATCTGTGGTCAGTTTTTTTTTTACCAATAAAACGATAAAGAGGACGATGATGGAATTCATGTTTGTGGTCGACGGTCTAGTTGTGGTTTAAGATAAACGATTTTACTTTCCCCTCTCCTGCTGCGCGATGACCATGACATCTTCCAAAACGCCCTCATATTTGTTAGTATATGTGCACACCAGCGGTTTCCAACTCGAGGAGGTCAAGAAACTCTCCAGAGAGACCCGCACAATAAATCTGAGAAGTAACAGGATGGGGAGAGCAGAAGAACGAACCTCTGTTACAGATTTAGATTTTCATTTTTCTTGTTCTCAAGAAATACTTTACGTTCGAATTTTCCCTTTCCATCCTGTAAAACTTTAAAATAGCTCCGATGACTCATCCTGAGCTCGGGGGCGCATATATTAAAATGTATCCAACCAAATGTGATTTTGAATGATCCAATTTAATCTGATGGATGCGATTAATTTCACTCAGATTTTAAAGACGATACAGACGCTTCTGTTATACTGGCATTTTAAGGGGCTGCATGGTGAGACTATATAGATTATTTAAGGCCATGTGCCATCTATAGACTATTAAAAGTTGTGTGTGCATGGATGTGTGTGTCTGTCTGTGTGTGTGCTGTTCATATACACACTGAGAGTGAGGGTGAAGCATAGAAGACAAACAAAGTGAGAGGTGGAGGAGAGCTGTGTCCGAGCACACAAAGACAGTTAGGGAGTGACTGTGTGCATCTCTGCCTGGTCTGTCTCACACAAATTGGCCCTGACCTACTGCTGAGAGTGTGTGTGCATGTGTGTGTGTGTGTGTGTGTACAGGTCTGACGCAAGTCTGGCACAATTTGAAAGCCACCACTGCTGAGCCAGACTCTTCTGCTCCTCCTCTAACCACCCCCCACCCTTAATTCCCATCACCAGCAGCCGAGACTAACCGACCATCTGTGGTGTGCGATTCTATCAGGGTGTGTTTGTTTAATGCCCCGAATCATCTCCTATCCTGTTAAAACATCCGAGGTCATCCATCCTGGCTACAACAGGATTTCCTTTTGGACATTTACACACACACACACACACACACACAGACTGCACACAGCTGTGATGTATATACAGTAGGATCATGAGAGAAAAAACATGCATGACATCAATAAACACTCGACCATCAGTACAAGAGTGTAAAACAGGATTTCAAGTGGAAGGTCACGTCTTCGTAAACAGTGCATCAGTGAATGTTTGAGCTGGAGTGCTACTTATTTAACCGCAAGTCGTCTGATTGGTCAAAGCCGTGTTGGTAATTCCCATAAATCCTCCATATGTCGACTCTATTAGTTGCTATGCCAACACTTGAGGTAGCCAAGGCGACGTTTATTATTTTGTCCGTGTGCCGCTGATGTTGAACCTAAAACCACAGAGACGAATTCACCGCTGTGTTTTATCGTCTCAAAGAACACGCTGTACATGCACGTTCAATTTTCAGAAAGAGCCCAGCGTCAGTCCAACAGCTGTGCTGCCCGACGGACTCCTAAATCATCTGGATTGACTTTGGATGGAGGAGCCGCAGTTGTACTCCGAGATAAAGGATCTGCTCGCATACGGCTCGATTCATATCTAGCTGATGATGATGCTGTTGCATGTCGTGCGCCCGACTGATAAGGAAGCGGGAAGGTTGGGCGATTTGAGTCCCAACCCTTCTAGTTGTTGGATCAAAGCTGTAAATTCAGTAACATTCAGATGATTTCTGAACTGTTCACGTCTCAATAAATACATTTCAACCGAATACCTCCTAACCACTGTCACAGCTCTGACAGACTGTTGTTTCAGAGCCCCTACATCTTTCTACACCGGACACGGTGTTGTCAGGTTTGTCAGTTGTCTCGTACGCACTTTGATGGAAGAGAAAGTCTTTGGTTTTAAATCAATACAGCTGCCTGCACTGGAAGCTTGACTGCAAACCAAAGTGTTTGAAATGAGGGTCGAGTATGTAACCACCGTCTTACGTCATACTTGGAAAATACGTCTGTGTATTTACGTATAATGAAATGTGCTAAAAGTAGTGTGAGCATCCCTGTGAAAGCCCGGCATTAATGTTGAATGATGTTCCACCTGAACTGGGTATCAGGCTGTAAATCTACTGACAGCCGACTCCATTCTCTAACCTTGACCTAAAGTACTTTTAAACCGCCTTTGACTCCTACACTCACACAAGCAAAGAGCAGATATCTGGGCATGTATCTGTTTAAGCTTAACTGCACTGCCTGGACTCTTGACAGTTCCATTGAATTCCAGGCCGTGCTCAGTTGTCCAGGAACCATCAATGTTTATCCAGTTCTTTGTAAGCCCTCTGATCTCAGACACCCTTCAGCCCATTCCCTGACCCAGCATACTATTAAAGTAGCATCGACTTGTATACCTTTGTAAAGAACAGAACGTCAACTGCTTAACCAGGCCTTAAATCCACATTCTCGTTGCTAAGGGTTTTTTAAATTAGTTCAAGAACAAAAGCTACAGTTTTGCTGCAGAGAGCTCGAATCGCCTCCAAATTATGCTCGTGGTGTTTTGGACAAAGATCGGGGTATCCAGGTTTAACATGCCTGAAATTTTACAATGCATTACATCAATATGAAAATAGCTGCAGGCAGAGTTTCCCCAGAGCTCCCTCAACATTATCTGATGTAATGCTCCTTGCACCCTTTGAGCTTTTCTCTGTGTTACTCACACAGTTTGGCTTTGCATTTGAGTAGGAGAGAAGTACATCCCCTGTGATCACAGCCTATGAAGTGTTGAGTTCTGGGTTATATTCGAGCTGTAGAAAACATTCTGCAGTGACCTGAGCATGAAACAGGCCCCAGGACACATCTGGCTTGAGTTGATCCTATCAAGCCAACAAGGTCAGAAGGAATCAAAATCAAACTTTGGACACCCGGGGATCTTTATCGACAGCGCATAAAAATAAAGTCTTCAAAAATTCTAAAATATCTATACATGAAATCAAACACGACTAATTTCAAAGGCATGAGGCATCACAGGTAAAGAATCACAAGAGTTATGAAGGAAACATTCCTCAGGACGATGCAGAACTATTTCTTCACTGGTTGCTTCATTTGCCTCAAATATTTTGCTGCTAAGAAACTGAAATTAACCAAAACTAAAGCTGTTTTTTTTTTTTTCACGTTGTATTATTCATACGAAGTGATTTGTCAGTGCTGAAAATTAAATTACCCATGTGGTTGATATTATGAAAGTAAATTTCATTAGGGAAGAGAGCAGTGTGTTGCATTATTGAAAGACGACGATGCTGAACAAGCCGACCTGGCTCATCACGCTGCTGCGAAGCATCAGGAGAGTGAAAACTAAATTCAAGGGTTCTGTGAAATGAAAGGAGAGAAAATCCCTGAACTTAGAAAAGACGACTCGAGCACTTGTGGATATATCTGCGCTCATGAATGAAGTCTGCTGTAAGTTACAATCCAAAGATATTTTTCTTATGTACAGCCGAGTTAAGGCCTTCATTAGGAAGCTGCAGCATCCAGGCTGCAGGCGCTGTATGGGAGGTTTTCCAGGATTTGAAAACCTCAGAAAGTAACATGCTTCTAGATCATATTTCCTTTTACTTGTGATATGGCGAGGCTCAGAGTGATGTGCAACTTGAACTTATCGATCGTCAATTTGATACACTGCTGGCAGAGCGCATTTGATCTGTATCGCTGCTGAAACTCTATTAATATTCTCTGAGTGCAGAACTGTCCACAGCTGAGAGGAGGCACTCACAGGAAGCTCGCCATCTTCAGATCGACATATATGCATATATGAGTCGACAGCCTCAGTGGAGAAACTGAAGAAGATGTTTATGAGATAAACATCTGTCAGCTGTGCATAGAGACACAATTACATCTGACCTGTATGTACTGTATGCTTCATTCCTCCTGTAGATACAAAAAAACAGTCTGTTGACAGCCGTATGTCCCAAAAACTCTGTGATTAATACATCTGTTAGAAATGCTGGACCCTGTAAATGCCTAATAGTATTCTGGGCTGGAATCAGTCACTCCACTTTGTGGACTATAAACAGGTTTGATTTCACATGTTTTAAAGGAAAAGCTCAGTATATAAAGCATGGACAGGACAGTACAAGCTTCTAACGGAAAATTAAGACACACTGTATTCAAAGAGATCAGATTCATTCTGACTATTCGGGTGTACAACGTCCCCTGTGGCTCTGAAGGATGAAGTTAGAATAAAATAACCTTGATGATGTAATCAGGGTTATCTTGGCTCCGTATGTATACCATAAAGCCTGTGTTTCAAACTGGGGGTGTGGAGTTTGAAGGATGTGGGTGTTTACTAGGCACCGACTGTCTAATGAAAGATGCTTTCATGTTGCAGTATATCCAAGGTCTTGTAAGCAGAATACACACACACACACACACACACACACACACACACACACACACACACACACTAAATGTCACAACGGTTTTGACCGTTCCTGTAGCAGCATGGCTCTGTGGATCACAATGTCAGTCGGTCAGTCCAGAACTTTGGTTCCTGACTGAAATATCTGGATGACTTTGGTGATCTCTGGTTCTTTCCCCAACAACAACAGGTTGACATTTCAGGCTAGTAAAATTGGAAAAGGTACAAATATTTATGACTTTACTGCTAATACTTTGACCTGCCCAAGGTTTTTACTTATCCCTTGAAATATCTCAACAAATACCAGAGGGATTGGTACCAAATTTGGTTCAAGCGTTCCTCATTCCCAGAGGTTGAATTCAAATAACTAATAACTTTTATTCTTGAGCCTTGACATTTATGAAAAGTCCCAACTATTGAATGGACTGCCATAAAATGTGGTCCCCTCAGGTTGAACTGTAACTTTGAGAACACTTTGAAGATGAAAACACGGTGAACATTTATGTGAAGCATCGCTCGAATGTATGTAACTGCAATACTACAGTGCAGGAGAGTCCCTGTAAGAATATGACCGGTGTAGCTCAACACAAGCACAATGTGTATTGGACTTGTACACAAATTACTAATTGACTAAACAATCTCACCACGAGCTCCATCGAGCAGCTGAACCTGAGCCATCGATTGTATTGTGTGATCTTACTCAGAAGACTTTTACAATGGAAATGTGGCTGATCCGTTTCTAGAAGACCATGTTGGCTAAATAATTCAGATCCAAAGTTCATTCTTTACTCTGGGACCACGAGCAGTAAAAACCTCTCAGCTGTATAGACTTTAGATAATGGCTCACAGTTTCTAACGTAGCACTAATGGGAGCAAACAGTCCAGGAATTATTCATCCAAAATATGCAGCCGCGTTCTTATTCATCAGTAAATAATTGAGGCTTTCTCTCGGATGTTTTTCTTTATTTATATCATTTTCAGATTTAATTGAAAACACACTTATTGAATCACTTGAATTCGGGGAGAAAACAATCCCAGACCTTTGCAGCTAACTCTGGCTGACTTCATCAGAGACCTCCCCAAACAATACAATCCCAATATCATATCACAATGCTCGGGCCTACAAACAATAACGCTGCATATTTTCTGTTTCAGCAAGTTTCTTCAGCTCGATATCACCCACTTTACTCCACATTCATTTGATTATATCAGGACAGTAAAGAGCCGAGGCAATATCTCTCAGCACGGAAATCAATTATGCAAATAAACAAAACAAACTCATCATCTTTGCCTTCAAACTCAACATCTTGGACGTTCAAGTACACTTGAAGGAAATATTCTATACGAAGAATCGTGTTGTGATGCCGGGGGCTTGGGTTGAGCCACCATGCTTGTTGTTGCCAAGTTAGCCAAATCCTTGAAGAATCCATTACCTTGGAAAGACGTGTACAACCGGAGCAGAGATGGAGTGGAAAAATGAAAAGCAATATCGAGAAAATCAATCCGAATCCAATCCTTGTACGTGTCAGGGCCCAATCAAAGATTTCTGGCCATCAGACGGCAACATCGCATGTGATCCGGTCGCTCTTGCTCTCGCACGTTCAGCACCTGTGCAGCCTGTGAGGCGCAGAGGGCGCTTCGGAGAGCAGGGTAAAAGCTGACAGCATAATGACTACTATTACCAAATGACTGCTGACAAGAAAGTGAAACCTATTAGGCGATATTATTGAAATTGAAGCTATTAGCTGTCATCAGGCCAACTCCTGGCTGCAGAAATAGCAACGTTTTCAAGGACGCACACGCACCTGCCCACAAGAAATATTTAGGGACGAATTAAAAAAATAATGATGATAATAATTCTTCTGCAGAAATATCTGATCAGACCTGACATGTGAGGTTTCCTCAAGCTCTCTCTTACAGGAATCCACACATGGTAACAAACATGGTTATTGTCGTCCTCTTCCTTCCTTCCTGCCCCCACCCAGCCATGCGCACACACACACACACACACACACACACACACACACACACACACACACACACACACACACACACACACACACTATGCAGAGGAATACCTCTCCAACCTCATCAACAACCATCTCTTCTTCCCTCCTTCTCACCTCCTTAAATCTTTCCTTGTTCTCACTGAATCTTCCTTTCCCGCCTCATATTTGCGCTCTCTCCCACTTGACACTGTTTCAACCTCGCTCTTTCAATATCTCACTCCTCTTATTCACTGTTCTCCCTCTCTCTCTGGAATTGCATCGCTCTGGCTCATTAAGGAAAGTTGTTGATACTTCTCTCTCGCAACTTTTTTGCTCTTTTCCTCGCTGCTGCGCCTCCACCCATCCCTCGTTACCACCATTACCACCCTGACATCCGTACCCCGAGTCCTTCTGTGTGTCTATACCGTTGCTATAATAAGGCAACACCACATGTTTCATGCTATGTTTCTTCATTTATCCGCCACTCTCTCCTGCATCCACTTACCTACACTCACTTTCTGTATTTTCCATCTCCTTCTGGCATTTCAATGATCTTTTGTTCGCATTATTTGACATGGTGTATTTACAGTTGACAGTAGATTTTGTGAAGACTTCAGGATTTTGAGTTGAGTGTTGGTATTTCACTGGATCTGACTCCATATTAAATAGACGACGACTTAACTGATTCGTCGCCATGGTTTTCTTTTTTTGGGGGGCACTTTGTTGTTGACTAATTTAATGTTCATGACCTGTAGGTGTAAAGACACAGTTGGTTTGTGGGCGTGTGACGATTTCTTGATTTAACGAGCAATGTCTGCAAGCAGGTTTCTGCAATCAGCCAGACAGGACAATAACTAGACAACCGCAGAGCGACGACACAGTCCTGAACCTTCAGTCAGCTTACTAACAGATGAATTGATTAGCTACAGCTGATTTGATCTGCTATCCGTGACGTTTGTCAATTCAACAAGCAAAACTAGTAAAAATAGACGGTCAGCGATAGCCAAGAATGAGAAATCTGCTCTCCACATTAGTTTGTTCTCTGTAAGAGTGCAATACACAATTATCTTCTTCTACACCCCGAAGCCTAAACACAGAGCTACCAACTACATGAGAGAAAGAAAAGAAAGAACACATCCTCATACTGATTAATCCAAACCGTTGTTGATTCTGCTGCTGACTGACTTACTAAAGAAAAAGAAGAAAATGTTAGATCTGGTAGCCTTGGAGCTCGGCATGTTCTGCCAACCTGGAACCAGCTATCAGAACCAAACACAGCTTTCAGAAATTTAGTATTCTTTTGAATTACTGCCACTAGAAAGCAACCACAGTGTCCCAGTAAACATGATTTTCCAAACAAGCACAGCTTTTATATGAACTATTAGACCATTTATCCACATATCCTGGGCTGTTGGAAGCTGCAGTCCATGATATATCATTACAAGAAAAGCGTGTAATGTAAGAAGGTACACAGTGTAACATAGAGAGCTGGCTAACAAGGTGAAAAGGACAGTCATTTTTCATTTCATTCAGACTTCGCCGTGTACTCTGCCTCTTTTCCTCCTTCTGTCACTTCACGTCTCTCTCATTTTGTCTCTGCAGGGTACAGATTCCTCCACACCATCACACTTTCCCACTTTGCCCCCGTATGCCTCCTCTTCCTCTTCCTCTCCCTCTTCCTCTCCGACAGCTCGTGTATTTCATTAAAAGGTGAACTCTCCTGAATCTGCTCCTCAGCTGCTGTAACATGCAGCCCCGTGGATTTATTTCTCGCTCGTCTTTCTCCTGCCTCTGTGATTTATTTCGGTTTTCCCCCTCATTTCCTCCCGTCCTCTCGCTCTTTGTTCTTGTTTCCACGATAGCGACTCCCTCGCTTTCAATTCACATTTGAAGTTTCCAGTTCAGCGGTTTGTTTGCTGCCGATGACGGAGATACATCACACCGACAACACAAGTGGCAACGACCACAATAAGAGTGTGCTACACAATAATCTACAGTTAAAACACGACACAGAGGTTATGTGGTGTCAGCGTGCTGCTGTTCTCATTACTGGAACAGCTTTTTAAACCAACAGAACATGAAACTTATCAGCACTGATAACTTCGGGTATTTCTGTCTCGGTGTTAAATGAGTTCATGGTGTCAGTGGTCAAATATTCTGCAACTTTGTCAGTGAAAACGTGAGTTCAGTTTTGGTTTCAGTGCTGCATGTTTCTCTCTGTTTACCGCAAGAAAACAAGTCACTGCCAGGAAACCATCCGTCAAAAACACCCTAAGAACTTCACGTCTCATTCAGAGAGTGCTGTTATCTGACATGACAAGTTATAAAGTCTGAACCTTAGAAGACAAAACATAAACAAAAACAGAATAAAATATCTCCTCCATGTTTGTAGTCTTTTGGAAAATGCCAGAGAATGTTTGCCGAGTGAAAATGTGTGTTTAGGTTTTGTTGTGTGTGTTTTCATATCAGTGCTGCATGGTGTTGGTCTCTGCTTACTGTCAGTCACATGACGACGGCAGAAAAAACACAAAGTCACTGCCAGGAAATGACCCCCCCCCCAAAAAAAACACCTTCAAATCTTTACCATCACACACGTCTCGGTTCGCTGACACAGCAGTAAATGTTAGAAAATCTGTGCTATAAAAGCACAAAACAGATACATACAGTTACAATTTCTGATTGCGTACGTCATCGGCTGTAAAAACGAGCAGACAAATAAAAACCTGGAAGATCCGTCTGTGGTGTCCGAGACAAAGCTCTGCTTTAATGATCGAGAAAGAATCAGGTCCTCGGCTGACCTTGGAAAGGTGATTCATGCTTTCATATCGCATCATTTGTAACTCTCTTGTCTGCTGCACAAAGACTTTTAGACTATTCTTTCTGACATTGACCAGTTCACTGGATCCTGGATTTGGGTTAGCTTTAATATCTTTGGGTGGCCACCACAACGAGACTCAGGGATGATTACAGGCTGAATGGAAGGACATTTAAAGTGTCTGAGCTCGGTGTCCTGTCTCTTACCAACTTATCACCTTCATGGCTCACACGCAGCTACCTGCGTCTCTACCTATTTAGGGTGATTTGCAAGCAGGGATAATTGTTTCTGAAGGCTGAGAAATGTCTCCAAGGACACATGAACTCGATCAAACTTCCATTCTGTCTTTTAAATTGATCCTGAACCAAGAATCCTTCTGGGGCCTTGCAATTGCTTTAGTTACACTGTGTGGTAAGTAAGTAAAGTATAAATAGTAAGTTCTGGATTGAAACTTCAGTATTTGTCGGCACAGATCCTCTTTTATAACTCTGCCTGGATAGTGTCATAATAAGAGGGTGGACATTACACTGGAGAGTGTCTGCAACACCAAACACGACTGTTTGTAATAAAGTTATCTGAGATTAAAAGGTCCACTTACAAGCTTTCTAGTGCGGCTTTTAACCACATTGGAGCAAATGTTCATATCCAGGATGTCTCTGTTCCTTCATCTCACATTATCCATGCTGGAAACTTCCTTTAATGACACTAAAGATTAGTTTTTTCCATCCAAGTGCACTACTACTAATTTTGGTTGTATGTTCTGTGGAGAAAAAAACAGATTCAGTTTTTGTGTTTCAGTGTTTTCAAACATTAAACACACATTTATGGATTGTGGGGCTTACTTGTTTGCAAGCTTTGAATCAACACAACTTAATTACTTTTAAAAGCCAGAAAAATCGGTCATAAGAAGTGCCGAAAACGAGCGTCTGATCCAATCTGACGAGGAGAAGTTGAGAGGCTGACGAGCTTTCCAGCATTTGTTTACACTCGTTCAGAATTCAGAATTGATTTCTTGATGTTAGAACGTCAAATAAATCTGATTCTACGACCCGACCCGACCGCGATCATACTCAGACTAACTAAACGTGACCCTTAAAATTAATTGTGGTTTTTTAAAAAAACACTGAAGATAAGCGTAGTTTAATTTGAGCTCAAAGAAATCATCCTTTAAAAAAAAAACACAACACTCTCACCTCATTAGAAGGAGCACCTGGGTGTCATTATCACAGCTGAAACCAAATGACGGGCGTCTTTAAACAGTTCCAGCATCAGCCAACCTTGATCACAATCATCATCACTCCCTACACACAGCATGTGGGGATGCATGTGTGTGTGTGTGTGCGTGTGTGTGTGTGTGTGTGTGTGTGTGTGTGTGTGTGTGTGTGTGTGTGTGTGTGTGTGTGTGTTCTCTAACCTTTCCCCACAGCTCAGTGTGACACTCTAAATACAGATTCCACATCAGTGACAGCAGGTCCCCAAAGAGCACAGGAAGCACTTTGCGACATGGGAAAACCGACCGAGCGTGTGTGTGTGGTGTGTGTGTGTGTGTGTGTGTGTGTGTGTGTCACTGTGAAACAAAGATCTCTTTCCCAGCTCAGGCGTCTTGCTCTGATTGCTAATTAGCTACTTGTCAACAGTCATTGCTGTGTGCTTCCTGTCACCGCCGTGGCACACGAGCACAATCGCAGGAATGGACACACAATTCACGAACACACAGGTAGACATGTTTGTTTCATTGTTGTTTGTTGTGTGCAAGTACATTCATGCATGCATGAACAGACACTTGGTGCAGCAGTAAAGACGCGCAAAAAAAAAAAAAGATGCGACTGAATTTCATTTTCACCTATTCTGCTGATTTTTCCCAAAAACTGCTTCATTGTTGTATAAAATGTATAAAAATATGGTCCAAGGTGACTTTTTTAAAACTGCACAAACCTCAAAAATATTCAATTTACAATGAAATAAAACAGTTTAAAGAGAAAAAGCAGCTGTTCACACCGGAGAAGGTGAAACCAACAAGGCAGCGTCGAATGCTATTAATCCATTACCAGAAAAATAGTCAATTAATTTTCTGTCAATCAACTTGTTGATCAACAAATTGTTTCAGCAAATGTGAAAAATCACACACACACACACACACACACACACACTAAGACCAGCTTTCACACACACACACACACAAAGCCATGCGTATGTGCCTTTTCCTCATTTCAGAGTTTCATTTTCTTTTATTCCCGCCCACACACACACACACACACACACACACACACACACACACACACACACACACACACACACACACACACACACACACACACACACACACACACACACACACACACAGCAGCCTCCACTCGGCACGTACAGTGTGTCTAATGAGGTGCAGTATAGTCACCTGGCCTAATAGAACAGTCACAGTGTGTTATTCCTCCGCCGTCTGAGGTCTGCCGGAGCTTCCTCACTCACTAAACACTTTGCTCTGCTGTCGACCGCGGGGCGTCAAATCACCCGGCAGACACCCGCGCACACGAGTTGATGCATTTTCACCGCAGCTGCTTCTGCTTCACTGCATTCAAAACAAAGAGATTGCCAGCTGGTATGCAAGAATTGGTCCGGCTTGAAAACCGACCAGGAAACATAATCGGCCAAAAGATTTTTTGGGATTTTACGTTTGAAATCTCACAAGAAGACTTGTAGTTATTTTTCACTTCCATGCAGACCTTACAGAAGGTTGTCTCCCTTTGGACGCTCTCGGTCGTGTTCTCTAGATCACGGTCAGGGTTGAGGAAAATTGGTTTCATTGTTATAAAGAAATCACCTTGACTGGTGGTGAGAGATGGGGCATGAACAATGGACTAGTCAGAGTTACATGAATTGTACACCCAGTCATCCTTTGACCTTTTCTCTAAGAAGGTTTTGTAACAATAAATGACTTCACTGCTTTGCTTTGAGAGCGAGAGTGATTCTTTCTAAGACTATAAGAGGTCTCCTGTCAGGAAAGTGGAGGCAGGTCATTTCAAGCACTTGACCAGATGAGCAATGTTTTGTTGTTTTTTTCTCAGGAGGACAGGACGAAGTTTTCAGTCTGAAAAGTCCCGACGTTTCGGAAGAACTTCTTCTAACGAGTTTGGTTCACTTGACAGCCCATTAGAGATGCCCATAACGTCCCATTATCTCTGGAAAATTTTACTAAAATGTCAAAAATATGTTCTTACTGTTGCCAAAATCAACTGGACTGATGAAACCGTAAAAGCGTTTGGTTGCAAACCTGCGAGAGTTCACTGAATCCTCTCAGTGTCTCCCAAACTGGAACACAGACAGAAACGTGCAGGAGGACTGGCCGTTACTTTTATGTAAATGCAAAGAGAGCCAACACCTCCAGCCAGGTGCTGTTCATAACAAAACTGCAGGCGTCACGCAGCTTCTTTTTGGCAGGTAATTAACGATCACATGATGTTATTTTAACGTCTGCAACCTTCAGATGTACCACCTCTGTGGATGGAGGAAAAAAACCTGCACCTGCAGGGCCTGTGGCCCATTTAAATCACAGCTGTGGTCTTGTTGTGAGTTATTTTTTATGGCATCTTTGCTTCCCGTGGACCATAAACACATAAACTTAAAATGTTAGAAGGTTCTGGTCTCAGTAATATTCAGCCAAAGGGGTCAGGTCTCAAGACGAGTCCTGAGCTGTAATGCAATACGTCCGATCCTGGTCGAGTCACAGAGCGAAATCCAGCTGCTAAATTATGAGCGGCGAAATGTTTTTTTTTTATTAACTTGTCCTCTTCAGAGGGACTGAATAAATGAAGGGTACACCTGCATAATGCTGCCCATTTGAAAATCACTGAAATGGAACAAAATATTCCATCTGAAACTACATTTCAATTTGGCTCACCTGAATTTATACTGACCTGAATTCATGAGCCAATGTTCTTTAAAAAATGGGAATATTTTTTTCAAAGCAGAGACGACACATCAGCTCAGAGGTATTTCAGTTTGTAATGAAACCAACAGAGGAGACCAGTTCTGGGGATGTAATGAATGTTTGTGTAGCAAAAGCACTCACGGTTTAAACATCTCACTGGATATGGGCTCATCACAGAACAAATAACACTTTGATTTAATAAATGAGTTGTTAATCTGAAACAGAACATGAGCTAAAACAGCCTTTAAGAAGTCAGCATGGTAGCTGGGAGAATACTCATTGTTCGGTCTTCATCGAGGCACCATTTATATATACACACACACACATATATATATATATATATATACACACACACACACATACATACATATACATATATATATATATATACA
>NC_040023.1:10330491-10417991 GCF_000972845.2 Larimichthys crocea
TAAATGAGTTGTTAATCTGAAACAGAACATGAGCTAAAACAGCCTTTAAGAAGTCAGCATGGTAGCTGGGAGAATACTCATTGTTCGGTCTTCATCGAGGCACCATTTATATATACATATATATACATATATATATATATTTTTTTTTTTTCCTGTATTATTGCCAATCGTCCTTGAATTGAGTGAAAGAGAGGTTTAAATATCTTTTTCTGTGCTTTAACTAAAAACCTTGAGTACAAACAAGAACATCCTTTTCACGCGGTCCTTGTGATTTGTGCTGTTCGGTGCATTCCAGGAGATTTTCTGTGCTGGAAATCGACTCGTTTTTCTCTCGTCCTGTCGCGTTGAACGACATTTCCCATAAATGAGAGAATGTGCCTGAACGTGCCTCAGACGTTCAGTCAGACGCTTGAAGCCAGAGCGTAAAGGACGGACATCACTAACAGCTGCAGCAAAAAGGAAAAGTCAGCATCACTTCCTTCACACGAAACTTATACCTGCAATGCAAACCTGCCAGTCTTAATCACAAAGAGGGGAGGATTTCAAAAACCAAAGCACAGGGTGTATTTTGATGTAAAGTAAGAAGATTTCATTCATTCATTTCATGCAGCCAAAATGAAAACAGAGTGCATCAAGCAATGCTGCAAACACGGAGTCTGCGCAACAGGTAAGAAAATCGCGGCTCAGCTGCCGCCTACGTGATGCGTCACGTCTGTGTGCCGTATATATCAGCAGTTATACACGCCGCCAGTGCCAGAAACAGGAGAAGAAAGGTGGAAAAAGTTGCCAGAAATAAACAGAAATACCAGAAAACTGTGACCCCAGGAGGAAACCAGCTGAGGGCAACGCAACTCAGGAGGGTTGCTGCAACAACACCACATTAAGTTTGGGAAATATCTTGTCAGAATATCATTTCATATATTCTTTTATGTGTAGGTATGTATAGAGGCACTGATGTGATTGAACCAAGTGAGTAAAGATGAGGAGAATCTGCTCAGACTAAAAACATTTGTACGAGTGTTCTTCCTCTGCTGCTAAGACAAAAGAGGAGACTGACACGCTGCGAGTCGAGGTTGGAATATTTTTCCTCTCACTTTAAATCCTGAATAAATCAAGATAAACTACCCAGTGAGAGGAAGCGGACTGGTCCTGAGGCCAACAATGTTAAAAAATGTATGCACCCCAGCTCCGCCATATGGCATATACCACAAAGAGGGCAGTTTAAACATTTACATGCCCTCCCTAGTTCAGTTAGGAGCCCCCTCAAAGCCTGCAAAGCTGACAGAGACTGGATTTAACCCTCCACTTGGCTGGATGATACAATCAGCAGGGACACGCCTCGGTACAAGAGTGTCTGCCATGTATGTGTGTGTCAATGAGTGTCAGGGTCAATGGCGGCGGTGTCCGTGGAGTGCTGCGTGTGGTGAGATGACACATTAGCCGATATGTGTTCACGTCAGAGCTCTCCTGTGTCCTGCAGTCTACAGAGGCAGACTGCAGGATGTTTGCTGTGTGAACAGAAAGCTGACGCTGGCAGAACGCTATGACTGAAGAGGTGAAAGCTGGGAAATGAATGGAATATGATATGAAATATTCAGGTCTTCTTCTCCAGAGAACAGGTAATTTCCAGCAGCAGGAACATCTGTATTTTGTCATTTTCTGAGCAGCAATATTTCCCTTTAAAACTGGTGGCAGGAGGATGAAAGAGTGTGGGTAACACAGCTACAAGTCGAACTCCAGCACTTGATATTCACACACTGTTTGAGGCACTTGCTGTGTAAAGGTGTAAAGATTAAACAACACACCTGCTTCAGGACAAATTCCCACACTGAGAACTGACCACCGTGTCCTTACATCACCTTTTTTTCAGTCTTCCAAACATGCAGCTGCAAAATATAAATAAGAATGAAGTATGCTGGTGGGACCTCAGCACTCATTTAAAAGAGCACTAACTTTAAAAACTTCAATTAAATAACTAGCTACTTCCAAAGTCCTCCAGGTTGAGGGCAGGACTGTAGCCAGACCCACGTTCTGTTCTGTAGTATTTACAAGGACATGTCCTCAATTAACAAGTCCAAATGCAATAGGATGACACTGACCCAGGAACAGCTGTAATATCTGGAAGAAATCCAAGTGTATCCTGCCTGTGTTTACTATTCTAGGTGTAAAAAAAACATCATTTTCTATGTGTCTGTATTGTTTTCATGTGGGATCGTGTGCTGTGCATCTAGATTGCAAATTGTTTGAGAGCAAGAGACACACAACCCCGACGCTGGGAAACAAAAGCTCACACTTTAATCTGCATCAAGTTTGTTTGAAAAAGCCAAAAGTCAAAAACTGCATGACTCCACTCTGAGATTCTGAAGATTCATCCATCAATCATAAAGTTCAGGACGGACTAGTCCGAGCACATGGCTCCGTTTCCAGTCTTTAAAACTGCAGCTCTTTCTCTCGAGGCCGAGTCCCAGCATGCATCTGCAGTCCACTGAGCTTGAGTCACCGCCATTAGGGAGCTAACTACCTGCTCGCTAAACCTCTCTGCGCTAATTCACAGTAACTTGGCAGGAGGTAAATGGTTAAAACACATCAGTGCATCAGTCTCTGCAGTTTAAAAATAAATATCCTGGCAGTTTATGTGGAACTTTACAGATGACGCACCATCATCATCATCATCATCATCATCATCATCATCAATTCAGGGGTACGGACAGATTCTCAGGATTTATGTTAGAGGAGAGGTCCAGCGATGAGTAAGTCTGTAACCCAGAGAGGATAATAACCTGTAACTTGTTGTTTGTGCTGCTGTCATGACACAGACAGACTGTGAGTGGGAACAATGAGAAAAGCACTGAGCAGCTCCTGAGTCAAGCATGGGGATTCTCGGGAGTTGGAGCAGTGTTTCTCAAATGAACTGACTGTTGTTTAGTCAATGAACAATCATAAAGTTCAAAAACAGAGCAGAGGTATTAGATCTCCAAATATATGGGACACAGAAACGCAGCAAAGCTCACATTTAAAGAGGTTTGAACCAGCACAGTCCTGGAGCTGAAGATTCATTTTCACCTGATTCTGACACCTAATTTCAAAAACTTGATATTTTTAATCATTCAAATGTGGCTGGGTGGTTAATAACACTTTCTTCTCTGCTCTGACAAACTCAGAACACATTTATTGTATGTATCTGTTGTGACTTTACACAGACCTCGACAATTAACTCATTTCCAGCGTTGTTATTTGCTGTCAGCTAATTATTTCAGACCTCTATTAAAAAGTTTAAACTTTTCATTTCTATTTGACTCACTAAGCAGCATGTCAAAAATAAACATTGACTTTTTTTCTGAATTTAATGAGGATCAAGTCAAGAAAAACAGGAATAACAACACTAAAAAAAACATGAAATAATCCGTGAGGCTGGCGTGCAGATTTGTATCATTTGTGATGGGAGGGTTTCTGCAGCCCTGAGGGGGGAAAAATGTTTGGAGCCACTGGCTTAGCGCTATCTTTAACCCCCCCTGGTCACCTCACAAACAATCTGAACATTTTCCGACAGGCCTTGCATGTAAAGCATTCGTAGCTGTGTAACGTGCGTTGTTGTGCGACCTTGGTTAACTGGAATCAGGAGAGGTGGAGATAATCAGACATCCCTTTTACAAATAGACACTTTTGAGTGAAGCTTTGAAATATTAATGGGGTGATGAGGCCGCTGGAGGCAGCCTTTAATCCATGCCAATGCAAATGGACCCCAAGGTCACTAACATAACACTGCAGCAGCCTCTGGCCAGGATAGATTGACTAGGAAAAAGCCTGTGAAATGGGGTCTTTCGTAGTCTGGCAGAGTACAGAGCCCACTGTATAATACAATGGCCTCGAGCCCACGACAGGCTGAGGGGGGAATTAGCTGGAGCCCGGGCCACATCAAAGTGTTTGTAGCACAATGTGTGTTTTTTTAAAACCATCACACCACTGACCTGCTATTTCTTTCTGGAAATGGGATTCACAAAATAACCACAGGAACGCTGTGACAGAGGACAAGAGCGATAATGACTGAGAGCGCCGCGCTGCCTTCATTCTGAAGGACACGACGACGATGGCCCTCGCTGGTGAACACGTTTCTGACTGGAAGAAGTTAAAAACAAATTTTAACTCAGGCTGAGAGAGCCCTGTACGCCGGTTGCAAACAGTTGCATAGCAACAGCAGCACCTACATTTTGTGTTTTTCTGTTAAGGTGAAGCCAGCAACACCCAGAATGGTCACACTGGACACAAGAGCTCCTCAGTGCTAATGATTAAGCTCCGGTTGGCCCCTCCGATGGGAGTCCAGGCAATTAGCGCGTCTCAAATGGTTTGGTACATCTCAACTGTGCCAAATGTTCCCGACACGTTATTTTAAATCCTGGAAAAACTTTGGAGTTCGGTTTCGGCACCGACTCTCAACTTTCAAATACAAATCCTCCTCCACGCCAAGCAGCCTGTAACTTAGCAGCAAGAGAGGAATTCACATTCACACAAACACCAGAGCATCTTCCCGTCACATCTGCTGCAGAATCGAAAGCCACAAAATTCAAAGCTTGTTTTGTTGAGTGATTCAAACAGACTGAAGCCAGCACGGTCGGGTCATTTTATTTGATTTTTCCGCTCTTCTGTGCAGTGTTATTATTGCAGCTGTAATCAGGGTTAATTATTTGGGTTCGGGTTCAGATCGGTCCCTGTTCTGCTCCCAGTTAGCAGCAGGTTGTGTAATGATAAAAGCACTAATTGTACACAGCGGACCTCCATTATTCTCTGCAGTTTTTGTCTCAGCTGCCTCTCCCTGAACATTTTCCTGCTGAGGTGGCCTTTCACTGCTGAATGAACACAGCACTGTGCAGCTAATACCTACAGTAATCTGTTTAACTCTTGGTGGTCCTGTGGGGTAAGTGCTGACTGCTCTAAACATTAATGGCATGACAGAATCATTCGCCTTCATCGGCTTCAGACAGCCGATCCACCTCTCTGCTAATCTGCCAAATCACTTTCTCTCTCTCTCTGATGAACTCACCCCATCCTCTCTTCCTCTCTTGAATCCCATCTTTCTATTTAACTAACTGGCTCCATGTTTAACGGTCTCACTGCCTCTACTTACGCTCTCACTGTTTGAATCTTCAGCGGCCCAATTAGCGGGGATGGGAAGATCTTCTCTGTCGTGGCCCCAATTTGGGATTTGGACTGATAAGCAGAATGCTTCTTTACATAAAAACCTTTGCTGGTGCGGCGATAATGAATTACCTCCAACCTGTGCGTTTCATTAAGGACGTTCACACACCGACATCACTCACAGCTGCCCTAGATACTATACAGTCATGTAAGGTTACGATTTTACAGGACTTGGGCTGTATTCACACCAAATCGGGCGTGTGTGTGTGTGTGTGTGTGTGTGTGTGTGTGTGTGTGTGTGATTCCCTGCTTTTCTTGCTTCCACGGCTCCCTCTCCTCAGTCACTCTTTAAAATTGCTCAGCCTCGCTCTCTCTCTGCTTGGTTGGGTTGCTCCAAAAGTTAATTCGGTTTGAACTTTATTCACTTACTAAACTTACAATCTTTCTCCACTGTGGTTCAGATTTCTTGTGCAAAGAAGAGGACAAAGGTGGCTCGAAAAGAAGAAGTAGAAGATGATAAATAACTTCTGTTTGAACCAAAATGCTTGAAAAATGTTCCAACTGTAGGCCAAACAGATTCAGAGTTGAATCAATCCATCTTCTTCCGATATCTAAACTTACTGACTGTGTGGCTGACAGTTCATACAGGTTCAAAATCAAATGCAACCAAAGCAAGTGGAACAGATCACTGCATGATGAGTCATTCACTCCGGTTTCTCTGCGGGGTCTTCTAACCTTTCAGTATAGCACAAGACTTTGTCGAGTCTGCAAGACTCCAGATCGTCTCTTTCTCCTTCGCTTTATGGAAGCACGTGGCCGATCTATGTTTTGTGTGTTTACAGGGAGTGATATTGTTTCCAGTTTGGTTGAAATAAAAATGTCAGCAGTACGGTAACCTGAGTGTTTCAGCTGCTGCTATTTTTATATTGGTAAGAACCTAAAATTCTTTCCAAGTCACATCCAAAGGAGAAATCTGTGTGTGAGGTCAGAGAGAAAAACATCCTGGGTTTTTCAATGAGCATGTACAAAAACATGCATCATCTGTGACCTTAAGAGGTAAAGTTTGACATTTTAGGGAACGCAGCTTTTCATTCTCCTGCCGGGAGTTAGATGAGATGACAGATTTTCACGTCTGTGTGCTAAATAGGATGTTAGAAACCAGGAGATGGGCATCTCAGCTTAGCATCATGACTAGAAGCTGCAGAAAATGGCTCCCAACCTTCCTCATATATCATTTCTTGGGCTGTCACAGTGACTTTCTGGGGGATTTTTTCTTTTTCAAACCATCGGACGGAGCCAGGCTTCCTGTTTTTGCTGTCATACTGAAGTTAAACTAACCATCTCCGGGCTGTAAATTCATATTTAACGGATAAACATCGGAATGGTATCAATCTCATTTAACCGTCGACAAAGACGTTTCCAAAAATGTCAAATTAGGCCCGTGACTCTTCTTTATATTCCAGAAATCGGACAAAACAAAGAACTCTGTGCGAGGTGTAATTCATCATATAGTGGAGAGCAGATGTCCACTTTGTAGCAGGGCTGAGATGAAACTGCTACCAATCCTGTTTTAGCAGGCGGCGAGGCACTGACACTCAATCTTTAGTCCTTTAAGACTCTTTTACCTCCTCTTATCCTCCTATTTGTCTCACTCTCACCCTCCTGCTGCTGCTGGACCCATTCCCATGTCTCCTCATCTGAATAAATAAATGCAGAGATGGACGGAGGAAGAAAAGGACATGGGAGAGGGAGAGAGAGAGAGAGAGAGTGAGAGAGAGAGAGGGTGATGGGGAGAAACTAGGGCACTCCAACCTGGATGCATCGTCCAAAGCAATTTGCTCAGAAGGAGAGCGAGGCAGAGAGGACGAGGAAAACAAGGAGCTTAAGAGCATCTCTGCTAAAGAGGGGATGACTTGGAGAAAACAAGCAAAATGGCCTGACAAGCTGAGCCACGGAGAGAGATGTAGAGAGAGAGAGAGAGAGAGAGAGGAGGACAAAGTGTTGGTAAAATGACAAAATGGACAGAGCAAGCCGAGAGCCAGAGAGAGAGAGAGGCAATGGTGCAAAATTGGACTGGCGAGCGTTTGAGAGAGAGACACTGAGACCAGAACCACCAATTTACCTCTTTACTGGCAAACTCAGTGATGGTTTAACAGAGAAACACTCACGGTAAAAGCTGAGGACAACTAGAGCTGTAACACGAAGATTTATGCTTTCAGCCACTTGTTATTTTACAGTGCAGGTGTGTTTTTTACGGGTAGACCGGAAAAATCAAAAAACTTTCAGAACCACATTTCTATCAGACCCGGAACGATAAGCTGACGAGAGAAAATTCAGGGTGCAGTTCTGTTAATCATTTGTTTGAATAATTTATTAGTCAAAAATGCCAAACACCTGCTGCGCTCAGCTCCTCACTGCTGTTTTTCTTTGTGGGTAATCTCTATAAATTGAAAATCTTTTGGGCTTCCGACTGTCGGCTGGACAAAACAACAAGCAATCTGAAGAAGCGACTCGGGGCTCTGAGATATTGTGAAGTCATTTTCAACGTTTCCTAAAATGCAAGAGACAAAACAATTAATCCAGAAATAATCAAGAGATTAATCTATAATGAGAGTAATCATGAGCTACAGAGATACAGATATAAAACACTGAAACAAAGACGGCTCGTATCGGAGGGAGTGCCAGCTGGAGGCTGTTTGCCAGCTTTCAAAGCTGATCTGGCAGTCAGGTTTTTAAAAACCAACATGAGACGAACAACGCCGGCAGCAGACTACACAACGTTTACGTCTTCTTAGATGGTCAGTTTTTCAAATTAGGCGATCAGAGTTGGTCCCAAAGCTCATTTTCAGTCCTGACGCCTCGCATCAGGCCATTAGTGAGCAGATATTGAGTGCTACGATGTCAACGTGGCAGAGCTCCAACTCAGCTGTTTGGCCTTCGCTTTGCAGGATGATGTATGTGCAGTTTGATGGCTGTTTGCATCTGTTAAAAGAGGAAGTCTTACTTTTTAAGAAGACTTCAGTTTCTTCTTAATAGTTTTTTAATGGGGTCATTTGAAGAATTTGTAGCAAAATAAGTTTTTTTGAGAAAAAAAACATCCGAGAGAAATTATCATTCCATGTCTGAAGGGGGAATATTGAAAATCAAGACAACGTGCGAAACAGACAAACTGCACTGACGAGGAGACAGGAACATAAATAATACAGCACGTCATCCAACGCAGTCATTACTTAAATGTGAATTTAGCTTAAAACCGTCTTTCATTAACAATTCATAAACAGTGCGGTGAAGAGCGCCATTATGACCTTTTACAAATGACAAAAGAAAGAGAGAGACAGAGGGAGAGGGTGGATCAGGTGAAGCTCTGAGAGGTAAAACGAGCAGCAGTGAGAGGAAAAGAAGTGTCCTCTTTCAAAACGAGGTTGGAAATGGAAGGACGGGTGGTGGTGGTGGGGGACACGCCTGGACTGGACACGCCCTGATCACTGACAAATTATGCCATCAGGGTGAATGAAGACTGATGTCAGTCTGAGCGACTCGGTGTCAAAGCGTCAACCCGTTCACACCTCAACCTCGCAGCCTAAACAGATTGATTTCTTAAAGTACTTCTTTGAGCCGGTTTCCCAAAAAAATCCATTAGGAATGTGACCGATGAACAAACGCACAAAAGAAGACGGAAATGTAGTCGAGTGACAAAGAAAGGTGGGGCGGGGAGGAATAAAGATGAACTGTTGAAGAGGTCGGCAAAAAGAAGGCTGAGAATGAGCAGCTGGGCATGGAGATTAGATGGTGGCAGGTACTGAAAAGAAGCCACAAAGAGAAAGATGAAAAGATGAACTGAGGCTGGGATGAACTGAAGTGAGGAGGGGAGGTGAAGATGAGATGGAAGTGGCGATTGAAAAGAGAGAGAGAGGGGAATAAAGTGAAAAACAGATGAACTCAGGAGGCAGAGGCGGGTAAAAGAGTGAGGGAGGACGGGAGTTGAAAGTAGACGAGTGGAAATGGAGACCGAAATGAAGTTGGGAGACGGTGGCAGGAAGTGAGACAATGAGGAGGAGATGAGATGGATAAAAACATAAGAGAGGGGGGAGACTAAAGAGCAGAGGGAGGAAGAGAAGGCGAGAAAGGGAGCACAGCGACATGAGGAGAAAGAGAGGGACGAGGGGGGGCTGGCTCCTCAGAGATAGGCCATTAATAATCCATGGAGCCTTAAGTACTCCTATTGAGGGAGAAAATCGCTCCTGTGAGCCTGAAAGCAGCCACCATGCTCATCCTCCCTCCTCCTCCTCCTGCTCCTCCGCTTCTTATTTTCTCCCTCGGACTCCTTCAGATACGCTCTCCTTTGTTTGATGTGTGTTTGGTGGCATCACGAGCAATCATTGAGTAATACCGTTGCTTGAAATGTGAAGTCAATTTCTCTCTTAAGGCCCAGACACCCTCTGCGATAACGGCAATCTTGCCGGTTCATTGCATGTCACACGGAGTGAGATGGCTCCGTTAAAGCCTCGGTAACGTCGTGTCATTTCCGTTGAAAGCGTCACTTCTGAAGCGTAGCTGACAGCCCAGTCTCGTGTTTTAAAATTGCAGGAACGAGCGGTTTGTCTAGAACGCCGGCACGTCTATGCCAATGTTTGGTTCTTCCTGTTGGCTCCATCTCTGTGAGATGTTTTTTTTGTTTGTGTGTTATGAAGCAGAGGAAGTACAAATCTACAGCGACGTCAGCGGCTTGGAGACACAGCAGAGCTCTGAGCTCATCAGCATGCTGATGGTGACTATGGTAACCATCTCAGTTTGGCACATCGGGATGTTTTTTCTATTCCAGCATCGTCAAACCAAAGTACAGTGGTCCCTCGTTTATCACAGGGGATACGTTCTAAAACTAACCCGCAATAGACGAAATCCACGAAGTAATCCGCTTTATTTTTTACAATTATCATACATGTTTTAGGCCGTAAAACCCCTAACCACACACTTTTATAAACTTTTCTCAGACAGGCATTAACATTTTCTCACATTTCTCTCTTATTTAAACACTCTCTAAGTTCAAACTTTCGCAGATTTAACAAAAATAAGTACAATACTATATTAGTAAATGAAACCAAAGATCAAAACCTGTTTTTAAGCTCAAACATTTTTAACAAATTTAATTTTAATGATCAATCTACGAGGTTGGACACATAAGAAATTATTAGCAGTAACTCTAATGCGTATTTCACAGTTCCTTTGACGGTGCCTCTTTGTCCTGGCGCCACATTTTGTACAGTTCTCCCTTAGCCAATCAGGACGCAGAACACATGTGTGGTTCTCCCTTAGCCAATCAGGACGCCGAACACAATGCACGTTCATACTGTACAGTACGCTGTAAAAAAAAGCAAAATTACACTAAAAAAAATCCGCAAAACAGCGAAAGCTGTACCGCGTTATAGCGAGGGACGACTGTATTCGCCAGTCTGAGATCATGACGTCATGACATCATCATGAAACAGCACGACGATTCATCTTGCTTGCAAGTCAAACGCTCGAGTTCGATCCACGCTGGTCTGAACCAATCAGCATCCTACAGCTACAACAACAACAACAACTACTGTGGTTACTAAAGACTCCTTCCAACTGGCTTTGGCAATAGTTTGATTACGATTTATGGA
This sequence comes from Larimichthys crocea, assembly GCF_000972845.2. Lineage (NCBI taxonomy): Eukaryota > Metazoa > Chordata > Actinopteri > Sciaenidae > Larimichthys > Larimichthys crocea. Next base: position 10,341,270 of record NC_040023.1, read on the forward strand.
TTGTGGGATAATAAGATCAATTCATGTGATGTGCAGATGGTTTATCCAATCACCTGCCAAGTATTAGCATCCCAGATGGTTCTGTGGTTCTTCAGTGGATGACCATCATCATTAGGATACATTGTGGATATATCTGTTCCACATTTTCAGCACTTGTTGACGTTATCATCCAAGGTGTCTAAAAATCGTCAGCCGTGGCAGCGTTGTGAGAGTTCGGTGTAAAATTCCTGACGGAGGCAGAACTTTAATGCCGCCTGTGGCCGTGACACTTCAGTGGATATGCATTCAGGCGTTGGTGCGATCTAGGACAGCTGTTCTGGGCTCAGCCAAAGATTTCACCGTGGTTTTTTTTTTTGTCAACTTTCATCTCTCCCCTTCTGCCCGGGCAAGCGCTTATTTAAATGTGCATTAAATTTAGAGTGAGGGGAGAGTCACAGCTCACAACACGTGTCGCACCTCGCTTCGAAACCCCCAACACCTTTTCTTTCTTTGTCTCTTTCCTCACGCCGAATCTCCCTCTCTTTCTCTCTTTCCTCTCACACCATGGCATCTCTCTCTTTGTCTTTATCTATTAATGTTCTTTTCCCTCCTCTATTTCATCACACACAGACACACTGCGAGAGAGAGGGGGGGTGTAGAGAGAAAGAGAGGGAGAGTGGCAAAGGTAAAAAAGACCGGAGAGAGGAGAAGAACAATGAGACACAGAGGAAGATAAACGAGTGAGACAAATGGAGAAAATAGATGAGAGAGGAAAAGATGGATAGAAGGAGGGTAAGCCAGTTAATCTGAGGAGAGACAGAGACGTAGCACTGTGTTTTCATCCAGGTGACAAGCAAACCCTTTTGAAATGTCATAAAAAATAAAATGCAGATTAGGTGCATCGGTTTCCTGCATGTCAAAAAATAAATAAATTTTGAATTGAGTTGTTATTGTTCTTTAATTCCAGCTAATGTTAGCCATATTTCATACTTCACCCGGAGAGGAACACAGAAAGAAATCCCCTGATGCCTCGATCGCGGATCATTATAAACGGAGGCAGCGCGTGGGACTTTTTCTGTGGGATTGAAGTGGATGTTTCAGGTTTTTGGAGTCATTTGTGAAGTGTTGTGCAACGAAACTTGTAAAAAATATCAATGTCTGTTTTGTCTGTTACGTGTGCAGGGGCTGACGTGTTTCTGTTTTTTTTGTTTGGAATAAAGGAAAGATTTTGTTGGCATGAGCATCGCAGCCACCGGAGCTGAACAAAGAAGAAAAAAAAGAGAGAGAGAGAGAGCTCCACCCACAGAAACTTCAACTTCAGCTCAGTCTGAGGACTAAGACACCACAGTACCGCCCACAGTGTGATTGACAGGTGGAGTGTGGTGTGGAGATGCAGCATCCATGAGCACTGAGCTGAAAAGCATTGAACATCATGACGTGACAACAGCCTTTCCACACAAAACACCTGCGTTGATTTTGTTTCCTTGTTTTTTTTTCATATCATAATTCACATAAAGGCCAAGAGATGCAGATACAGAGAGACGGAAAAAAACTGGAACACAGATTCATGTTGAGCTCTGGAAGTCTCTAACTGGTGATGCTGATGAATTAATTAAACCACCGACAAACCGCTGCACGGCAAGACAGCAGCGGGAAGAGAGGCAGAGACAGACAAAACGACAGAGAAAGCTAACGATGAGGCAGTTAATGAGTGAGATGACAGCGAGGTGCGAGGAAGAGACAGAATGTGAATGAGGCGAGGAGACGATGAAACGAGCAAAGGGCAAGAGGAAGAGCAGAGGCCAGAGAGGACGGCGGAGAGCTAAAACACAAGGGGTGGAAAAAAAAATTAATGACAGGAGAAGAAGGTGGAGAGGGAGAGTAAAGGATGGAAATCTATGAAAAGAAAAGAGAGCGAATGAGGGCTGTGAAGAGAAAGGAGTATGAAGATAAACAGGGTCAAAAGGATGAAGGGGTCTGCAGAGGGAGCGGAGATAGAGATGGAGACGGAGAAACAGAGAAAGCAGATGTGACAGGTGAAAGGGAGAAAAACAGCATATAGGATGAGGAAGAACTGAGTCGGGGGCCTAAGACAGGCAGGCAGCGCCTGAGGCAATGCTATTGTGTGTCTGTGTGTCTGTGTGTGTCTGTCTGTGTGTGTGTGCAGTGTGTTTACACTCAGGGGAAGGTATGTGCAGTGCCAGAAAACGTAGTCGTCGGTGGACGGATGCCCGGAGTTACCCCCCTTCCACCCTCCCTTTGGTTCTCTTCCATCCCTCTGTCACTCCGCCCCTCCATCTCTATTGTTACATCTACATTTGGAAAAGTGTAATCCTGTTTAGATAAGCCGACTACAAAGCATGTTGTTATGACATCGGAAAAAGGAGATGTCTATTTACGTCTTCCTTTTATAGAGCCACATGTAGTCCACGTTTTACAGAAGGTGCGTTAGAGAACTGCACCTTTACATGCAGCAACATGAAGTCCAGCACTCTTACTGTGTTTCTGTGTGCGGCCAACTTTCCCGCCGAGATGCACCACCTTTTCGCTTTGCAACTCCTTTGCCGGACGAGCCCGGAGCTCTCTGCACACCCTGCCTTCATGCAAATAAACTGAAGAGCTGGATTTTCTTATGCGACGTTGGGCTGAACACGGCCTTTTTTTTTCATGGTTTCAGGATTTAAAGACTTGAATTTGTTTTTGTTTTCCTCGAGTCTGAGAGAAATCAAATCTCTCTGCAGTCAATTTCACGTTAAATCCCTAAACCGGCAGGATACAGTAGTAACCTTGACAACATTCCTATAGATAGTCGCATACATGAGATGCATGTTCACAGTGGCTTTAGTTTCTGACCTCAAACACAAACTTCACATCTCAAAGAAAGGCGCACATCAATCCAACAGTACCACTTCTGTTCCTCCCAGCGGGCAGAGTACATATGCTCGCACACACCATTGCCAGTTTTGCTAATCCTTCTCATACTGCATCAACTATTGGCCAAGTTGTGACTCAGTGGCTCCGAGTCAAAAGCAAACTGGAATCCAACCAAGTGTGAAATGACTTATCACATATTTAACTACCAACTCTTGTAGATTGCATTAGCGTCTGATCAGATCTCCGTTCTTGGCCTGGTTCAAAGCTCCAGATCACATTCAGACACGTCTAATACAATCATTTACCCTCTGACTCATTACAGACAAACTGTGCACAGCCCGAGCACGCTGGAAGTGACTTACAGCATACCGTGCTGCTGTGGCCCCAGCTTTAGCAAACGTAGTTACAGAACTGCAACCTCAGAAACTTCATGACGCTGCTTTACATGCAGACAGGAAATCTCCACAACTGACTGACTGATGTTCTTCAGCATCTGAAGCTTAATTGATGCTCTTGAAAAGAGAAGAGAAAGAAATCCACAGTACTCCAAATTATATGACAACTCTTTGAACATTTGGAAGCCTGAAAACAAAGTTGGAGATTCGTTCTGTTTCCTGGCATAAAATGTTTCCTAATTGTTTCACTTCGACATCCGATGAGAAGCTGAACGTCACATTAACACCTTGTTGTATTCAGTCACTCACAGGAAATAAAACCTCAAATCCTGCCAATGTATCACTCTTCCCACTGAGCATTACAGTTTGTGTTCATGGTAAGAATTACAAGAATTAATTACAAAATGACAAAATAACACTGATCTGCTAATGCTATCATACCACGAAGCCAGGACTTGTAATGCCATTGTTGTCTGTGGCCTGCACATTGTAACACACAGACACACACACACACACACACACACACACACACACTGTGTCCTGAGGTTTTCTACAATCCCGTCTTTCTTCTCCCCCTCAAACGTTTCCCCTGGTCCCCCTTTTTTCCCCTGCAGCTTCCAAAAAAAAAGGAAAAACAACGTTGGCACGCGTTGCCACCAAGCTCACATCCAGCCGCGACAAACACACAGCCAGCCACGACATGCACGGCGAAGCAGGCAAGCAGACAGACAAAGAGAACTACAGAGGAAATCATGGAAAAATAAAGACGGAGGGCTGGAGCCTGGGGCCCTCTGTGCTGTTGGTACATGTAGGACCTCGGGGTGGGTCCCCGTCTCTTCCTCCCCACTGTCGTCTCTAAAACATGCACCGATGATCTCCATGCACCGCAGCAATGTGCAGCCGGACGATAAAGCAGCCAGGCGGGGACGAACGCGCTGCACAGAATCGCTCACGCTCACTGATAGATATCTGTTTATCTTTACATGCTGTTTCCATTCTGCAAGTCACGGCTCTCTCCTCCCTCCCTCAGCCCTTTCTCCTTCACTCTCTCCTTCCCCCGTCTGCTCTGACTCGGCTGCTCGGGTCTTGTTGTCTTCACTACATGCCAGATGAGGGGATTCTCAGACAGACGTTGACCCACGAGGATGATCAAAGCCCTGTTCGAGCTCCCAGCATGCCAAGCTGCCTGTGATGTGATTGCGGGGTCGAACGCAGTTCACGACCTGCGGTGTGACCTGTGCTCTGTCCTCCGTGACTTCCCTCCCTCTCTTTTATTCGCCATGACGACCTTTTGTAAAATTTTTTGCTTCTTTAAGCAAAAAATATGCATAAAAAATATATTTCCACATAGACCTATGAGCTCAGAATTCGTATACGCACACAGTCACACACAAATTACTCTCAGCTACCACCCCCTGTGCCCACACACTCTCTAATCCACTTCACACACACATGCGCCTGACCTGGTTTTGACCTGCCCTGACCCCTATTTGTTTTATATCATCCTCTCCCTGTTTTAAATCTTCCAGACCGACACTGAACAGCACACCCCCCCTCCCCATAAATTCTCTCTGGACCAAATGTCAATGAAGTGCTACTTGAAAGAGTATGAAGGGGGCGCCTACACTGAATCCCTCAACTAAATAGCGACAGAGAAATGGAGTTCCATCACAGCCCACAACCGAGCTCGCTGATGAAGTGCATGTTACGTCGTGCCTGTTCAGCGCCGCCGAGGTGAAGCTGGCAGATAAAGCGTTGGAAAATGGCAGCAGAGTGAGGTATGAAGTGTGTAGTGTCGGACGGCATTTTTCACAAAGTGACACGTGAGACCTCTCGGCTCGATTCAGGCAGCCAAAGAAATTCTCCCCCCATTTGATGTAGTGCATCACCACAGCCCCCCCACGCTCCCTCCTTGGCGGTCGATGGGTTCATCCATCATTCCTTAAAACAGTGAAAATCGCCATCGTGGAGCAGCCTGAGGCGCCACAGTTGCAGCCAGGTAACATTTCTCAGGTGCCATTTGGTACACTTTGGGTAAAATTGTGTCACTGAAGCTGAAAACCCAGAAACATCTTGATGAAACATTTTTCCACCGTCATTATAGTTCCATTTTTGCAGTTTTTTGCATAAAATGTCATTGATGCTGGCATGAAATGCCAGATTCCTGTTGACACACATTCCTGACGAGCCAACGGAAAGGTGTGTGTGTGTGTGTGAAAGATGCTCCACGTGTGATGCTGCAGCGAGCCAACATCACAGCCAATTATTGGCTGCCAAGAAATGTGACAGCAGGCTTTGTGCTCACAGGTGAATAGTTAAATATACGTGCCAAGCAGTCGCTTGATTGTAAACATTGGAAATTGTTAATAATGGGATCAAAATGCAGCTTTAAAAGATTGAACTTGTTGTAAACATTGACTTTGATTTCACTGATGACAAACCAGTCCAAACAGCACTTGAACAAAATATGTTTTGTCACTGAGAACTGCGGGAGGAAATTTCACAAAGACACAAACATCGGCATGAAGTTGTAAAAGAAACATCAGAAGAATTGAGACTTTACTGGAACATGCACAGACATTATTCTCATATTCTGTTGCTGTTACGGTTTGCTCTGCACTGACCAAACGCCATGTTATTTTAAAGTGATCCAGTTTACGGCTCCTCAGCTGGGCCACACTGTTTATAGTCCAACTGAATTTATCAGGACTGATAACATGAGCGAATTTCTACATTAATATCAACTTGAATTATTCCCCATGGAGAGCTTTCCCATGCAGAGAGCGGTAATGTCGCTTGCAGAATGTCACTCGCTGGTAAATTCTCCCTTAAACTGCTGATTACTAGCCGCTTCTGCCAGATTCAGCTGCAAACCCCAAAGTGATTCTGGATGGTTTAAGATCCGACTTGGATTGGAACAAACAGCACCAGCTGTTGTGGCTCGGAGAGAATAAAGGTGTTTTCCCAATCCCAATTTTTCAAACAGGCAAGATAAACTACTTTTCCAACGTTAGCGGGGAAGATTAATCATCACTTTTATCCACCTCAGTAACGGTGCAATGACAGATGCTGAAGCACAGGAGTAATTCATAAATCACAACCTGGAATAGAAAAATGCATGACTACTTGTCCATGAATGGTCAAATACCAGCTATTGTTCATTTGCCTTGGAGCCCAATTGTTTCCCAGTTAGTATCTTGATGTGCCACCAGTTCCTCTACAAAGAGCGAGGTCATGACTCATAATCACGTTTGTCCTTCATTGTAACACCGGCAGGAAAAATCCTGTTTACTGCGCAAGCAGATTCTATTGAATGTTTATAATAAGCCAGCTGGAGGAAAAGGTCAGGAAATGTACGAGCGAGAGGAAAAAAAAACAATGCGACTGAAGTAACAAGAGACTAGTTTCCTGTTTCCTTGTCAGAGAGAGAGAGAGAGAGAGAGAGAGAGAGAGAGAGAGAGAGAGAGAATCTCAACATTTAGCCTTGAATCCCCCGGCAGCAGCAAAGCATCTCCGTCATTACGTTCCTTATTTTCATTCATTATCGAGGCCAGTTAAACATCTTCCACGTCTCCCTCTTCATCTCTTTCCTCTCTAACTGTTATCTGGCGTTTTCCTCTTTCCGGTTTCACGTTGTGCTCCCTGTAAAGAATGTTGCTTCAGCTTTCTTGGCCAAGAGGACCAGTCGTGGTGTGAACAATGAACTGTTGCAGTGGTGAGGCTTGTTGCTACAAGGAATCATCATTTCCCTGATATTACTTTTGCTTTATCTCCACCAACACAGCAAAACAATAACAGCAAATAAGCAGCAACGCTGGGGGCTGTTTGTGTGTGTGTGTGTGTGTGTGTGTGTGTGTGTGAGAGTGAGCTACACTAATTCCTTTGTGTTCTTTATTAAGTAAGTCCTCCTCCTATCGACAGCTCTGTGCATGAACGTCCCTCTCACCAAAGTGAGACAACGCTTGTACAGCAAGGCTGTCAGAATGTGTGTGTGTGTGTGTGTGTGTGTGTGTTACAGAGCTCTTATTAGCATGTGGAAACGGGACAGCAATGATTCACACTGCCTATTTCAGCTTCTTCACCTCCCCCTCCTCCTCGTTTGGTGCCATTCCACCACACTTTCTTCTTTTTCCTTTTTAATATCTTTTTTCCGCTCCTTGCATTATCTTTCCATTCCCAAGCTCCACACCTCCCGATTCCTTAATCTAAACCTCCATCATCCACCTTTTCTTCCCCCATTTTACCCGTCTACTCCATCTTTTTACATCCATTCCACCTGCATCTCTTTATTCCTCCTTTACTCCGCTCTCTCCCTCTCATCACAGCTCATGATTAATGGCTCTTCTTTGACCCATCACCACCTCCCAGCCACCGAGTGTGTGTGTCTCTTATGGTACCAGATTCATGCAGAGATCTGTGTGTGTGTGTGTGCGTGCAGAAGTGTGTGTGCTTCTGTGCTTATATGCTTCTCTGTCGGCCTCATCGACCCACAAGACTCTCCGTTATCTCAACCGGCGCCAACCGAGGTTCCAGGCGACAATTAAATCTCCGCCTCAGAGGGCAGTCATCTGGCAGAAAACAAACGCACCTGTGACAGTCAAGGCTCGGTGGAGGAATGACATATGCGGCCACCTGTCAGACAGGTCTGGCAGGGTTTGATAGCCGGGGGTTGCGTGGCTGCACCGCGTGTCCATTATGTCCCGGCTCGCCTTGTACTTCTTAGCTGCACTGGATGTTGGTTCATCTTCCAGGGTTTAAACGGGTCGGTGACTTGCTCAAATGAAAAGTAAATCAATGCCTTAATTATTTGTCTTTAATTATTTACCTTTAATTACTCCTCAAATGGTTCGAGGAGCATCTTTGTCTATTTTTAGCCAAGCTTTATTATGTAATTAAAACGCTGAATTCAAACCTGGAAGCTGCCCACTGCCGCCACAGCTTCCCTCCATGCAGCTCCATGCAGGGTCCAGTGCTTTGCTCAAAAGTTATTTGACAGTAATTGTTGAGGGCAGGCTTTTGTCAAACTGCCAGGGCCTTTTAAACGCTCAAGTCAATTAGGAGCAACCTCGAAGTGAATGGAAAGTTTCAGCTTCGGCCAGAATCGGAGCCTTTTGATACAAAGGAAAAGAAAAATGATCACACCGCGGACAGGAGGTTAACTATTCAGGCCACATGTTGTCAGCCGTCTTTTATTGTAGGATGACTAGTCACAACACATAGGAGGGAGGGTATACAGGCGGCTGACATGTGACACCAAATACTACAAAGAACAAGGACCAGTGTGGATTCCTGGAACTGTAGCTGTTACAAAGAAGATCTGTTAAATGATCAGAACCAGTGCTGCTGCGACAAACGGCAAAAAGAAGCTCTGATAGAGGACGGACACATTTCTGGGTATTATTATTTTTGGGTGAATGCAGACGAATCAAACCAAAGCTTTCTCCTCGGTTAGTGGGCTTGGAGGTAAAGCGGGTTGTCCAATAATCAGAAGATCGGCGGTTCAATCCCCTCCAGTCTGCATGTCGAAGTGTCCTTGAGCAAGATACTGAACTCCAAATTGCTCCTGAAGGCTGTGCCATCAGTGTGTGAATGAGATACGTCCTGTAAAGTGCTTTGAGTGGTCGGAAGACTAGAAAGACGCGATATAAGTACAGTCCATTTACCATTTACCGCTGGAAGAAAGGAACACGCTGGCTGTGAGTTAACAGCTGCATTACAGAAGTAACACATCCACAAAACTGGGACGACAGTCCGGTGACAATCATCCCTGAACAACCTTCAGGCTTTGAGTAGCAACGCTGCCGCAGAAGGTAACAATCATCTGCGGCACTTTGAACTAATTCAGCATCCTCATTATTCTTTTGTGCACATTATTTGGCGGTTTCTCACCCTGTAACCTCTGAAAATAAACAACCATCTGACTGAGGAGCCAGCTATTACCCATAGTGACCAGTCCAACCAAAGAGAGGCTCCATTGTTGTATTTGAATAATTTGAAGAGGCCTGAAGAGGGAAGAATTATCCAAATTGGGGTCATTTTGTTTCTGCTCATGTATGTTAGGATTTGACCCGTTCCTCCCTTTAAATAGCCGTGTCAGTTCTTCCTTTGAGTCCTGTCGTTCTCATAAAGTTCATCCACGCTCATACAAACATTTATAATTACCCTATCACACTGGTGCTGGATGGCCTGCAGGTGTGAATGCGTTAAATGTGTTTTCAATTTTGTCAAAAAAAAACCCCAAAAAACACCATTTTCAATCAAGCTTTTCCGGATAAATGAAATGTCAATGTATTTTATATGATAATGTGTCCATTTAAAAGACCCAACACTTAATTACCAGAGCACCTTCAGAGCTGCTGCCATTTGCTCTTTAGACTGGCACTGCTTTACATTTTGCTCCTGCTCTTCTGTGAACAAACAAGCTTTTGTGTGACATTTCCAAGCAGTCGATAATTAGGTTTATTGTGATATTCTGGCTTGTATAAGCATGCTGCTGTATTCAAAATAATGAGAACCTCTGCCTTAACACACAACCTCCAGTACACTCAGAGCTCCGGCGGCCCTGTCTTGCCTCTACAGAAATCAATCGAGCGTGGCCTGATACTATTTGGAAAAGCAGATGGCATGTCTAAATGCTAAGCAGGAACTAATTTGTTCATTTCAGACCAACAATGTCAACACCATATTACCCATTATGCCATTCATACTAACACAGCGACTGCACTCGGCCCACTCGGAGTACATTATGTAGTCATCCCGATGCTAACCACATGAGCAATTACATCTGTTTAAGACATAAAGACTGTGACGGATTGAAACGTGGCTGACAAGTTCAGATATGACGACGCTGCCGCTCACAGGTGTAGACGCGTGTGACGACTTCCAGCGAGAATCAATCAAACAACTTTGCATGAAAAGTTTTAAAGGTTTGAACTGCGCGCCAAAATAAGTCATTGAGACGGTGTTCAACAGCAAATCTATGCAGCCTGGACGCCTGGTTCTCCTCCAAATCAAAGCCTACCGAGCGTTTCCAGAGACATAAGAGAAGAAGCGTCTAAGACTTCTGAGATGTGTTGGAGGTGTTGTGGATTAATGGGGGACTTTACACAAATATTTTGGAACTGCCCAAAGAGTTCATGCTTTGCATATTGACTTTTACTTCAGTTCCAGCTCTGTACATGTTGGGTAAAGCCCCTGAAGTTATCACAGACAGGAACTTCACTTCCTTACTGAGAATTCGGCTTTTAATAGCAAAGAAAACAATTACAGCTTCCTGGTTGAAGCCACAAACCCCACAATACAGCGGAAATGGAGAGAGAGGGTTAAAAAAAAGAAATTACCAGTAATACAGACAACGTCAGAACTTCAGTCGCCTCATTTTTCATCTTTTTCTTCCCATTTTTAATTTACAAGTCGTGTTCCCTCCTTTTCAGAAGGAGGAAGAAATATTCGAGGATAAGATGTGAGGACATGAAAGTGCAGAAGTGTCAACGCTTGTAAATGTGGAACTTTATGAAACAGTGTGACTGCTGTGTTATAAGTTAATTCTAATGTATGTTCAATGTATGTTACTGCTACTGGACGCTTGAATTTCCTTCAGGATCAATAAAGTATCTATCCATCCATCTATGGATTTTGGTTTTCCCGACATTTGCACTACTTGTTTGTCCAATCTGAATAGGTCTGATGATCGCAGAGCTTCACCTGCCGAGCGGTGCAGCTCTAAATGAAAAGCAGTCACCCCGTTAGGCAAAGAGCACTATAGCATCTCGGAGGCAGCCAACGGAGCTGGAAGCGACCGCTCCGAACGAGTCAATTTACCGACAACCGCTCCAGTGCAGCCGCTACAGCTCGGAACAGACCTGAAGACCGCTGAACCCCTGAAAAGTCTAGACAGCCCACATGAACAATCCTGACTTCGGTGAACATAGAGAGAAGAGTCAGAAGCGCTGCAAGTCTGTGTGTTTCTAGGCAAACCCATGAAATGCTCCAAGAAAACTAATTTAAAAAATAGGAATGGTCATCCATCAATAATCAATTTGCCGTGCCCAATGATACTGCGGTTTGCACAAAAAAACTAAAGAAACAAATGAAAAGGTTTGTCCTTCAGTCTGCTGGATAAAGAAAGGACAACAGAGAGAGTTGAGGGTGAGTGAACTTGTTGTGATGTTTCTCCAAAATAAAACTTTTTAAAAAGTTATTTATACTCCAACTTCTTCTTCTTATTGTCGGAAAACCTTGCAAACATTTAAAGGGGGAAAAAAAGGGGAAGGACAAGTGGACAGGAAGTGAACAGACGCTGACGCCAATTGTAAGAATCCTTGAAATAGAGTTTATCTGAAAAACTTCCAGACAGACTTCATCCAATCAGTCATGTCACCAAAATTAGATAAATATTATAAATAACCATGTTCCTGTTGTCACGCTTATCTGAAATGATTACAGGCGAAATCCCTGCTGCACAAGCCAAAGCCGGCATTGCTGCACTAGTCGAGGACAGACCACACCTCGCTTTGTCTTAACAATTCAGAAGTACTTAAATATAGAACAAACAGTCTCATTTATTAAACACGCTCACCTGAACTCATATGGCACTGGAATTAACTAAGAAGAGCTGGTGGAAGATTGAATAACTTTGATGAGCCTTTCAGTAGTGCTGACTTTGGACAACTGTGATGAAACAGAATCAGCAACGATGAATACGTAATGCAGCCATGCAGACAGGCTTATTATTGCAGCTCAAAGCCTTCTCCTGTGGTGTTAAAAGGGACGGCACACGACGCTGAAGGACGGCGGCATGAAACAGAACTAAGTATAACTTCCCATTTGTTGGAGACGAGTTTTTGATCAACGATTCTGTTTCTTGGACTTTCTCGGACTTTGTTCTTCATTGCAGCTCCACAGCAGCTTCGCATGAACTGGGACTGCAGCAGACACATGCTAGTGTTTATCTCTCAGCATGTGGTCGAACCATAAAGAGCCTTTATGCTGTCACGTACATCAAGCGTTTGTATCTTGAGATGAAGTGAGGATACAGGTCGTAAATCACCCCTCGTCATTTTCTGATGCACTTCAAGAAAAGCCGGTCTGAGTGATCAGACCATCAGCGTCACATTAAATACAAAGACAGAAAATTCAGACTTTAAAATTATACCTTTCTGTAAAGACCTGGCTAGCTGAGAAGCTCTTGAATATTGCAAACTTATGGCCAACAATTACTGTGAAAGGATTTATTCTTTTGAAATATTTGAAGGAAGTCATCATGCATTCATGAAGTCATCTTCACTGTGCAGTGACTCTTAGCTCTGGACAGTCTAACGCCCTCATATTAAGTTGGAACAGAGAAAGCTGATCAAAAAAGATACACGTCACATAAAAGCCGAGTTCAGCAACGGACCAATCACGCTTAAACTCGTCTTCCTACAAATGAGTGCTCACAAAAATCATTCAATTATAGCATCTTTTATTATCTACACTGGCAAATGCACTGAAATCTCCCACGGCACATTTGTAGGAGCTGTGGGGGAGTGTGTGTTTTTGTGAACAGAAACATTATAGTTAATATAAGGTGTGGCAATAACTGCTAATGTTTTATTGTGAAGAAAAAAATGACTTTATATCTCATTTTGTTAATTAGACAGCACTCAAAATAAAAACTGATGAATTAGAGGAAGTAATTTTCCAAGTGCTGTTAACTGTGATCAAGTGTTACAGTCTCTCCTTTGACTTCGCCTCTTAATAATGCAAACTGCTCATTATCCCATTCACTGTTTGGCATTGCGGATTGCTTCATGCGCACAATCGAGAACTCAAAACAGTTTGTTTTCATTTGGTGTTATCTCTTGTTGTGGCTTTGTTCTAACGTGGAGTGGCGAATCTAACCGCTGGTTTGAAAAACTTCTTATACAGTAATGAGGAACACTCACACACACACACACACAAATACATGTGGTGTTTGACAGTCTGAACCAAAGGCTTGGCGACGGCAGCAGCAGGGGTTTGTGACTAAGCTGCTGCCGCTTTGTTCATAAATCATCATACAACACTGTAATTAGTACACGCTGCGTTGGCCCTGATTGATAACAGACAGGAATGCAATCATTCAGCCACACACACACACACATATAGATTCAGACAGAAGGAAAGACACTATGTAATGTATGCTCCTTTATTCCAAAGGAGGAGATATTTTTCATTGTGTGTTGTGTGTCCTGAGGTGCTGTCTCCTAATTGAAAACTACGGAAACAAACAGAACCAGCGCTCGCTAAACAGTCAGACCTCATTAAAACAGATAGGAAGTTCTGCTCGTCTATGCAACGTGTTTGTGATTAGCATGACAACAACCTGGCGAGCGGAGACGCACGGAGCCGCTTGTAACCCGAGTTATCGACACAAAAACATATCCACACACACACACACACACACACACACACACACACACACAGCAGGTTATTGATCACAGCCGGGGCTGAGCTGGAGGGAGATACATTATCTTAATGTACTCCTCCTGCTTAATAGCAGCACACGTCACACACACAATTACACACACAGAGATGCCAACATGTGAGCATGCACAGATATACTGTACTGCATACGCAGTCAGCAAATACACTGCACGTTCAATCTATACATGCTCTAATAATGTTGTTCAAGCATTTGTTCAGCTACAAGTAGAGCTGCACTGCTTCCAGCTCTTGCTTATGAACAATAAAACTATAAAAATCTGGGAATCTATAAGAATTCCTTGGTATGGATGGTAAACCTGGACACCATCAGGTTGCGTGGTGCCTGCACCATGTCCGGTGCAGATACCTCCTTTACCAATTTGAGCTGCTGATTTTGTGCCACACTCATTTTTCTTATCTTTTTCTGTTACTGGAAGCATTTTCTGAACTCCTAACATCAAAAGAGAAGCTTGTTTACAGTAAATAACTATGATAAGTTTCCTCTAGTAACAGTAAACAGACTTTTTATTTTATTTTTTAGAATATGCCATGAGAGAAAAATCCAGGTGGAAATTGGTTTAAACTGAGCTACTCCTTTGGACTTGTTTGACGCTTTGGGAAATGCATCGATCGGCTGTGTTGCCAAGTTGTCTTCACATTGAATGTGAAGTTACAGCCAGAAGCCAATTAGCTTAGCTTAGCATAATGATGAGAAACAGGGGGGGAAACTGCTAATAAAACCGCCTAATGGCACTTCTAAAGCTCACTAATTAACAAATTATATCTAATTTGTTTTAATCTGTTCAAAAAGTGAAAAAAAAAAGACTTCTTTGGCTGAAAGCAGAAAAAAATGTTTAAGAAGGATGTGGTGAAGCCTACAGGTGTTTTATCTGGGTGCTGACATGCCTGCTCCCACCCGGCTGGTACCCAGATGAGGAGGAGGAGGAGAAGGAGGAGGAGGAGGAGGAGGAGGAGGAGGAGGAGGGTGGAAGGATGGAAGGGCTGGGCGGGGGTTGGCTTGTCAGGGTGATAGATTATAGGTCGGCCCGTTTGACAGATAGTTGGGAGAAACGGCAGCAGGAGATTCGCCAGGGAACGGCATCTCATCTCAGATTCAACATAATATTTACATAGCCAGCCTGAAATGAGGGCATCAGCGGGCCTGACAGGATAGTAAATCGAACCAAATTGAGTGAGTGAGCAAGAGAGACACAGAGAGAGAGAGAGAACAGATTGAAGCTATTCTCATCTGTGTACAAATATCTGTGTGTTAATGTGTGATTAGGTGTCTGTAATTTCTGTGTTTGTGTCCAACTCTTGTTGTTTCCGTGCGTGCTGTTTCTCTTTGTTTCCTTAGTGTGCAGCAGTAATATGCCCATTTTTGACATCATGTTTTCTGAAGTACTGTTTCTTTTGTCTCTGTTTAAGTGCATCTCTTTGTTATCTCGTACCTGAGTGTGTGTGGGTGAGAAGTCGTGGCTCGTTGACTTGAGGAGAAAGACGAGAGACCGAGGGTGGAGCCCGCTCACAAAGCACAGAACGGTGAGAGAGACGAAATCAGAGAGACTTCAGGAGGAATGGGGAGTGAGAGATGAACTTAACTCAAGCCAACAGAGAAGGAGAGAGAGAGAGAGAGAGAGAGAGAGAGAGAGAGAGAGAGTGGAGATGGAAGAGAGAGGCAGAGACATACCAGCAGATAACAACAAGAGAGAAGTGTGAAGGAAGTGTTGGCTTCTGATGTTCTCTAATGAAACACATAACGTCAAATCTCAGGTATCAAAAAAAAAACACCAGAAAGAGACTAAAAACCACCTTAAGCAGACACACACACACACACACACACACACACACACACACACACACAGCAGCAATAACAAAAATAAATGCACAAATATCTGCAGTGCAGCAGCACAAACAGGCACCACTGACATTTAAATGCAAACACACCGAACTTCCACTGAAAACATTCGGGGCATCCGCAGGTTTTCAGACAATTTGAACCTTTTCAAAGCAGGAACTAAATTTAAAAAATGGATCTTAAAGGGGGAACTGGCAAAACAAGCCACCTGCTATCTGCACTGGAGTAATGCTAAATAATAAAGAAGGTGGTGCTGAAACAATGAGCTGGTCACAGAGCTGCTGAAACCTACAGACACATGAACAGAAAATACATCCATGTTTGGTAAAGCAGATGAATAAACGGAGGATTTGGCTTGCTGCAGGGTTTTTTGAATGTGCAGAAGCTAATATTACTCGACTGCAGTATCTGAGGCTTCTTTAGATTTCACACCAAGAAAACTAATAATCTCTGAAATTCTTTCATGCATTATTTCATTTCCAGAGATCTTCGTGAGCCGACAGAGACGAGTTGCAGAGTTTGGAAAATCCCGGAGTGAATTCTTGACGCACGTCTTCAACAAAGGGGAAGTAAAACTAGGAACAAAACTGTGATGACCTAAAGAATGACACAGCATTTTTTCTCCTAAAATGGTTTGTTATCCCGTCACGGAGGCCAAGCGTGTTTGAATCATGGTGTGAAAGAACTGGAACGGCTAAAAACATAATTTCAGATCTTTCAACACTAAAGCCTCAGATTCAGAAGAACAAACAAATTCCTTGACATCTTCGTTCCAGGCTCCTCAGAGAGAGCAAGACTGAAGATCAGCCAAAACCGGGAGAGCAAAAAGCCATCAGTGTCAAGCTGAAAGGAGAAAAAGACAGAGAGAGAGACCATAACAAAAAGCAGCAGCGAGAGAGGAACAACATCAGAGATAAAGAGAGGCTTAAGTGGAAGGAGGAAGAAGAATGAGGAGAGACAGAGGAAGGGGAGGTAAGAGGTGGAAGGTCTCGGCGACAGACAGACGCTAAAATAAACACGACCCAACACGCCACGCAGGTTCAGGTATGAGGTCAGCCGGAGATGGTTCACAGAGAAACGATGAAAAGAAAATGGGATACAGAACGGAGAGAAGGGTTAGAGACCGAGAGAGAGAGATCATAGCAGGGTTTAATCCTGTGGAGCCTTTAAGGCGTGCAGGAGAAGAAATGAAACACACAACAGGAAAACTACAAAATATCTTATTTGTCTGGTGTTGGACACACACAGCCCGGCTCCTCTGCTGAAACTTCATCTCAAAGGTCACTCCACTCGTTTTATACACTGAGCTCAGGTTACTCTGTATGAGCAGTATTACTCAAACTGTTTGTGTCCAGTTAGCAACAATTTATACGTAATGTCTGAGCAAGTTACAATAATAAATATCTGGTTAGTCTTTCAAAATAAAGCTTGAGAATCACATTTGATGGGTTTAAACAGTAACATCCCAACATAAGGACACACAGGACATGAACTGAGTGAAAGTCCTGTGTTTGCTCAACTTATCCATCCATCCAAACCTCCTCCACATGTGGACTTTATACCACATCACCTGACAACATTACACTAGATGAGCGAGTGCAGAGATGACGCTAGACGCTACAGAGTCCTGCTTGGAAGCAGAGGGCCGCGGACCCGGATGCCATATTTGACGAGTCGGGAGTGAGCGCAGGCTGATATGAAGGAGTCTTATTGAAAGATGCTATCAAGTTCCATTATGGAAATTATAGGACCGACCCATTCTGGAGTCAGGACGTTCTGATAGAGTTTCTCAAGCTTTATGGAAGTGCGATATAATTGGAATATGCCTTCAAGGACAACACATTGTGTGACCGTCTATATTGATATTTAAAATGAGTGCAGTCAGAGGTAACATAAAGTTGAACGCCTTCGGTCTCAGCCACAGGCGAGGATTTTGTCATTGTTTCCCAAAAGCTCATTTTTGGTCAGCCTAGCATTTTTACTGCGGGTGATTTATTCACCCTGAGCTGTTTCTGCTCTGTGAAAAACACCGAAATGGGACTGAGCATGGACAACTGAAAGGGCAGGACAAAAAAAAAAAAAAGAGAGAGAGAGAGGGCAGGCCGAGCAGTGAATGAAAGCCAGAAGAGAGAGAGTGAAAGAAGAAAAGAAGAGGAGGAAGAGATAAAATAAACACGATGGCAGATAGGGTAGATTGAGACAGTAGGAGAGAGAGGGAGGGAAGCGACAGGAGGAAGAGGATTGGCACAAAAACCGGAGCCGCAGAAAGACAAGAAAGGGCAGATTGCCAATTTAGCTTCCACCGATAATCATTCCCACTAAGCCTTTCTTACAGCCGAGCGGCAGAAACATTCTCCCTCCATTTATATTGCTCTCATTTTTTCTTTTTCTTCTTTCGGGCCGGGTCATTCTCGTCCCCTTCCCCCCTCCCCGTCCACCCCGCCGCCAATATGCTACAGCTACGATATCGAGGCTGCTGGTGTGGTGGTGAATATCAACAATGCCACGGATCAATTGCAGCCAAACCTCTACAGAGTAACAAGTGTGCGTGGCGCTTTGTGTAGACACAGGTGGGTGTTTAATACATGTTTTACATCTGGTACATGAAAAACAATCTGAAGAGAAAGCAATTAAAAGGACGTCTCAGGAGTTTGACATTCATATCGGCTCATATAATGAGATTATACCTACAGTGTGTTAGTGTAAAACATCTGTGGTATACTACACATATATTATACTATATATATATATTATATTATATATATACTATATATGTGAGCCTTTAATTCAGAATCGTTCTGCTTACATATTAATCAAAGCACATTAAGGAAGTTGGCATTTCAATATTTTCATACTGACAATGAATAAAAATACAATGAGCAATGTCGTCGTGACAAATCCACAGAGAAATGTAACCAACTCTGCCGTTAGTTGTTTTGCAGCGTTTTAGCATCTTTAAGCTCATTGTTTTGATTCACTCTCATCAGCATCACCAGCTGTTTTCAATAAGGCGGCTCTGATAGACTCGCTGCACACTGCTCAGCACTAAAAAGGACAAAGGAAGTGAACATCATGGAGCATTCAGCGGTGTGAGAGCCGGGTATGTTCCTCAAGAGGTGGTGGAGACCAAAACTTTGCTGAAAGAGAGCAAATATTGGACTCAGTCTCTAAAATAACTTAAATTTATCAGCTTTGTCAGGTGTGTCAACTGTGTTTACTGCTTCTTTTGTTGCCCTTGAGCTGATTGCAGGTTTCTTTAATAATTTATTAATATAACAGAAACCAGTCGTTTAGTCAGTGCGAACACATGATAACGTCCTGGTTTCCTCGATCTAATCTATTATTTTTGTATGCGAGAAAACAAAGGATGTATGTCAGTGTGTTCACAATGCATCGGGTACACAGCTGTACTCAGGTCAGTTTCTGTTTTGCCGGCTGCCCTCAGTAATATGTCATGCAGTCATCTGATGTGGTTAAACTTGAATGAGGCTTTGTTTAAAGTATTTCTATAGACACGCTGTCAGCCAATCAGAGAGGAGTACTGTCCATGACTCATGCTGTAGGCCTCATGGGATAAGCTATTAACCAGAGCTTTAACTTTAAGATCAGTGATTCTTAACTAAAAAGTCTCTGTACAGAAGAGTAAACATTTGTCTTTTCCTTCAACCCAGGCTGACATCAACAAACTTTCTTTTGATATTTACTGCAAGGTGGACTTCTTTATTTTCTGGGGGGTTAAGAAAAAAACAAAAAACAAGGGTCTCAAAGGAGGTAGAGACAGGTAGAGCGAAACAAGAGAGGAAGTTCAAGTGAGAGCGGTGAGGAAACCTGATTGAGTGGAGGAGGAGGAGGAGAAGTGGAGTCAGAGGAGAAGAGGATATGAGAGGATATGAACGGTGGGAGTAAGAGGAGAAACAGAATGACGGCAGAAGGAAGGAGGATGATTGGCAAACAGAGATGAAGAGTACCGGAAGGCGGGAGAGCAGAGGTGATGAATGGCAAATAAATGAGAGGAGGGCAATGATGAGGAGGAAAGGTGAGAGGAAAGGGGGAGAATAACAAAGAGGAGGAAGGGAGAAGGGATGCATGCCAAGTAGAAGAGAGGAGAAGATGAATGATAAATAGAGGGGAGGAGGCCAAGGATGAGGAGTTAAGGTGAAGAGAGAGAAGGAGAGGAGTGACATGAAGGGTAGGACAGAGGTGATGAATGGCATATAAAGGAGAAAAAAAAACAGCAGCGATGAGTGAAAAAGGAAATGAAATGACATGGAGAGGAGAGGGCGAGTCTGAGAGGAGAAGAGGAGAAGAGGGGAGAGTTTAGAAGGAGAGGAGAGCAGGAGAGGCGTCGTTACATGAAACAAGCCCGCGGCATGACAGTAATCTGCGTTGTGCTCCGGTGCCCAAATATGGTAATGGAATGTGTGAACGCAGCTACTGTGGCAACCTGCATTGATCTGATCTGAGATCAGACCGCTGCAGCCGGCAGACAACAACACACACACACACACACACACAAAGAGACACACACACACACACACACACACACACACACACACACACACGGCTGGACTGCAGCCACGCAGACACAAACAGACAAACCTGTGGTCAAATCAAGGACAGACAGACAGACAGACAGACAGACAGACAGACAGACAGACAGACAGACAGACAGCTTATGTGGTGAAACCACAGGAAGAGACACGGAGGCATAAAACCACAAATTCATGCACAATCACACCGAGGCATAAATCAAGGCCGAGTGCAAAGCCTTTGTTTCTTTAAATATTTTATTCAGAGTGCAAACAAAACCACACCGACTCGCCCACAGACACACCTGTAAAGTAGAAAAAGTAGCCGATGGGGTAAGGCTGGGAGTGAAACCTAAATGCAACATAAAGCCGACCACGGAAACATTTCAAATCTCAGGTGGCGAACGGATTACCACATGCAGAGATGACCCACTTTCACACACAACACAAGAAACATGCCTACTGTGTACAAACAAACAGGCGAACCCGACAGACTGGGAATATTCTGCAGAAAGTCTAAACTATGATAGCCAAACTGTGGGCGGGTATACGCGTGTGTCCACATGTTAACATCTGTTCCTGTGTGTGTGTTTTGGAGACAGACTTGATTAATCACGCTTCTCATTAATCAAAACAGACTCAAAGCTCTGCCTTTAATCTCACTGCTGGTGTGAGCGTTTTAATAACACACAATCATTTATTGGATTAGTTACCAGCTGCCGTCTGTCGCATTCTTGCCTAAATCTTCCCTCTTTGTCCCGCCTCGTTCCAAATATGGCACCGGGCTAATTAATTCTGAATGCCGAATGCCATCCCGAGTGCTACCTCTGTTCATTTCCACGCTCCCAGACGAATGTCCTCCTCCTTCTTAGTGTGTCACATGAGCCAGATGGGGCTTTAAATCATTTTGGTTTGTTAAACTTAGCGAGGCCTGTCCAGTTCGTGTCACGATTGGTCGAGCGTGTCCTCCTGTCTACTGGAGGTCAAACGATTCTGATGCCAAAAAATTAGACGGCCGACATGTACGATCTCATCTCGTTTAATTAGCAATCTGTGTGCGACAAATGTCAGCAGCTATCACTTATGTGTGTACGCGTAAGTCTGGACAAGCAGTGTGTCTACACTTGTCTGTATTATAGTGGCGATAACAGACTGATTAAAGCTCATAATTAATCCATCTGTGGTCGTAAATTGGAAAATGATGCCCTTCCTCGTAGTGTCTGTTCAACTAAGCAGATGATACAGGAGGTGGGAGGGCTGACACATCTGTGTGACAATACTCCTTCCACTGCTGAGAGTCCTGCCATTCACCTAACTAGCCAGACAGACAAATGAAACAAAGAGGAGGAGGAGGGTGTGATTCACCCACAACAAGACAGCTGTGTGTGGATATAGGTCCCATGTCTGTTTTTTAAAGAGAACCTGTCATTTCTTTTGCAGAGAGCCAGAAAATGGGAGGACGACACAGAATAAAGGTCAGTGTCAAACTGGGAATGTCACAGTTACACGGTGCACATCTTAAAGTACCACACCATGAACTCGTTCGTTTGAGCATGCAGACATATTCCCACCTGCAAAATCGCATGCATGCTTTTGTGTGATTGAATGCATGCTCTGAGTCCTGGTCTTATTTATTGATCAGACACAAGGCTGCAGCTATTGATCATTTTCTGCATGTAAATCAGTCCATCAATGAATCAGTCAATCGATCGAGGTTTGTTCGATAAAATGTTAATAAAGACAAAAACCGATGCCAACGTGCCTGTTGGGAGTTTTAAAGCTTTTTTTGATAGAGACAGCTGCAGAGAGAGAGAGACAGAGACAGAGACAGAGAAAGAGCCACAGGTCGGGATTCGAACCCTGGGCTTCTGCAGCGAGGACTGAGCCTTCGCATACAGGGCGGCTCAGCTAAACACCGTCCCAACCTGTTGGGAGTTTTAAATGCCCAAAGTAACAATTTGAAATACTTTGTTTGTCCAACCAACAGTCTAAAATGGCTAAATTTGACATTTTAATAGAGAAAAATAGAAAATATTCACATCAGCTCAAAGCAGAAAATATTTTCCATTTTTGCTTGAAAAAAAAATGATGAATTGATTATCAAAATTGTTGCAGATTAATTTCTGTTGAATCAACCACTTAATTAACTGCTCTCAGACATGTTATTTAAATCTGACTCATGCGAACACTTGATTTAATACTTCAGTCAGGCAAAGGTCTTGTGAAGCTACTTGACAGATTGCAGAAGTTTATTTTTATACAGACACTTTATTTATTTTTGCACGTGATGATGTTCTGGACAAATGTTCGACGCCGAGCCGTCTCACTGCAGCAGCTCACGACTTTTAGCAGATGCACAGACGCTGGTTAAGTCTTTAGTCGGTTACGTCTCATCTGCACACCTGCACAAATACAGAGTGATGATACCCAGCATGAAAAAAAACATATAGCGCGAGATGCACATCTTCACGTCAGCACAGAGACACACACACACACACGCCCACTCATCCTGCCAACACCCACACACCTCACTGCCAAAAGGAAAGAAAAAAAAGACTCAGGGTTGAGGGAAATGACATGACTTAAAAAACAGCTTTTATCTGTTTTCTGCAAGAAGGGGCTGCCACTGGATAGCTGTCAGGGGGCTGCCTTTGAGTGGTTCCACCAGACTGAGTGTGTGCGTGTGCATGTATATAGCAATTACTCCCTGTGTGTGGAGTAGAATCAGCATGCTGAACGGACAGCACAAGGATCATTGTCGTGTTTGTGCACGCGCACTTGAATGTGCATAAGGGTGTGTGTGAAGAAGCCTTCCATCAGCCTTTAAAACGCACTGGGGGTCACACTCTGGGAATAAAACATGAGAGCAAAGGCAGAGGAGAGGGAGAATAAGGCGAGGGAGAAGAGGGCAGTGTGGAGGGGAGGTTAGGACCTTCATACTCCCTCTCTTCTACCCGTTCAAATTCTCCTGTCCTGGCTCACTCCCATCATTTCAGGAAGAAAGGGGCCAGTGCACTGACACTCAACAGAGAGTGTGAGAGTTGTCACAGAGCACTAACCTCAGCATCCCAGTAAAACTGAAAAAAAAGACCCAGGAATAGCAGTAACAGTTCAGTCAGCCCTGTCAAGTGAAGCACAGAGAGAACCCAGAGCTCTGAACTGCAGGTTACAGCGAGCAAACGGTTTCTCCTCTGCACCGCCTGGCTGCAGAAGACACACACATGTACTGCGCTAATTGGGATTTAAGCCATTATACCCGTTGCGTATTTAGTTCTAACAAGCAATTACATAATGCTCACCATCATCTCAAAACCAACTGAGTTGTAATGGAGCAATGATAAGCTCGGTGCTGAGATCGCCTTCTGTGCAGGCCAGTTAGACCAGACAGAGGATCAACCGGAAAGTTTCAAGCCAATGAATTTCATTTTTCCGAAGTAATGCTGAAATTTATCACGGCAGTGCTTTATCACTGCATGACTCAGTTTTTAAAAATGCTAATGTTGGCTGTGCAAAAGTTGCAGGACTCTTAATTAATCCTATTTCATTTTCACAGTTAGAATATAATTTTTTATTTAATCACCTCATGTCAGGTAAGTCAAATTTAATGTGGTGAACACTGTTGGTGCTGTGCTACACAGTATTATGTATTTAAGAGACAAACCCACTGAATTCTGGAGCAGAGTCCAGGACTTAAGCCACAACACACAACCCTGTGTAAACCACATCTCCCATGGTGCCTGATGGGAATGTTCCAACCATTCAAACAAAACCGAAGACCGAGGAAGAAAACAGAAATGTTAAGTGTTCTCCAGTCGTCGTTACATCACTGACAGCGAGTTTGATTTAGTCTCTTATTTGCAGTCATGCTTTCCGTTTGTTTTAAAAATGATCTTTCAGAGACTTGAAACATGCAACCTGAGGGAAGCTCCCTCCCCTTCTGTGAGTTGGCTGCAGGAAGCAACAACAAGCAAACACAGACGCTGTGAAAATGATCATTTAGATTTTTTTGTAGCTTCCTGCATTGAAGAAAAGGTTTCCGTTTGGCGGCCAGCCATCATAAATCTGTGCTTCTTTAAACTCACAAACAAGGAAACCATTTCTGAGCGGTCCCAGCTTACGACTGCGAGTGACACGTCCAAAAAATAACGACTAAATGTTCGCCCTGGCCAGTTTCAAGCATCTGCACATTGATTTTTTTCATACTGCGGCTGGCTGAAAGATGTGAAATCAATTAAAAAATGCATGGCAAGCTCTAAAAAGTCCATAAAACAGGAACAACAAACAACCAGTCCGGTGCTTTCACAGGGCCACAGTCCACTTGCATTTTTTTAATCTACACATAAAACTTTAATGAGATTTTACTGTCAGAGGGGAGAGCTCATTAGCATCCACAACATTGTTTTTACAAAAGTACAAAAATATATCTGCGATGAACTTTGGTGGATTTCATTTGGAGACACGTGGCGATTCATTTCAACCTTCTCTTGCTTTCAGTTGTTCCTTCCTCCATCCTCTCAGCCACGGTTTCATGCTATGAGTGATGTGCCAAACCACCTCATTAACACGCTCGCCTTCACGCCGCCTTTCATACAGGAGAAACGCTGTTTAACTTTTCAGCTCAAACATGGTCACTTTGTACATTAGCAGTCAGAAACCCAGACGCTTATAGCTTAGACACCCACAGGGTCAAGAGAAACGGCATGCTGGGTAGAGGAGAGGACACACATGGAAGAGCAGCGCACATCTCATTAGCAACCGTTTCTCTCCGTCCAGCCAAGAAACCGGGCAGCCGGTCTGCCACCCATCAGGACGCTGGCTTTCTGGGAGACGAGGAGAGATGAAACATTTCACTTCCATCCTTAGATGCATCCGTGGGGATTAAGAAATCATCCTCACATTTCGAAAAAGCCCAACGCCTGGAAATAGACTCTGGGATGAGGGGGCGGATAGGTCAGAGGCCCAGGCACATAAGTTATTTTCTATTTTCCAGTCCTAACTCCTTAGTTAATGGAGTTTTTTTGAGGTAAGCACAAACACCAAGGGGAGGACGGGTGTGTGTGCTGCTGGCTCAGTCAGTTCACCTTCTCAGCTATGGACTAAGGGGCCATTTTAAAATTTCATGCTGCAGTAGTGATGACAACAGGAAAAACAGGAATGCAGCTTTGCACAAGATTCTTACAGTTTTTGTGGATGATGATACCGGCGATACCTCACAGTCACAAAGAACACAGTGCATGATAAGTAGATGAAGTTGTAGTGGATAAGTAGATTAGTAGTAGAGTAGTAGCAGATAAGTAGATTACAAGAACGGAAAAGACCTTATTCAACATTTACCGAGTTCAAATCTATTTTAATTATCAACAAGGAAATGTTTGGAGCTCTGTAATTAATCAGCAGTTCATGTCTGACTCTGATTGGTTGGAGGATCCCTCTCAGAAAACAGCTCAGCCCTGACGGACCGGTTCCTTCACCACTCGTTCCAGCTTCTTCTCATACTGATGAGTCACATGACGTGTGGTTAAACCAAAAAGAACAATGTTTTCACGAGTTTGCACGAGGATGCAGATGCACGAGTGACACGAGGCGCATGATTAACAGTTGTAGTAATGTGAGTAAGAGATGTAACAGAACCGTGGATGAAAACATTGCATAATCTAAATTAAATGCTTTGCAAATGTTTTCTGAGTAATGAGAAACATGTTTGTCAGACCTCAAAGACACAATGTGCGAGAAACAGTGAATTAAATAAAAACTCTTGTTTGTGTACAGGAGAGCTCCACGAGCAGCTTTAATGAGCACGCTTCACCTTTGATTTGACTCGTTTGCCTGCTATGAAACGACTAAACTGCACTAGAACAAAGTGTTGCAGGTAAACTGCGATATGCCGGCATTTTGAAATATTGATGCTTTTTTTTTCCCTTCATATTTTGCATTTCATATTCCGATTTCAAGCCGCTTTGACAGACGCAGGGTGCACGCCCTCGGGACCTGTTCAGGGTGAGCGCTGCCTCTCGCTCGGTGCATGCATGCTGGGATAGACTCCAAGCCCCGCAGCCCTGAACTGGGTAAGCTGTTTAAAAAACGGATGGATATTCCAATTTCAATGTGGCAAACAGATTAACAGATTATTGCCATAATTGCCAAGCTCACAATAACACAGTCACTGCTTCTGTTAGCTACAGCTACGGTTTTCTTCAATGTCTCCAAGCTAATTTAATATTACTGGTCAACCAGTTTTCCTATAACTTGATCAACTTTCTGCAGCTTTACTCTCAGTTGGTGCTACACTGACTTGTAAATCAGGTGCATGGTGCCTCTCTGCACTCCGTACGTCTGTTCTTGCACTAACTAACTTAGTAACATTGGGATCTGGGTCGGCAGAAGTGCAAGTGCAGAAGACTAACCGCTAAGATAGTTTGCTCAGTCCTTGGGATCTTGAAGCACCGGGGTAGTGGTAGTGGAGTTTTGAAACACCGGAGGAGGAGGAGGTGTTTGTCAGGCCTGCGATGAGGAGGAGCCAGTTGGAGAATGCTGAAAGATAAGCCTGAGCTGGTGTAGTGCTAGAACCCGAGCCGGGCCGGCCAAAGTGGGCTGAGCAGCCTAAGCAGACATTGCAAAAAGAACGTTGATGGACGAAGCTAAGAGAACACAGAGGAGACACAGGTCCAGCTTTGAGCCAGTGAACTCGTGAGTAATATCAGCTGGCTGCTGTGTCTCGTGTTGTTGCACTGGTTTGATGGTCGGCTGTTAGCCTTGCACCAATTTCCAAAAATACCAGTCTTACATAATGTTGCTCTAACCAGAACATCCTTGTCTTTTTTAAAGTGGAAAAGCCTGTAAAGTCTGATCTTTTCAAACATTTCCTCCCATTGGTGGAACAAGAGTGCAGCTACAGTCTGGCTCTGTGACAGTTGACATCAGTAAATGAAAATTTTGAGCCACTGAAGAGAACTTTATGTCATTAATGATTTCTTGGGTTTGGACATGTGAGCCATTTAATCCCTGTGCCACTTGACTTTGATCCATTTCCAATAGATCAGTGTGAAAGGAGGAGAGAGAGAGAGAGAGAGAGAGAGAGAGAGAGAGAGAGAGAGCTTTGGTTTGGGTGTGCAGATCTTTTTCGGTCTGTCACAATAACTCACGTCCTCACCCATCACGCAGTCCGCCATGGTTTTGTTGCTGCAGCTAACAGAGGGAGCTTGTCATGAGATCACACACACACACACACACACACACACACACACACACACACAGTGCTGTACTCCCTTTTTTCAGCACTAAATGCTGCATGCTGGACGACGGTTATTGCGAT
Source organism: Larimichthys crocea (assembly GCF_000972845.2). Taxonomy (NCBI): domain Eukaryota; kingdom Metazoa; phylum Chordata; class Actinopteri; family Sciaenidae; genus Larimichthys; species Larimichthys crocea. The sequence continues at coordinate 10,368,663 of NC_040023.1, forward strand.
ATTACTCATGATTGCATTACTGGCACTCATTCCAAGAATCTGAATCATTTTAATCACTGATCACAAAGCTAAACAAACAGGCTTTTGTTTTGGGAACATTTGTGCAAAGACATCTGACTGCCACATTTACACCGAACCTTACGATGCCCGCAAAGATGTACGGTGGTTACAAGGATGACAGATGTTCGGTGGTAGCTATTTACAACAGCCTCACTAATCTGTTTTGCACTTTCATTTGGTCTAATTGGGGACGGCAGGCTGGATCAACTCTTACAAACACCGAGAAAAGAAACACGCAAAGATACTTCTGGCTGACTGACAGGTATGAGCACGCACCACAAAGCAGCATGAAAGAGGAAATAATGAAATGAGCTGTGAGAAGAAAGCCCACAAGGCCTATAGAGAAGCACCAGGCAATATCTCAAGTCATTTGACAATGATATACTATTAAAGAAGAAAATTGAAAACCGCTGCCTTTGAAAGAATTTTGTAATTCTATCATGCAAATGAAAACATCCATCGACGGTTGCCAAAAGACCGGATGTCTGGATCTGTCGGGAATACTGAATAGCTTCATGTCAAGCGAATATCAACCTTTTGTGTCAAAAAAAAAAAAAAAAACCCTCAATTTTAGATTCAGGTGAGAAAAAGTGCTGCATGATTTGTGTGAACAGAGAGCTGACCCCCAGCTATACATTAGAAACGGGAAGGTCAGGAGTTAAGAGGCTTTTTTTTTCCTCTCAGGAGCAGCAGTGTGGTGTCAGGACCGAGAAGAAAGGGGGATGACGAAGCTCTGCGCTGCAGCTGTCACACTGAATCTCTCAATCAACAGCTGAATTAGCGCGGGATACGGGAGCAATTAATCAGGTTTAACAGTGGCCACCGGGAAGAGGCGAGGGAGGGGAGCCTCCCTGTACATCTGTGCTTGTGTACCGTACAGGTGTGAGCTGACTTATAGGTAAATCCTGGGTAAATGAGGACAGAATGATTCACTAGACACCTCGAATATTGCCATGCGGTGTGAACGATGGGTTTGTCACCAGCCTGGGATGCATAATGCTGATTTCTGCCACGTGCATTTGTAATCTGGGGTTTAATGTCTGTGGAGAGGAGAAGCTCATCCAAAGCAACTCGAGCAGGTGAATCTCAGGTGCTCCACCCATTTAACACTGCAGCCCTGTAACATCATCAGACTCACGATGCAGTTATTCTTATAATAAAGAATGAAAATGGATGCTAGATATCATTTTTATTCCACATGCTCTTCTTCCCTGTCCAAACCTGCCTACATCACCCACAATGCAACTTGAACACTCACAATTTGGTTGAAGATTTGGGTGTTTCACAAGTAGCAGCCAATGTAGCCTTGAGTCACTAGCTTTAAGCAGAGATGACGCGGTGCTACAGAGGTCGGTTACGATCAGACTTCATATCGTCTGATTTTTTTTATTTTCAAACTTGTAGTCTACAGCAAGTACTGACACACAGCTTCACACGGCTCTCTCTGGAACAACAAGAGGCTTTATACAAGTCCCAGTAATACTCCCCAAGACATGTAAACAGACTCTGATGTGTGAAAAGTTCCCCTCTATGTTTTTTGGAGGAAAAGTATCATATGAAATGTAAGAGTTAGGACAAATGTCAGAGCTGGCTGTGTCAAAGTTTCTCTGGTGTTTTCATGTCAGTCCACACATTCAGTGACCTGCCACTGGAACAGAGAATATATCAGTGTCCTTGACTAAAGGCAGACAGGAACCCATGTCCCATTGTTAATTTAAAATGTAGACACGACCTGCTCACCAGTCTGTTTCCTGTCAGTCACTCGCAGGAAGACGTGGTCGTCTCCGCCAGGAAACAATCCCTGAAAAACACGCAGCCTGACAAACTTAATTGTCACGTCCATGTCTTTTTTTTCTTACACGTGGCTGCTTTGTTTGCCAGGACAGCCTTTCATCTGGAGCCAGGTTTGAAATAAGCGTGCAGCTTGTATATTAAAAAAATGACAAGAGTGATCTAATTACATATGGCAAGCATTTCAGTGTGATTGGGGGAAACGTACACTAGACGGAGGCGGTAGTAAATGGGCTGTAACTCTAAATGACACCGGTATTCTTTTTTTAATGTGCGTGTGACTCGCATAGAAATGTGCTGCTCGTGAACAGTAGTCGCTTGTGAGCGGGAGTAAAAGAGGAGAGATGTTAGTTTGCGTTATGCAAATGAGAAACAACGCTGTCAGAGCGCACGCAGTCGATCAAGACGATCGCTATCGACACGCACGCACGTGCACGTGCACCGAGGGGAGATGCAGTCAATTTGGAAGATGATATTGAAGGATGCAAGGACGCTGACAGAGGTGAGAGGAGGCCGACTGAGTTTAGCCTCGTTGCATTTTAACATTTCATCAATACAGACGCAGCCTCTCTCTGTCTCTGTCTCTGCTGACCTCCACAACCTGTTGCCAACAGTCTCCAGGCCACGCAGAGCAGGACAGTTATTTATGGACGGGGGAGCAGAGATAAATCGATGCTCTCTCTATTCTTTCTCGTGTCCATTTGCATTATTTCACTGAGGTGTTGGGTTTCTTCATTCACTCCAAGAGGACATTAAGTTTCTTCATGCTTTGTGCTGGGTTATGAAATTCAGATAAGGTAGAGCTGGTTAGTATTTTACAGTAGAGTACGAAAAGTCAAGTAGTTCTGGGGGGGGTCAAATGAAAGGCCAGAGAGCTGTCAAGGCAGGATGGTAAAAAGTTAAAGCATACGATAAATAACTTATTTCCCTGCATGGCTAATAATATCTGCTGCTAAAAGGTTTATAAAGGAAATGGGTTTAGGAATAGCAATACAGGCACATTTTGAAGACAATTGACAATGGCCTGGCCTTTCCAGAGCTACCACTTGAACCAAGAAAGGAAATTGACTTTTTATTTATTTTTTTCTACCTTACCGGCATCTGAGACATCTCCAGAAATGAAAAAGCTTTTACTTTACAACCACTCAGCTGAAGCAGAACAGGATGTGACTGACTCTGAAGCTAACAAATATCAACCTAAATGATGACACTCACTGTAGGGGTGGGTACACAATTGCCCTTGAACACAGCATCCTTTTGAGAACAACGCGGTGAAATACGAGGAGAATAGGAAGACCTGTACCGTCTAATCTACGACAACACCGCCGCATTAAATCCTACTTTGTTTTATGAAGCTGCTCATATTCAGTTTTTGTCCTCGTCGTGGTCTGAGTTGAGTTTTTGCGTCCGGCTCTCGTCATTTCAGAGTCTGTCAGTGAGTACAAACACAGATGATGAGCTGGAAGTGCAAAGTCTCAAATTTATGCGACGGCATTAATTTTAAAAAGGTGGCTGTAAAAGTTAAACACTAAAATGAGAAGTGGTTTGATGACTGCGTCTTGTTTTGAATGTCAATGATACTTTTAATATTCAGAGCTAATCACCTTGTAAATCACTCTGTTCCACCCAGTGTGATTTTCACTGCAGTTATTATCGATGTAGTTCAGGCTTTTTAAAAACTCCGTCTGCAGAACGAATCTCCAGCCTTCAAGATACAAGTGAAGCAAACAATATTACCGTGGTTATTAATTGCCCACATGGGTACAAGAGGAAATGTCATCAAGTCACGTCACAGCCTGACCCACCGCTGCACTCCCACACAGACGGTGAAAGCAATTTCCATTTTGTCACCAGCAAGACTATATCTGGAGAGGAAACAGTGACCGAACAGGAGGAGAGGATGGACGCTGCTGCTCTCGCCTTGGTCTGTGGAACAGGCGAGCTCAGGACGGACTGGGACAGAGACAGCGTAGGGACGCTTGTCTAAACATTTTCACACTTTCAAATTCAAGCCCCCCCCTCTCCCTCTCTCTCTTTTTCCCTCTCTTTCTCTTACCCCCCCCTTACTTCCCTCTCTTTCTAAACAATGAGGCCTAGAAGAACTGAGAGCAGCAGAGTGGACGGAGGGAGGCAGAGAGAGGAGGAGGATGGGGGGTGTACTGGCACCCTTTTTAATTCCACCAAAAGCTGTTCCAACAAAAGGTCCCCCGCTCGGGAGCCGCCACAGAGCGGCAGCCAGCCAGGCCCGGCTGAAAAATAGGGTCGTGAGCAAAAGAATGAGAGCGAAGGAGAGAGCAACAGAGAATAAGACTGAGGGAGAAAGAACGGCTGAATAAAAGAACGGGAAAATGAAAGTTTTCTTTACTCTGCATGGTGCTAAAAGTCAAACTAGGGAGGGTGGCCGCATTGATCGTGTGTGTGTGTGTGTGTGTGTGTGTGGAGGGAGAGAAAGCTCGTGTGTGATCTGCAAAGGCATTCATGACGCAGTGAAAGCTGAAAAACCTTCCTCTGGCCATCCTTGGACCGGCTCCATTGTGATTCATGGCCCCGTTCCTGTTACAACTCTCTGTAATCTCTCTTCCCACTGACACCTGTTTGCTGAGGAATCACTAAGGAATGCCAAGGTGTTAGCCATGATACGGTTTATTTCTAGAAATGTGATCGGGAATTTGCTTAGTAACCGGTTTCCTCTGTAGTGGAATGAAAAGAGAAAAAAAAATAAAATAAAAAATGCTGACCTCGTGCACACACATGCTCGCCGGGTCTTGGCAGGCGGACTGATGAATAAAAACCTGATTCCTGGACTCTCTGCGGACTGAAGGAGCTTCTTACAGCAGAGTCCACGCTCCTCCACCTAATTACCAGCCTCTTTTAAAAAGGTCCAACAAAGACATACACACACCACACATGGTTGCACAACAAAAGGGATGTGAAATTGTCTCATCCACAAAAGCCGTATCCATGACAACCTGTTCCCAATCTCTGAGAGTGACCGACCTCTACCTCTGGCCGTAAGATGCTGCAATGGGGAATTTTAGGAAAGGGGAGCATAAAAACTTCTTTGATTGGACAAGAACAAACCAGCAGCATTATGCAAGACCCTGCAATACACAGCAAGTCCAACGCTCATTAGCCTGCAAGGAATGCTGAGAAGTTATTAACATTTTAATGGTTGATCAATAAGAAAAATGGAAGCTTAAACAAACAAATCATGATATATGTGACGCAACACCATGTGCATGTTAATTAGAGAGATTCATCTTGTACTTTTCCAGGTGAGAATCACCACCACACGTGACAGCGCAGACAATGACAAACCAACCGGCCACAACACTAACAGCCCCGAGCATTACCATGCAGTTTGTCTTTGTGTGTGTGAGTCATTAATACTCTCTCAATGAGCACCAGCGCTCTGCTCTCGAGGGGATGATTATCACCCCATGCTTCACCGGCAGGAACCATTGACATTTGAATCCGGGGGACCAACGCGCCTTAAACTGCAGGTCAGGAGCCAGAAGGGATCATCTCTGGTCCCCCCACGTGACAGCGGCTTGTTGTTTTAATATCGGGTGTCTCAGATTAAGAGGCTCATTACTTCATGATTATATTAAATAAGCATCATTACATTCAGCTTGGATGGCTTGTACCTCTTTTAGCCTTGCTACTGTGTGTACAGCACTCTAACTCTTCAGGAAAATACACTTTGCAGAGCTCCTTATAAACAAGCTCACAACAACAACAAAAGAAATAAAAAGGCTCTATGCTAAAACATGTCATTAAGCCCCTACAAATAGTCTCTTTGCGAAGCATCCAGCTGCTTAACACGTCATTGACATTTCAACCCGGCGATGATACCTATGATCAGCTCTGAAGGCAACAATGACAACCCCTCCCTCAGCCCTCTCCTCGCACACATAAGATCACTTCTCCTGAGACACACTCCTTGACATTTAGTCTATCTGCCATCAGCCACAATGGGACTGGGCTCTCTTCACCACAGACTGGTTCTTTTGAAGATGGTGGAGACTCCGAATTATTTTTTTATCCCCGCGGTCAGGAGACTGTGCAGGGTTAAAATAGGATTCATGCAAAGAGAGAACACGCTGTTTGTTGAACTGAGAAAATGACTGGCATTTTTATTCAAACTGCCCTTTGCTTTTGAAATAACAGAAGATTTTCAGCCTCTGGGCTTGTTCTAATAATTAATTAGCTAAAACATCCAGCAAAGAGAAAAATTCAAACAGGCAAACTGGCAGCAGTGGGCAGCTCACAGATGCATGTCATGAACCTGCGTGTTTAGATTCTGGGTTTTATAATTATAGCAGGAAAATTGAATGGTTCTCTGGATTTTTCATTTAAAATGCAACATAAGCTACACCTGTGGATATTAATTACAATAAAATATGTCATTTTCCCTTCCACCCCACCAGTGGGACACTAAAGCAGATGGTTGTTTGCAGCCAATGGCTGCTTCCAATGCTTCTTCATCAACCTTCTCCTGCACTGGCTCCCAGATGGAAGAAGCCCAACACAGATCCATACCAGAGCTGCTGCACAAATATGTAAACAACAAACAGCAACATGGCGCAACGCGAGGCAGACGATGAGTCATTAATAAGAGCTCTCGATAATCAGGCCGCGGAGCTCTCAGGGTGATAATCATCGGCCGCCTGCTCTCCAAGTGATAAGCTAATCAGCCCTTCGTCTGCACCGAGCCGTCGAGGGGACTCATCATCATTGACATTTTAGCACCGGATCGGGCCTATAGAGACCGACTCAGGAGGGGGTGGAGGGCACCTGAAGTGACTTAATTATCATTTCTGTGGAATGATATCCTCTCAGCTCTATTTTGTCTGCTTTACTGAAGGTTAACGCAGCTCTTTAAACTTCACGCTGCCCCTTCTTCACATCGATTGTTGTATTTTCCTCATAATTAAAAAACACCCAGAGACCATTCATCTACAAACACCAGCCGGACTTGAACTGCTCAAAAAAAATACCTTTCATATGCCGGGATAATCTTGGAAATATCAAGCTTCTAATTTTGCATTCAGTGTCACTACCTCACTGGCTAAGTAGCTGAAACGCCAGTGTGGAGGTTTTCCCTCTGAGAAGGCAGTTGTGTTGTTGCACGTTCAAATTAATTCATAACCTGTGGGGATACTGCCATGACAATGTGACAGCTTTTCAACAATACAGGCCTGATGTAGCAGAGTCTCAGCTGAGTCTGAATCTGTCATCCCCACGCCGACCTGTGCTGCACGGCTCACAGCACCGAGGGTTCTCGAGCGCCACGGTTTCTCATTTTTGGGTCGTCACGCTGGGGTTTTCCTGTTCTCGTGGCTCACCAATTATACACAGAGAGAAAGAATGCCATCACAAAGGAAATCCCAATCAAGGTTAAATCGTCCTCCTGCCTTGTACGCTCAGTCAAAGTCATCTATTATCACCTATCATGCAACAGATGCTACAACAAAATGCAAAGCGCCGGCTCGGAGGCTCGGGGCCTTGAAATAACCTGCCCTCCCATTTGCCTTGATCTCAGAGGAATGTCTCCAAGGCGAGTCAACGCACAAGACGACATATCTCCCAGCTCCATAATGACCCATCTTCCTTTTTCCTTGGTGACAATTTGGGGACAGCTCTGACAGATGATACTAGTTACACCCAGGTGAAAACAACAGGCTGACAGATTCATGCTGACGGAGCGGGTTCACAGATTCTTAGACCGATCACTGTAGCCTGACTGCCTGCTGTTATGAATTTTGTAGTCGGTCCCGGTCGGGGGAAAAATAAAACTCTGGAAATTGTTTCTGTTGGGAGTTAGAGCATGTCTGTGTTACTCAGCGATGCATTTCAGTGATGTTATGATAGCTCGTGGCGATGGTTATTTCCATATCTATCACTGTAATGTTCTTATAGGGACATAAAGTGTTGCTATGGCAATCACTGGCACGTTTATTGATGCCTCTTTTTTGGTTTACGATGTGATATATCAAATAATCGCGTGCATTAGTGAGTTCAGAGTACTCTTATTTGTGGTAACTTGTTGAGTAACAGTACTCAGCTGCCACATAGTGCTGCAACACAGGCTTGTGTACAGTTTCCATTCTGTGCTGCTTTAAATAAGTAACCTGAATGGCATGAATGTTGGTATTTTTATCTCTTACGGTATCGGTATAATGTTCATAGTATCTTGCATAGCGCTTGCATCACTTGACAGTAAGTCCACAGTACAGATCAACTAATATCACAGGGCTGTTAGGATCGGTCCACATCAGCTCAGCACAGACACATCTGGCAGGTATGTAAACAACAGCTGACGTCATTTTCAGACTTTTCTTTTTTGTCCATTGTGTTTTCATGGATTGTGCTCATGCAGCTTTAATGTTAAGTAGTGCCCTCTTATCTTTGCTGCTGCTGCTGCTGCTGCTGCTGTCATTTATGAGGAGTAATTTGTTCAACTTTGGAAGAGCCTGCCTCAGCACATCCCTTTAATTAACACAACTTTAAAGGATTATTTCAATTAAAATGGGACTGTGTGTATAAAAGGAAAAGTATATCAGCCATGTCAGCACTGGTCTCAAAAATCCACCAGGATCTATAACCTCAGAATTCATTACAATACCTTTATATTTCCACAGCATCTGCATCTAACTGTTGGATCACCGTTGTGAATATTCATTAAGGGCTCTCAGGAATCACTGTTGAAGGGCCACTGAAGAAAAGAGCAAGGACCGGGCACGTCTCATTTCTGCTGAGCCCGGGTTTCCCCATCACCACCCTGTTGCTCTGCAGAACAAGGAGCGATTCCTGCCATTATTTTAATGGTTAGTAATCAGACACGCGGCTGTGATCGCGCCCCATTTCCCCGCATGAGACACTTTCCAGCAGGTAAACACAGATTACAGGTTGGCCGTGTTGGAAGGGTTTGTAGCGGCTCAGAGGGGATTAGGTTTCCCTGAACACAGTCACCTGCAGACTGGAGCTGCGAGGAATTAGAACAAAAACCACGAACCAGGAGAGCCACACCTCGCGTTCTCGTGGCGTATCCAAACCACGCACCTATCCGGCGGTTTATGATCCGACAATAAACTTTTACTGCATTTCTCACGGTCCGACAGAAACCTCCAGAGAGGACACAAGGACGCGACACAGTGAAAGCACGCAGCAGTCCCAGTGCGCGGGAGGTGCGGCTGGAAGTGCTCAGGCTTCCCCGCATTCAGAGCCCGGAGAGACGGCTTTGGCGGTGATTTGAACACGGATCGAGTCGTCTTACCTTGGGCTGCGAGGAGGATCGCTGCTGCCGCCACCAGCCAGGTGTTTCTCACCGGAGAAACCGGACAGCGCGCCGCGTAATCTCTCGCCATTCTTCTACGGAGGAGACAAGGTGGACGTAAATATCCACAACAGCGCTGTGTGGGGCAACCGGGCTCCAGATTATTCCTTCTCCGAAACTTCGAGCTCAGTTCAGACTGCCTGCGTTGAAATCAGCCAAGTTGCGGCTTCTCTTCCCTCTTGTCTCTGTGTATGTGTCCCCGCTCTCTAACCTGGACTGTTTAGTTTCTCTCTCTCTCCCTCCCTCTCTCTCTCTCTTCCTTTCAGTCTGTTAATGACAGGAAGAGTCGAACCCCTCCCTGTGTGGGCCGGCCGCAGTGCGCACAGGTAGCCCGCGGCTGATGGTGCGTCTTGGTCACGGCGAGAGGAGCGAAATGGAAACGAAAAAAAAAGTGTGGACGGAGAGTGTGTCTGTGTGTGTGTGTGTGTGTGTGTGTGTGTGTGTGTGTGATGCGGAGAGCTGAGTGGGGAATATCGGAGTGATGTCAGCAGAGCGTCACCAAGAGGACTTCAGCCGTAATACTGAGCCCGCACAGCTCCAGCTGCACAGCCCGACTGTGGAGCAGTGCAAAGTAAAGGGCTGCAATAAACACATAAACACACACACACACACACACACCCGCATACCTGTGCTCGACACACTCAGGGTGTGTTCTGCTGACACCTGCCGCTCCTTTGTGTGATTATATGACAAATAAACTGACCTGAGTTCATTTATTCAGATACTTTACATGAGGTACTTGTACTTCATTTGAATATTTCCATTTGATGCCATTTTATACTTGTACTCCATTATATCACATTACAAATGGACTGCATTCATTTTAAAGTGACAGGCTGACTTTTTATTTTTAGACTCATACAATATGATCAGTACAAAAGAAACGTCCTCATTATACAGACTCCATGAATAGTATATTATTGAATTTTAAGTATGGATGCATTGAATGTGTAAGAGTCATTTAATCATTCAACCAATCAATGAATTGACTGATTGATTGATTTAGTAAATACTAAAGAAGAAAAACAGGAAGTAACTTTATTGATCCCTAAATGAGGAAATACTTTTTTCAATCATGTTTACATACAGGCCAGAAATACAAACACACACACAAACACACAAACACACACACACACACACACACACACACACACACACAAAAATGCAAATGTGCAGCAGCAGGCATGAGAAGCAGTGGAAGCTGTTCAGAGTTTGGTACTTCAAGGGCACCTTAGCAGTGCCCAGGAGGTGACCCGGCACCAGTCCACCCTCCATGCTGGTCCATGCTGGTCCATGCTGAACTCGGATCGACCACCCTCTGTGTATTGCCACCGTTCAACTAAAGCTGTCAGATAACTCCAATGAAATTAGTAGTCACCTCCCAAATGTACCGGAGTATAAAGGAGCATGAGATCTTCTTGCCTTACTTTCCACCAATGATATCAAATATGATGCATGTTAAAAAATGTAACTAACCGAACATGGCATGGCTACATTATCCACCAGCTACAACCTTAAAATGCTGCTCAGACATTAATGCAACCGTAATAGTAATAATTAAAGAAGATGATAAATAATAACTGCAGTCCTCGGGTGACGTTTTTCTGCAGAACTTTCAGTTTTGATACTTTAAGAACATTTTGCTGGTAAGACATTAACTTTTGCATTTTGATTTTACCTTTGCTTCAGTAAAACATCTGGATATTTCTTCCACCACTGATGGCAGCAATGTGTGGCCGTTAATCATGCAGTCAAAACTGCACCACGGGGATCACCGGTGATTGTTTGAATCCTGACCAAAAATTGCTTACTCTGTCTGATCAGCAGCCAAAAAATCTTTTATATTATTTATCAAAATCAAAGCAATGATGTGTTGGCAAATGGTTACTGAAACTTTTCATCATTTATCAGAATAACAATTGATTTCTGTCCACCGACTAAATGATTAATTAAGTGCATATGTCAGACCTATAACTGTAACTATGTATAAGAGTGGAAACCTGCTCTTAAAGATCAGTGTGACCTTGTGTGAGAGTCTGCGAACACCATACCACAAATTTCACATGCAACGTCTCTGTGGGCTTTACAGTCACATAACACCAGTGATTCCTCAGTCTGAGCTTTCTAAGAAGACAAAAAAAAGAAACTCCTGAAAAGACACTTAGCTCATTAGGGAGGAAAACGAAGGAAACCTTGAGAGAGACGATTCAAAGAGAGAAACCCCTTCGGTGGTTGGAAAAAGACAATTAGCCTTCTAAAAATAGACGAACTGACTAAAAACAGATATTTGTTACAGTTAATAGAAACCTTAAAACACAGAATCATCCAGCATGAACCCAATAAAACAAATCAGATAAACCAACACTAAGACATGGCAGGAGCTGGAATGATTGTTCTCCCATTCTTTAAATATTGTAAAGTTAAATGTTCACCTTCAGAAGGACATCACACATAAACACAAGGACAAAGAGACTATAAACAAAGTCACCTTGAAGAGAAACGAAAACCATGAGAGCCAAAACCAACTTCACACATTTTCTGATGAGGGAATCAAGATTATTTGCTATTGTTTTGATTTAAGGGTTAAATGATGGAAGATATTTCATGAAAGTTTGATCACATTTTGGTCAGCAGTGTGACCTCCACTATAACAGAAGCTGTGGAAGCAAGTCAAATCTGAACATCATGATGTATTTCATCTATTATACCAAAAAACAAAAGTACAAGAGACTTTCACACAAGAAATTACAGACATAAATTCAGGTTTACAGCACACAAGAAGAAAAGCCTTCAGGGACAGTTGGGGGTGGTGGTGTTGGTGGTGGATGGGGGTTTAAGTCTCTTTGGATGGATGCTGTCATTTACTTTGTTGTCCCCTCCTCAGAAGCACTGATGCTGAGAGGTTTAAAGACAGAAATGTTTCCAATATGGATAACTTGGAGTGAAACAAACAGGCCCCACTGTACACAGAGACATTCTGCGTCTGTTTAGGACGATAAGACAGCATATTTGAAGTCAGCTGGAGCAGAATTTAAGTTACTTCTGAAAGGAGTAACACTGAGAAAAGTAAAGGCAGAGCTCAATTAACTGGCTGAGTCGCAGACTGTCTACAAGACTGTAAACATAATAAGTACTATCAGGGGAACTATTCCTTCACCCTCATCATATCCACAGAATTATGTCAATGATTATGTTGCTTTTTAATTCTTTTACAGCGATTTAACAGGATCCATCATCCAGTGTAATGTTTTTAATTCATCCTCATGAATGAGAGAGAGGATTGTTTACATTCACGCTGAATGAATGAGATATATGCACAGTCGGGACATTGGGAACATTAATTCAGCGATCAGCTTTCCCGCTGGGACATTTCATTGAAGATTCAATTCAACCTAATCACTTGATGAGGTTACATAGAATTTAAGTAAGTAATGATGTAATTACTTATTTAAATTCTATGTAACCGTGCACAAGAACACTTGTGCTCCAGCTCCACCTTCAGGTCTAGTGATGGGAAGTTCAGCTCTTTTCAAAGATTCGTCTCTTTTGGCTCGGCTCCCTTCGAAGAGCCGGCTCTCAAATGGCTCTTCATTTAGTCTTTAGCCTTCTATATTAGCCTAATTTAGCAATTATGAATGATTTGTGTGCTATTAAGCAATTTTTCATTAAGTGTGCAAGATTGTTGTTGTCTCTGCTCTGACAGATATTTTCATTTTTACAAATTCCGCACTCACTTGCAGTCTTACTGAAATGCAGCCAGATGATGCTTCTTATTTTTAGTTATCACTTTTTCTTCTCTCTCATTTCTTTCCTCCTCTACCACTACACCCACAGACCCTGTCCTTCTTTCACATAATGGTATGATCCGAGTCTGTCCTTGCTTGCAATTGGCTCCATGGTGTGTCCATCAAAATAACCTGCCTGCCTGGATTCTGAGCAGGAGCAGTTTCTTCCCGACGGGAGTCGGTTCTTGCCGTTCACTTTGAAGAATCGGCTCTTAAAGCCGGCTCGTTCGCGAACGACACATCACTGTTCAGGTCTAGCCACACCCCAAGAACAGTGGAGACCTGTTTGATGCACTGAGGTGGTGTTATTGCTGAGTTTGGCCCCTGGCCCCCGAGCGTGGTGGTTGGATGAGGAGAAGCAGCACTCTGCACATCGGTCGGCACCAGAGCTTTATTGCTAACTATAGTTCCAACAAAGGCAACAACTAGCCAATCAGATTCACAGTAGGATTTGGGGTAAGCTCCACACATTCGGCTCTGCAGTGCACTTGAGTTGTCATAGTTACCTTTCTATATGACATTTTACATTGATCATTATGGATTTCAATTACCTATGCCTTCACACTACTGCTAATTAAACTCTGAACTATAAAGTATTTCTAGTGTATAGTGAGTGTGAGTGAGTGAGCACTTGCTATTACCATGGTAACCATCAGTGTCACCAAATCAATCAAGACTGCATTCTTAATTAGTACAAATGAAGTAAGTGGGTTGCACATGCCTACAAGCCAAAAAGAAACCTGGTGAAAACATGTCCATGAGACATCGGACTGGGAAAATTAAGTTTCTCTAATCAGCTTTTCCAATTACAGAAAACAGGTTCCTCCTTCACATGGTGTTCACAGAATCTGTTTATGACTGAATGAAGTCGACTGTAACTTTGTTGCTTACATGCATGGAAATGTAGGTCACCCCACAAACCTCCAAATAAAAGTTAAACAGTTAGTCAGATCAGGAATGTGTTTTTTTTTTGTTTTTTTGTAATGTGGGTGAGCTCACCCTGTACATCACACTCATTTGGCAGATGCTTCGAGTCAAAACGATTTACAGTACATTCAGGGAAACAGTCTCCTTCAGACACTTTGACATGTGGACAAGAACAGCCGGGGGTCAAACCACCAACCTCGCAAATAATGGCCAACAAGCTCCAGCTGAGCTGCAGCCTCCTTCGAGTGCAACACCAAACAAAGAAAATAAAAGACACATCTTACAAAATCTAAAACACCAGACCCCGGTAACCCTAGTTACAATATTTCATCAGACCTTCAATAAGCCATGCTCAAGTAATTCTCAATCTATGCGACTCGATGAAAGATCTCGTACTGCAGCTTACAGTGATGCAACAATGCTACCCCTCCAGCTCCGGTAGCCAACAATCCTATTTATTCCAAACCCAGCAATCACAGTCACAGTCAAAACATCTCTTCGTTTCCCAGTCAAAGTAACCAGCTGTGTCATTTACAGTGTAACGCTCTCACTGCCGAAGTACCATGATTTTCGCTTCGAGGCAAACCGAACAACTACCTCTTTTATTGTGGAAACTCGATGTAAGCAGCCCCCACGCCTTCACTGTTCAAAACATTTCACTGGGAAATGACACATGGCAGCCCTCTGGAAAGCTGGCCTGCCTGCCTGCCTTTTAAAACCTTCCCCACGATGCTTCCACCATTTTGCCGGGTGGCGGACCCGGCCACCCACCTCTCCATTATCACCTCATTAGCGGGCTGCAAACTGGCCCACCCTCCATTTTGGTTCCAGCCTCAATCAGCCCATTAATCACAGAAGAGCAGGGAAACCTTCTGTCCTCTGAAGGCTCACAATGTATTCTGCTGGCCCCTGCTGCGTGTGGGTCTGTGCGTTGTGTGTTTGTGCGTCCGTGTGTGATTGTGTGTTGGGAGTATGGGCATGCTGCTGCATACAAATGATCCAGCTACATCCTGCCATCTGTTGACTGCTAAAAGTAACTGCCTCTCCACTGATAGACACGAGCTCATGATGCGTTCTGTCAGTCTGTTCTTCGTCTGTATCCAAAAATATCATCACGGAACTCAGAGTTTATCTCGGTAAAAGAACAGATGGAACAAAGTATGCAAACACTGCAACACGTTTTCATTATTAAAAGGAACAAAATAGGTTGTCGGTGCTTTCCAAATCATACGGCTGAGGTATGATTCATTTCAAGGTTAAGAAAGATCATATTTATGCTTCCAAAAACAACTTCTGCTGTTGATGGTGGAAGGATGCACACCCAGGACACTCAGTGTCACATCACTACAGCAATCACTGTCATTCTTCTAGAGGGGACAGCTGCACGGTCTGGAGTGGTTGCTTGCCAGAAAAATGTTAGCTTGTGTAATTTTAAAGGGTTGGAAGTTGGAACAAACAAACATTGTGATTGCCATTCTGGACTTTGAGCCCCCTGAACTTGTAAAAACTGCTTTGGTTTATGACCCGATACCAGTAAAACTATTACGACTGATACGACTCAGCTGTGCGACATGGTTAATACTTAACCTGCTAAAAAAACAAAACATGGATGTGGACTCGTACTCTGGCCAGGATCACACCTGCAGTTTGTTTTCTTTGGTCCTGCAAATCATGAGCGAACCAGTGCTTGGGAACAGAAATCATGTCGACACTTGGCCGTTCAATGAGCTAAAAGATTTTGGCAGTGAGGGCGGTGTCTCCATAAATCTGATTAGCTAAGCATGATGGACTTGCCTCAGCTGTCAAAATGACAAACTGCTGCTCATTGAATATCAATATCTGTCTCTTATATAAACTCTTGCATCTTAAATATTTCTTGTAGTAGGTCAACATTATGTTCTCATGTAGCCTGAAGGCTCTGATTAATGTATTGGTTATTCAGTTATCAAATTAAGATGGCCTGGAGTTGTTTAGACTCACCAACAGGTCAGGTCTTTATGTAACCGGTTTATTTTTTAACATTTTCACAATTTTCTACAGGTTTTAGTCAGATATTCATAGAACATCACAGAGAGCAGAAATACAACCAGTGCATGAATTTACTGCCGCTGTATGCTGACATTATTATTATAATACATGTTATCCTTAACCTTTAAAAACGCACACACACACTTAGACATTTTAAATCATCACACGGCTGGGAGATAATCTCTTTTGGCAATGAAATGCAAAAAAGGCCACATAAATGCAATTTGGGGGGAATTCGTGTGACATAAATAATGAGTAAGCGCTGGCTCCAGGCCTCTTTGGCCCTGTAGAGGAAACTGAGTAAATTAATTCCTCCTGCCGTAATGATGTTGTAAACAAAATCAGAATCACTTTATTTCACTTCATATGCCAAGCACTTATGTAGAGGGATTTATCTTGGTAACACTGATGCAGAGATACACCCTTGACTGGTTGTTTAAACATAATTATGGTACTGATAGATACAGTACACTGACGAACACAAAGAAAATCTAATCTAATTCAGAACAAACCAGAAGAAACATAATAGACACACTGCACTAGAGCTATCCATCTCTTAAGAAGATGGAAGAAAATGTTTTTCCTTTACATTTCCTTTAAAATCTCAAGTCAGCAAGCTCTGAAAAAGCCTTTGAATAATTCAGCCAGTAATTCATGTCTAACCACTTTATACTTCCTCGCTTCCAGGGGCTGCAGTACTTTAAACCGGTGCCTCACAACCTGTGGGTCGAGACCTTGCCAACGGGTTGCAAATAAATCTAAGAGGTCACCAAATGATTAACAAGATAGAGAAGAAGAATACGAATATCTCTGCAACACCAAGTGATATTTATTTTTTCTCTTTCCTTCTTGAAATTTGAGGCGATTCAACCTCTCGAGGCGTCTGAAATGTATTTAAATGAAACAATCACAGAACAGACTTTCACTCTTTGGTTGAACTCAGACGAGAAGGTCACAGGGGGTGCGTTCACTTTCAAGTAAGTGCTTCCAAGCTGAAATGCGGCTTAAGGCTGGAACATCGCTGGAAGAAGAAGTTTTACGCTCCGTCATAAATTAGTGTGATAAGCCCTGAGTGAAGTGGTGGACTCCCCGATCATGCTGTATTAAACTGCACGAGTCAGTTCAGACTGCAGCTGCACTGCACTGAGCATGTCTCACTTTAAAGAGCTAAAAGAAACTGTCCCGTCAGCTGTCCACTCGCTGGTCACTTTACTGAGTCACTTCCCGTCTCACACACACACAAATCATCAGTTCGTCCGTCTCTCTTTATTCATGCTTTCGCCTTGTATACAGATTGGACTGGGCCGTCTCTCTGGCCTTGGCTCTTCAATCACCTCTCCTCTCCTCCTGCCTTCACCTCTCCCCCTCCACCAACAACCCTCCATCTATCCATCCTTTGATCTCGCTCCTTCCTCCCCCTCGCCTCTGTCACTGCAGAGAGCAATGTAAATCAACTCGTATACCTCAGTGACGGCCGGCCAGCCCAGCACACCTACTGGGTTATTCACTTCAGTATGCCTCTGATCCACTGTTGGATCACACACAAACACACACACACACACACACACACACACAATCTGTTTAGCTGCATTAGAAGAGCTGGAAGCAGGTCTGTACACTAAGAGCTTTCTCCCTTATTATTTTCTCCACAACCAGCCCATGAATTTTATATGCAGCACTCCCATCGCTCTCTTATTCTTGAAGCTGTAAGCCGGCAAGGACTTGCACACACACACACACACACACATGATTCTTACACTTGTGTTTGCAGCCACCCACAGTTGGTATGTTTGATTTGTGTGGATATAGATTGGTGTGTTTTTATAGTGGAAGAGAAGGTGATGGGGGAGGGGAGGGTCCTTTAAAAAGATGGAGTAGGAGGTGGGGGCTGCCTCTTGGTAGATAATCTTTCAGTCTCTAAACACAGTGGAACGGAGGGCGAAAGGTGCCTGTCAATCACTGTAAAGAGTCCCAACTGAGGTAACCCAGGTTATGGGTTTGTTGAGGGAGGGGGTGCAGGTACATGAGGTGGGTCAACGGAGACCAACACACTCCGAGATAGGACTTCTTTCTCAGAGGAATAGCTTAACCTTAGGGATGGCAGCAAGAGAAAGAAAGTAGACATCTCTCATGCACAAAGTTAGAGGTCACACTGCAGCCAAGGGGCATTTGAGTTAACCAAAGGGACTCTTGAGCTGACCAGAAAAACTTCAGCTGTCTGCGTATTGTTTTTGACCAAATACCAATTATTCCCTGACTCAGATGACCGAGCACTTTTATTTTCCGCTGGCACGAATTCCTCAGATTGCAGTGCCAGAGATAATACTATTATATTATATTTAATCATTGTCATAATCAAATATATTAGGTCTACTGGAATCTGGTATCAGAAATCCACAAAATGTTGAGTGTAAACTTAACCTCAGCCTAAGTTGATAACAACATCCAATTTCCCAGAGACGAGACAAGAATCTGCAGCCACGCTCGAGGCTCTGAGGCTCTATTGCTCATTGTGAGGGACAAAAAAACTTCAGAGAGATAAACCAAAGTATTAATGACAAATATACATTCTGACCCAGTGTGAGCACAGCAGAAAGAGTCAGGGAAGGTATTTTACCCTTTGGGCACCTGATGGATGAATGTCTGCACGAAACTTTATAGGAATCAATCTGTTTTCATTATTGTTGAGATGTTTCAATCTGGTCCAAAGAGTCGGAGTGACCAGTGTCTCTCTTTTTGAGCGGACACATCCTTCTCCAAACAGCTTGTACAGCATGTTCCCAGTGTTTCGTAGTTGTAGCAAGATAGCACACAGACTTCTGACGGATCTGATGGACGTTTGTGTTTTCTGGAGCCACATAAAGGTGGAGGTGCCAACTCTGATAGTTCAACAGGCTGACATGGAGCTACAGAGGCTTAGAGGTGCTTGTTCGATGAGCCTTCAAAATTCAGGGGTTGTCTTAACTAACATGTGTGGGTGGACAGTGACTCTATTTTCATTTTGAGGAGATGAATCATTTCCTCATGAAATGAATCATACGTGATCATTTCTGAGTTGTCTCAGTTTGACTGGTCAGAGTAAAAGAGATGATGTGCTTCACTCCACGGCCCCGAGTAAGAGGAATTTGCTGTGCCATGTTTTTTTTTTTTTGGAGAGTTGATCGCTTTCATGTTGCCTGGTTTAATGCTGCCTTCAAGTCATCCTGGTAAGCTCCTAGTCGAAACTTCTGAAGTGTTAAATACGACGTGTCAGGCATTCAAGTGCATTTAGTTTGGAGGGACAGCTCCCCCAAGCAACATTAGTAAACTGCAGGCTCAGAGTCTCTTATCAGCAGCGAGAGGGCGACATGTAAGCCCCCAAATGTGACAAGTGATGAGTTAAGTGAAATTTAAATATATCAATCAACAGTATTTAGCCGAAACAACTCTAAACTTTAACTACAGAGAATTAAATATATTATAAGGACGGCATTCTGAAAACCATTTCCACTTTGATTTTGTTTATTTTTCAGACTTTATGTTTTTGATGATGAAATATTCCTTTAAGCACGTACGCTTTTCGCCAAGTAAAGCAATGAACTCAAGTATTTATAGTTCAGGACAGCAAGTGAGAATAATGCAATAAGAAAACAGCTCCATGGACAAATTCAACCAGTTAAAGGCGGTTTTTGTGTTAACTTTTTATTGGTCTCACCCAATAAAAAGCGATGGGAAAGTGTGTTTTTGCATTTATTTCTTTGGCACTTTCTTGGGCACTAAGAGCAAAAAACAATTGTACTTTTTTAACCGAACACACTGTTTTTTTATTTTTATTCCATGTGTCATGGACAAATAATGTGTTCACTTAAAGCAATAGTTCAGCTATCAGTCAGCATGCCCGAGTTTGCAGAAGCAGACAGGGACAGAAACATTTTACTGCTGTGGACAGGGTCAGCAGAAAAATGGATTTCAGCTGCATAACAAAGGCCCGTCTCTGCGTGTACGCTTACCCACATGACTCACATGTGCCACACGTTGCATCAGGTCATAGATCGGCGCCACCAGCAGGAAAACACACAACATTTTTTTAAATCTTGACGTTTGATTTCAGTCACAACTTTCTAAATCAAACAGTTCGTGGTGTTACATTATAGTACAGTCTGAAGGCAAGGTAAAGCGATGAAAATATTCTTAATGTAGCGTTTGCTGAAATGAATATTGATTTTTTTTCGGTTGTTGTTTTAATGTGGCTCACCCTGTCCACAGCACTGAGACCGCCGTCTACTGTAGATCCACTGAGCACGCACGAATAAGTATCTGATACAACCCTACTAAGAAATACTAAAACTTTTGAGCACGCCTCATTTTCGAACAATGCATCAAAACTTAAAATATGTTCCTAAGAATAAGAGAGGATTAAAGGGTTACTGAAAATATGAAAGCAGTGTGTGACCACGTATGCATGGGATGACATTTGCAAATAACCACTCTGCTTCATTTTAACCTGTTTGAGTGATAGCTGACATTTTCCACAAAGCACCACGGTGTCAGGAAAGCTGCTACTTCGGCATCCAGGGGACACAATAATGGACTTTCAAATACTTTCCTGCAGCAGCCCCCATCCTCCTGTTTCTCTTAATGAACACAGTGACCTGTCAGCCATGTCTCTCAGTACAGATCAGAGCAGAGATGCTCAGCGAGAAGGGGGAAGGCTTTGTCCTGTTAATGATTAAGAGGAAGAAAATGGGAGAGAAGCAGCAACAGGAGAAACACACAAAGGAAAAAGAAGAGCGATGTGCTGAGGAGAAACCTTTCTGTGTTTTTGAAGAAGTGAGACTTTTAAAACTTTTTTTTTCCAAAAGAAAGAAATATTTCATCAGAAATGGGCTCACCTCCCCTGCAGGACTTTCCTGTTTATTAAAAGCTGCACCGCTGCTGCAGTCAGTTCAGCACAAAATTTTCCGTCACCCAGGGAACAACACCTCGCAATGAAAGTTGACACCTGGCACCTGAGAGAGGGGATATGTTGTAAGGGGCCTGAAACAAACAAACAGCGACATGTATGTGTGAGCTGTATGCTTCTTTAAGATTTGAACAACCGTGCTCAGAACCTAAAAATGACCTGAAAGAAAGACTTCATACTGTGAGATCCCAGTCACTCACAAGATATAGATAGCGTGCTCCGAATAAAGCCACATCTAGATTGAACAGAGCTGCTGCCATCAGTCAAACCCAACTGAGGGTGAAGCTGAGGTCCAGACTTATCATGGCCAGCATCTCGCCTGGTGGGATGAGGGTTAAAAGGAAACTCGTTCTAAAATTATGTTTTACTTCAGCTTCGGGGTAAGGTCAAGCTGCTTAGATTAGGGTGAATGTGTGCAGCTCGTATGTGTGAGTCTGATGGAGTAAGAGGGAGGAGGAGGAGGAGGAGGAGAGAGAATGAGCGAGCAAGGCACCAGAAACAAGTGATTGCCTTCCTCCAGGCCCTGTTGTAAAATGTCAGCCCTCTGAGAAACGATGACCTGTAAACTCTGACATCATATGTACTTCTGGTGGTTTGGCAATGTTTTTTTTCCCCCCTCTGAAACGATGTTCAAATGAAAGCAGACTACTTATTTATTATGTAATTTAATTGAAAGAGGACAGAGGTCTCTATGCGACCGGTATCCATTGGCAACCGAGGTAAGATCAGCATGCACAGATTTGTTTTTTTCGATGTTGGTTTTGTTGGGGATGAATTTTGTTTTTTGTTCCACAGACCTGCACACAGCGATATGTTGACGAGATTTCAGTCTTAGCCTGATAGATAGAAAAAAAACATTTCAATTAAGACGCAAACATAGTAACACGTTTCTGTAATGGAAACTGAACATTTTGAAATCGCGGAGCTGCATATTACGATCTGTCATGCAGCATTCCTGCTGCTGCTGCTGCTGTCTCGTCTCCTGTGAGGACACCATATGGTGCAGGTCACTTAAATAAACAGAATCAATCATTCATAACAATGCAACTGTTATCTTAAGAGCTTCATAATAGGTATACCATAAGTGTATCATAAGACATAAAAGCATATAAGAGTGTTTAAGGAAATGGATTCAAACTATCAAATTATCTCTTAACAAAACAGACGAGCAGCATTTTAGAAGACTGACACCTGCTGTTCACCTGAGCTGCGTCTTGGTTTCAAAGTACCAAATGTCCAAAAGAAAGAAGTCAAATTTCACGAATGAATCATGATTTAAAGGTAGGGTCAGTCACACTGGAGAAAGACAGTTGACTGTTGAATCATATTGTGCTGCATTTGGCGAGGAAATGAGACCATCATCTAGTTTTCTCTATTATGATTGACCCCACTTTTAACTGTAACAGTTGAAGCTACACAGAAGAGACCCTGACATTAAAAAATAAAAATAATAACACCGGCAGGTGCTGGTGAAGCAAATATTAGACATGTAAGAAAGTATCAGGTTTTTGTGGGGAGATGTAATAAATCTCTCCACAGCAAACAGACTGAAAAATACATGATTTTGTCGCTAAACTCTGGCACAGGCTTCAGGCTTCATTATATTCAACTCAGGTCTCAGCTGAAGATCAAGTCGGATCATCACCCTGTTGTGAAAACGTTGATCCCCGCTGTTTACGGGCGATGTAGCTCTAAATCTCACACGTATTAAAGATGCATGAAATCTGCGATGCCACGCCATCGCCGACCCATACATCACAGTTCTCCCGGTGTCCGATGTCAAACTACAGGAGAAGCATAACAACAGTGGGAGTGGGATCTTTATTTCCTGACCGCGAGCCCAGGCTTTCAGAGGCAGGCATGAACTCCCCAGTGTTAACATGATGGCCTTTGATTATTTTCTAATCAGGCCAAATTAATTATAATAATATCTGATAGTGATTTTGAAGTGGCTGAAATCACCTATGGCAAATCACACGGCCTCACTTACACACACACTGTTTTGATTGACCCGCTCAAAGCACCGCTTGATTTTCAATCCCCCGAGGGAACATAATGATAACTAATGTTACTGCCCTCTGTGAGTAATTAAATCATGTGAGTACACAGTTACACAGTCGAAGCTCAGGATCCGAGCCGTCCTCTGATCTCAGTATTGGGTCTCGGCATGAGAAAGGCTTCAAACTGCCTATTTCACCCCAGTTGTAATTCTTTTCTTGCCGCTGCAACCTCTCTCTCTTTTGCACTCCTCCTCCAGCCTCAGCCTCGGCTTTCATCCTCCATCCTTCTTCCCTCTCTTTTACTTTTCCAGAGAACCCCAATCAAACAGCCCTTTCTCAAACCAATTCCACCACAAGGATATCTGCTTTCCAACTTCTATTCATCTCCCCAGCCCCAGCCCCGGCAACAGCCTTTTGGTTTTGGCCTCAGCTACACATACACATGATGTGTTTTGGCCCTCAAACACAAAGGATTTTCAACTTAAACCTTGTTCTAGCCCTCTGTCTCCTCCTCAGGCTGCAGCTTTACTCTGTCAAAGCTCAAGTCTGTCCCATTGGAGGTGAGCTAGAGCCTATCATGAATTTAAACTACTGTTCTTTCTTCTCACCTTAAGCTTTAATGGCTCCTCAGTATGACAGGTTCCTGCACTATAGACGCTTCTGTCACCATCGACCCTGAACTAACACAAGACCTCAATTTGCCTGGATCGAGATCTTGCATTTGAAAACCTGGAGGGACTGGTGGTTTTAAGTGTATGTCTTAGAAAAATACTAGATTGTATAGGAAAAATGTATTTGCACTAATGGCAGAGGTTCCCTGAGGCCAGCTGGTGGTGTTATGCCCAATCCATTATTTCCTGTGTAACCTGTGGTATCTTATAGATGACCTGGAACACCTCCAGCAGTTAACAGCTGATGGCTGGCTCCTGCTGCAGATCCTTTTAAAACCCACTCACGCACCCAGCAGCATCTGTGTTCTCAGCCACCAATTTATTCTCCCTTTATTTCAGTGTCCATATTTCTGCTGTGATAAAATTCATTTCAAGTTACACATTGTTTGTGATTCCTTCGCACTGTATCCCTCGAGTCTCGGTCGCAACACTTCCACATGCCTACACACCCGCGAGCAAACATTTTGACGGAGAACAGATGTTGATACGACAGCTGTTTAAATATAAAACTAAAATTAAAGTTGGCATAACGTGTGAGGGCGCCTCGAGCTGTTACCTACATCTTTTAGTGCAACCAGGACTTAAACATCTTCCTGATACCAAATGAATACGTTCTAAAGCTTTTTTTAAAACATTGTATGATCTGTTTCTGTTTTGATGTTTTTAAAACCCTAAAAAATGATTTTGATTCTCACAATGTGCAGCAGCAGCAGCAGCAGCAGCAGCAGCAGTGCGATGTCACACCGCAGAACATGAGCATTGCGTGGGGTAGTGATGGATTTGCGTTGCTGTATCTAATAAGACATCTGGAGAGTTGGCTACTAAATGTCTCCAAATAATATATTTAGCAACCTTTATCACAGCATTATCTTAAACTCCTGCAATTTTTTCCTATTGCATCATGAAATGATTCATATGAAAGAAACCAGATTCAGCTGCTTTATTGAATTATTTTGTAACCTTCAGACCTTCCAACCAGAACACTTCACTCACATCGATGTGTTTATCATATCACCGCTGTCATTTTCATGAGCATGGGGGATAATTGTTTCACCTACAGAGCGAGCATACCTTTCAACAGTATTAACTCCATGAATGCAGGATTTTCTTTGCCGGGTACTTCACAAAAGGAAGAACTAATCTTTCTCAGGCTCTTTAGAGAAGACTGACTTTCTCTTCGGCATGACACTTGGCATACTGACAGGTTCTGTTGGAAAGAGCTGCGAGCGTCATAGCTCCTAACTCAAAGGCTGGAAACAGCCCTGACAGTGACACCTGCAGACAAAGCAGTGTTGAATACAGACGTGTGGTGCACTGTGTGTGTTTTTATATTGGGCAATAACCAGAGGAACAGAGCGTTAAGAGCAAACTATTAGAATTGTTTTAATTGTGCTAAAAATTGGGATAATTAAAGAGTGAATATGAAAACATTTTCATGTTTGCAGATTTTTTTCAGGACTCCAGACTTCCAGCTTGGAACCAGGAAAATCCCGGATCAACCAGAACGTCTGGTCACTGCAATCCATCTGCTTTTATACATTTGTTTTCATTTGTGCCACAAAGAACCCTGAGTGGATGCTGAGGTAAAGCAGAGTTGCCATACTGAGAGAGAGAAGATGTAGTAAAGAATGATCCAGCAGATGTTTCAAATGAAGCTTAATGTTGCGTTATCTGCTTCTGCTTCTTCTCCTGCAGAGGAAGCGTTCATGGCTAAAAACACAGACGGGTACACATGAATCAAAAAAAGACAAATTCATTAAGGAAAAACACACACACACAAACACACACACACAAATGCCATAATGTAGCCTCGATACATGTTACCTCGCAGTGATATAAAACAGACAGAAGCAGGACATCACGTTTAAGAAGCTGCAGCTATCTTGCCAATACGTTTTCAATTGATGCACTCATGGATCAATCAGCTGATCCTTCAGCTCGATCTGATTCATATTTTATTTAGTTTTAGGGATCTGCCCATCAGGTTAATGGAAGCAGCCTGCGGTGAGGCGTTTGAGTAGACGCTGTCATTGCTCCCCTGTTGTCCCCCGTTTGGTTGCCATGCCCCCCTCTCCACCCTTCGCTGATGCAGGGCCATGTGAGAGACTGTCCCCCTATGGGCCAGAGACCAGGGGAGTCAGATTGATTAAACAAGCTGCCGGCATGATGTGGTCATGTATCAGTCAGCCCACACGTTTAGCTCTGTAATTCTTCCTCCACGGCAGCCTGTCTCCTCTCCAGCTTTTGGCCTTTTGAAGTTGACATCTCACAAACGCCCTCCTCCTCCTCCTCCTCCTCCCCCTCCACCTCCACCTCCCTCCGCTTCCATCCTCCTCCTCATCCATCCATCCATTCATCTCGCTCCATCATCCTCATCCCATGTGTCCCTCCGTCCATCGCGGCCTCTGGCGCTCTTTCGCCCTTAATAACTCCTCTCGTCCTGTCTGCCTTGACCTCCAGCGTTCCTTGGCCCTCGATAATTCCCCCCCCCCCTCGCTCTCACACTGCTTCCTCCCATCATTAGGCATTTTCCCCCGCTCCCTTCCCCTCCTCTATCAGCTGGCTGTGTAGCAGAGTGTTGCTTTGCTAATGGCACTCCAAGGGAGTGCGGAGATATTACTGTTGGCTTTAATTAAAGACATTAAAGGGCTGGAAAGACACGGAGCCCCTGGGATGATGTGTTCTTTTCTCACCTCCCGAAATACCTCTCCCTCTCTCTCTCCCTCCATCGCTTTCCTTTCTCTTCCCTTTGCTGTTGCTCATTTGATTCCTTTCTTCTTGTGTTGAATAACCATTTTCTCCCCCTACACCTGCCTCTGCTCTCACTCCCTTTCTGTTTTCTACTTTTCTCTGATGTATTTTCCTTTTTTCCTTGCATCTCTCTCTCTCTCCATATTCTGTATTTCTCTCCACCACCATCACAAGCCTTCCCCCTCTCCACCCACACCACACAGTTTGCCTCTGTCTTGGCACCCGGTGACTTGTGAACCTTCATTAGTTTCCATGCCTGGAACTTTATTTACCATTAATTAGTGTTTTTCTTGTGACTTTGATTTACATCACAGACTGTTGAGGGTTTGTAGAAACCCGCGTGGCTCTGTGCTCATTTTTTTTCCGCTGGCAGAAGGTGAGCACTGATAACTTAAATTTAGATACTGAACAACAGGGACTAGCACAGATTTTGTGTGTACGTGTTCTGTGTGCATTTCCTACACCTGCTTAGAAACCAAACACGCCTGCTTTGCTCATTGCTCTGTGATTGTGTGTGTGGGTGTTTTTTTGTGCGTTTTCACACTGATTTCAGATGTGATGCTGCGAGCGAACAGCACTATAGGACCGGCCGTCACACTGCTTCTGGGTATTTTAAAGGGCTACTTTGCCATAGCATCATTTGATGCATTACAGTCTATTAACCTTCGTGGGTTAAGCCGCCGTGCATCGTGCATGTTCTGCTCACATCACCATCAGTACACAGCACGACGTCACCCGGCACTCAGCGCTGGAGACAAAGGTTGTTTTCCGTGGCTGCAGTTCACTGAAGCGGGCGCACTGACCGGGTCACGCTGACTTTTCCACAGAAATTTCCTCATGTAAGATGCCAAAGACATGACCTACTACCACATTAGTGTTGTTTGTTAGAACAATGTGGGTTGCTTGAAATTTCATCACATAATCCCTGTAGATAAACATCTGGACTTAACCGGCTCTCGCTGCTGAGACGCAGGCTGTTCTCCAGAGGACAGTTTGCTAAAGAGTCGTGACTTTTACACTTCAAATTTGGGCTTTTTTTGTCTGATGAACTTAATTTTTAAAAAGCAACAAATGCCACATATGTGGTACCAAAATAAAAGAGGAAAGTGTTTTTGGGATAGAGCTGTCTATTGATTGAGTAGGAATGACTTCCACTGGAATATGGAGGGTTAAGGATTTCTTTCAGTGATTCACAAATTCTGCATCGCTCCTATCAAGATAAAAATGCATTTATCAATAGTTTCCAAAGGTTCGGGAGCAGCCCCTAAAACTTTCTTCAGAGCACCACCCCGAGAAGACCCCGAGTCGATTCTCATTTTGTCAGTCGAATCTCTGCATCGTTGTTTTTTAGCTGCGTCACTGTACGCAGGGCACTGCAGGAGCAACACCATGGCAGGCTGTAAACTTTATATACCGAGTCTCAAAATTAACTGCGATGGAAGCGGTGAAGGGTGAGAGAAACGAAGGGGAGCACAGTGCTGGACAGCGTGAGGTAGGCCAGCAAGACTCCACTCTTTCGGCTGCTCCGATGCTCTCTGCCCCGGTGATGACTGTCAGTGAAGTCGACTAATGAACCAGACGGTAGTACAACCTCTCTACTGCTGTCCACTGTGATTGACTCTTCGGCTGACAGCACTGTCAGCAGCCCAGCAAGAGAGACGTTCCCTGGTGTGCTGGGGTTTTATAACTAGACTCTGAGCCGGACACACCTTTTTATTTTATCTGACTGTGTGGAAATGTTTTCACATCACAGACGATGAAGAAATGCATTAAAATGTGAGGTAGGCTCAATATTCCATGTTATGGAAAATCCAATTCGACCGACAAAACTCGGGTCGGGTATTGGCTTAATAAAGTATGTTGTTTATAAGTGATAATATCAAAGGAATGTTCAGCATTCAGCAATCTGTGTTTAAAATGAAAATAAAAAGGTTCCTGTCAGTAAACATTAAATGGAGTTTTTAGAAACTGGGTTCGGGAATGAGGGCCACGCCTCGTACTCATTCAGTTTCCGTTCTCAAGCACTCCTTTTCCATCCACTCCTTCTTTGATGCCGCTGTCACATCCCACCACCCCCCAAAACCCTCTTTCTCGCTTTGTCTTCCCTTTTCTCGTCTCCATTCTCACACAGGAACCAGGGCTCTAATCTGTAGAGACGGTTCCACCACTCAGAGTCTCGATCCCCCCAGGTTCCTTCCAGCATCCCTCCCGTCAACCTCAGGACCACTCTACCGATAGTCCCGCCTCATCCCTCTCACCTTTCCTCCCCTCATCCCTTCCTCCCTTCATCCCTCCATCCCTCAACCCCTCTAAACCCCCCCCTTCCCTAAGCCCTCCCCGCAGCATATCATATCACCCATGCTTCCCGAACGTCACTTGCAATAAACATGTTTAAACTTCATCTGTACGGGCGTGGTCCTTCTTAGTGAAATCACTTTCAAAGGGTTTGGACAAAGTAATTCAGCTTTATATTGGAAGAAAAAAAGTTTCTGCCTACTTAAAGGTGCAGTATGTCAGAATTACTGGACTATATTTACAGAATATAACATAACTATGTTTTCATAATAAGAATTGTTGCTCTAGAATGAATGACACAGGGACTCTTCCATGTTGCACCGCCACGTTAGCCCAGAAAGGAATTACACTGGCTCTTTCACATTTTTGTGACACCATAGTTTCTTCATGCTTGCAGCGGGGCTGCGAGTAAAGACGGCTGCAACTGAATCCTGCACCAGACCTTTAACCACACATTTCTCTGATCAGCTGATAATGCAGGCGTGTGATCGAGGCCCTTTAAACGTTGCATCAGTTATTTCTGGGTCAGGCACAAACTCTTTCTGTGCTGACATAACACAGTGACATACACACATTTCTTGTTTAATGGCTGCCATTATGAAGTCACATCATCTGGATTTAATACGGCAGTAAAGACAAGTGAAGTGTACGCCGGTCGATGCAGCGTGAAGTTACTGTACGTGTTAACAGCGAAGGCTCCGTAAAAACAGGTTTGAACCCAAAAGCACAACTCTGAGAGGAGGCCGAGGTCAAAAAGCAAAAAGCAGGAGGCACACTCTGCTCATGGAGGACGACAGGAGCAGGAGACAAAAAGACAGACAGGAGGTCACAACAAATAAAGCAGAGAACAGAGCTGAAACGCAAACGCTGCTCCTGACTTTCATGTTACTTCTTTAATTTGGTGTCTTTTGGCACCGAGCAGCACTTGAAGCTGAGTGCGGCTCTTGTTTCTGGTTGCAAATCTGCTGTTTTGTCTGTGGGAACATGATTTCATTGTGAGTTTATTGCCAGCTTTACTGTGTGCAAATGAACCAAATAATGGAGTCTCACTGAAGAGAGTGTGCGACAGAATTGGTGGAGGTTTGTCACTGAAAGCCTGCACCTAGTTATTAATACAAGCACACACACACACGAAAACACTCTGAGGGCATTGCATTCGAGACTGGTGCATTGTTGGACACACACACACACACATACACATACACCCCCTTTGCCAGGAAAGTCGTGCACCTCGAGGTGTTGATTACTCTGGCTGCTGGTGCTTCCCTGCATCTCCATTTAGTCATTATTGAAGGCACATCTGCTCTATGAGCTGGCTCCTGTTTATATCGCCATCATCCACAATGCAAGTACACACACATGCACACACGCACACACACACACACACGCGCGCACAGGGATACACAAACACCTTGACAGACCTGAAAGCAAGTAGAAACGCACGTCCACAGAGCTCGTATGCTTGTCGATGTCTACACAGACGACACGTACACTTCCATACATTACATACACACACACACACACACACACACACACGCACACACACACACACCTGGAGGAGAATCACAATAGGAGAGAGGCATTTTCCGATCGTCTCACATCAGCTCAACACCCCTCCATAAATAGAAAAACCGGCTCAGCACCGCAGGGAAGGAAACAACATTTGGAGAACAGATTAAAGTGTGGGGGGGTTCTTGGAGGGGTGAAGGTGTGTGTACGTGTGTGTGTGTGTGTGTGTGTGTGTGGTATTGTTTCGTAGAGCTTTGTATCACCTCGTGTATGTTCATCAAAAAAAGGCTTCCTGGGTCAAAGAGTGATGAGTCCACTTTCATTTCCTGATGCACTATATACTGTGTGGGGTCTGCAGAAGCATGTTTGGAGGTGTCAAACTACTTGTATCAGTGTGATCTTCAGTGTGTGTGTGTGTGTGTGTGTGTGTGTGTGTGTGTGTGTGAAGGAATGAGGAACCCTGAGTCACCCTCTGGCTTGCCATCCTTATCCCGGGCACCCCGTTCCCTGTCTAGCCTCGCGGCAGGGACGATGAGAAGTCCTCTCGATTCAATCAAACAGACAACATGATGGGGAGCAGGGAAAAAAACGCAGAAAACAATTAACTTTGACAGACAAAGGAGCGACGGGGGGGAGGCTGGAGAGTTTAGGTGGAATTGGAGAGGGGACTGAGGGAGTAAATAAGAAAGAAAAGGAGAGAAGGGGAGATAAAAGAGATGGACTGAAAGGCAAGATGAGGAAATATGAGCAGTACTGATGCGTCTTGTAACGATGTGACGTGTTCACGTGTAATTCAAACGCTCACCAGAAGCTAATTGAATGTATTCTCATTACTCTCCATTGGTCACGGATCCCTGCGCCATACTTCAGTGCTAAAGTTCCTCATGAGAGGAAGAAAGAAAAATTACAGGAATTATTACAATTATTCACACGCAAACACAAACGTTCCTCTGAGCTGCAGTTTACAAAGAACACCTGCAACTCCTTAAATAGCCTTCTGACTGAGAGCTCCTGTTTTCCACAAGGATCTGCACCCAGACTGCACGTCAGAGGAAACATGATGGAGAGCAGATGCATGTTGTTCTACGCTGGATTGTTCATGTCAAACCAAGTGGACGCGCCTTCAACAGGAGTAAGTCAGGAAACCTCCAAAGCTGGAAGACATTTTGCACATTAACTCACTTCCATGTAGAGCTGCACAGTTTTGACTTCTTGCAAATAAAATTAATATAATTAAACCTGATTGTTGTGTAAAAATGTGCGCTCCAATCACTGGAAACTCTGCTGCGTATCAAATCAAGTGTTCCTCAAGCTAACAACCAGGTGATTGAGATGTTTTTGCTTTGTCATGCTGCTGCACACGCAGCCTGTGCAAATATTTCTGCAGTCTGGTGTAGGAGAGGAATACACACCACAGGGTGAGATGAAAATCAGATGTCTGGAGGAGAAGGCGAAGAGCTAGACCTCCAACACGGATCTTCATCCGTTGTTTGGAAGTGTAGACTTGCAACACGGCTACCTCGTTCAACAACCTGAAAAAACACCACAAACTGCAGAACGATCATTACAGAATATTTTGGACTGGTCACACATGTCGGTCTAAAAGTTCTTTTGCATTGAAACACTCAGTTTAGCCGTCTGATATGGGAGCTACTGCACTGTGACAAAACTCTGAGGAGAAGGAGGATGAGGTGAACGTCGAGCTGCTGGAGCTCTTACAAACCAAAGCTGCATCACATCTACATGACAGCACGTCAGCGCTGATAAAGTCCAGTGTGCCCCTCATCCCGAGTCCGTCAAGCCATCACCAAAAACTGACTTCACCTGTCCATTTAAATGACAATGTTGTCTAATCCTAGTAGTTGCCATAGTCAGTTGCATGAGAACAAAGTCAGAAACAGCAGCAGTTATAGCTTCAGGTGCACACTGGTCTGTTTTCCTCTCTGCCCAGTGAAAGTCTGTGTTCCACTCATTGCATAACTTCCCTACAGGACTGCATCTGATCTAAAGAGAGACGTTGGCCTTCCCTGCTGCTAACTGTATGGCACCTAGAACTGCAATGTCAGAATTAGTGTGAAACACCAGATGCAGATTATGGGCCGGATCTTTCTCTCGCTGAGCCTCAAGTTACGGTAAATCCTAGAAACATTTGCCAGCATATTGAACAGAGAAAGTCTCTGATATCTTCATTCTGCACTGGATCAAATTTTCAGGGTCCTGAGGTAAAAAAAAAAAAAAAAAGAAGACATCCTGTAGTAATACTAATGCTGTCCTGAGAGGGATTAAGAGAAAGAGACAGCGTGGGAGAGATACGCCACGGAGGGCAGGCTGAAGGTGCTTAATTTAACACCAGAGGCAGCATACAATATTTATAAGTGATATATTTTTCTGAATGTAGCCAGTAGTTTGACAGCAGTTTATCTACACAGCTGAGAAGTATTCCTTCACAATCTGTTAAGTCGATGCCACCTGTCAGTGTATCCGGCGTGATTTAGAGCTTTTTATACGCAGCAAATTACCATCCAAGTGTGTCCAAGTCAATTTAACAACGTTATGAATACAGCGCATCAGAAAGGATCATTTCAAAAATCACCACTGCGAGACAGCTTAACTGTTTCCAATCATCAAAACAAGTTGACAATAGCGTCAGCTCTCGAGAGGAACATGCAGAATCACGAGTGCCGTATCCATACATGCACAGGATCATGTCTCAGCAGCGCTGGTGCAGAGCCGTCCTGATCATTTACATATTCCCACAGCGAGCAGACAGACCGTGAGAGCAACAGGTCCTCGCATACAGTGCAAACAAAGGTGAATGGCTTCACAGTGAAAGATTAGCAGAGGACTGCAGAGGACTGCAATAGTTCAGTTCGGGTGCAGTCTTCATTTTCCCCTCTGGAAGTTACAGCCAGCCTCTGATACAAAGAGACTCCTCAGGCCGTGCAGCAGTGGCATCTCGGCTCACACTCTTTTATCTCTAAACACTCGGCTGTCTGACACAACCTAAGAGGAATATACAGTGAGGAGAGCTGTGATGGGGTTCAGCTGCTGCTTGTTGTCTCATTAGGTTGCTTCTTCTGTCCCTGAACAGAGCTTCACCTCGGCACGACAGAAAACAGATCCACTCTGAATCCAAGATAAAAGATCCGTGCACCAGAATAATCCACAGTTTTACTTATTTTCTCTGTTCTTGAGTACATAGTTAGATCCTGATATCATGGTTGATATGGCTGTTAGTCATCATCAGTGACTCAACCATTACTTCATCAAGCTGGCAATCACTTTAAAACCCACCCACTGAGTATTTGAGGAACAGACAATGATCAGATTTAATTTTCAATTGAGCAATCACTGAGCAAGAGAACAGAACAACTTAACACTCATAAGACTAGATGTGTTGTGCAGGCATCACCTTAGAAATCATTTATTTCAGTCCAGATGTTTGTTCAGCTCGTGCATAAAAACACCTGAGTGGAAAACTCGAAAAGTAAACACGGCTGAGGAGGAAAAGTTGATGCAACAGAGACTGATGGAAACTTTTCAGATAGACCTTGATGTTGCAGTACCTGCTCCATCTCCTTCCACCGTAGACAAAGCTTCCACCAGAAAGACCAAAAGCTCTAAATTTAAAATGCCTCATCATCACTGGTTTGAAGTCCAGGTGGAGGCCTCTGTCGTCTGTCACTCTGCAGAATCACCAAAGCAGCTGACAACAACAGAGGAGGAACTTTCACGTCACGATATATTTGCAAAAAAAAAAAAAGTGTACCGATTTTGTCAAACTTCCACAATTTTGCTCCTAACTTACATGAAAACTATAACTATGGTCAGAGTACAGTGGGTCAGTGATGCATTAGACTTCATCTTACTTTATGCAAAGTGCTTGAGTGCCTTGAAAAGCAGTACACGAGTAAAGATAATGTGTTAATCACATGGTTCTGCTCCTTGATGTTACAGTCCCTCCCTGCTATTACCAGCTTTTATGGTGAACATTGATTACGAGGCCTGGTGCTTCCTCTCTGCTTACCGTAACAATTTCAAAAGACAGTTAACAGCTTACAGTATCTGCACTCTGTCAATACCGCACGCTAAGCAGATTTGCACTGCGCTTCATAAACATAATCAGTTCTGCGCTGTAAAGATGTGATGTGTGGTGATACGAGCCTGTGGACGGCGGTGCGACAGAGAAATTGCACGGGAGCCGGGGTATTGATTTCATTTATCTCCACCAGTGCTGGGACTTGTAAACAGGTGTCCGCTTATTCTGGTGTGGAGTTATTCCACGCTTTGCTGGTAATGCAGGGGAAGAGTAATGCAAGGAGACATATCAAGGTCATCTTCTCCCTTAGCACATACCACAGAGGTGCATCTTAACCGCCTCACTGTCCCAGCGGCCAGCTGTGCAGGTCTGGCTTTATTGGCCAGGTGTGAATGAATGTGAAACAGGCCGTGCCTTGAAGAAGTTTCCCTGGTGGATAATATGCTAAAGGAGAATTTTAAACATCAATATATCATTGTCAGAGTAATTATAAACACTTGGTGTAATTACCGTCAACACTTGAGGCCACGATGGAGACGCCTGACTGCAACTCACTCCAGCAGCTGATGCGTGTTCCTAAAAAAAGACCACAGGCCTTAATCACTTTGGATCTTTGTCTTGAGTCAAAAGTTTTATGTTTGACTTCCAATATGGCTGCAACCAGGTATGAACAATTAATAGAAAGTTTTTTTTAGGTAAAATATGTGACCAAACAGCATTATTATCAGAGGGGCTCACAGAAGGACTCACAATGCAGACTCTGGTTCAAAAAGGTTTTACTAGTCAAACTAGAAAAACACAAATACAGGCGACAGTACAAATCCGTAAGGCAAAAATCATGGTCTGAAAAAACAGGCTTGAGGTCGAAGATCAGGTAATCAGAGAACAAGAATACAAGACAAAGAGACGCTGTACACGAGCACATGAGCACAGAGACTAAATAGAAGGAAAAGGGGAGGGGAAACAATCAGGCACAGGTGAAACACACGAGGGAGGCAGGTGATCAGGAGGAAAACAGATAACATGATGGCTCCAGACATGACAATCATAAAGAAGGAGTGAATGCAGCAGAGACGCTGTGGCCGAGAAATTCCTTTTCCAGATGTGCAAAAACACGTTTCTTTGGTACGAACGTCACATCATCATGATTTTAAACCCACAAATGATGCAACAATTCTGTAAAGTGATCATAAAAAAATCTCCTTAGTCTCACAAAACAAAACATCACTGTCAGTCTGCCTCAAAGAGAGAAACAGTTCTTTCTACTTTAAGTGTAATAAAGAAGCTCAGCAGTCAAAGAAAGGAAATATTCTTTCACCTATTTCCTGATTAAACAGAACAACACACCTTCTGAATTCAAGTTTCTTTCCTTCACCTGATTAAATGTCTCGTTAACTCATCTAAAACATCTTGGTTAAGCTTTTCCAACAATGACTGACTCTGAATTCTGGTAAAATGATTGTTCTTGTCAAAGGAGTCTGGTCTGGTGGCTTTAAAGAGAGATGTTGATGTCGATGATGCTTCAGTTTCCCTCTGGAAAGGGTTGACTGAAGGCAAAGTGAAAATATTCTAAGTGTACACTTAAACTGATGTTGGTTCTGTTGCTGCTCTTCTGTCCACGGCAGTTACATTTAGCTTCTGTGTCGGTACTGATGAGAGCTGTCAGTGAAAACAGAATCAGACCCGCGGTCCTGAGAGATGGTCGGAGCAGCAACATGAGCTGTTTCTGAACGAGGTTTTCTAAAAGTTAGAAACGTTTAGTCTCCCTCAGATGTTTGTGGATGCTCAGCTTTGACATCATACATGCATTTTTGCATTTCCACAGGCTTTTAATAGTCTTTCCCCCATACTGTGAAACTAAGAACTACTTTGAATTCAACTCAGTTATCATTTATGATCACAACTGTTCAAAATAGAGGCGGACCTCTTTAAATGTCTTGTTTCGTTTAGACTAACAGACCAAAACCTCAAATGTTTTTATTTCATAGTGATGAGCAAACAGGCATCAGCTCCAACGTCCTCTTACTTTGTGTTGTAAATCAAACCTTTAAATTTCTCATTAAATCTGATGGAAATCATCTGTAGGTTTGTGTATTCAATTAAATATATTTTATATGTAATAAAATAATAAGACTCTGTTTTTCTTGGTTTGTTTCTTTTACCCTGCTGTCCTCTGAGTCGCCCACTCATACATTTCCCTCCACAGACTCTGCAGAAGTTGAGAACAATAGTGTACTGCAGGCACAGAACTATGTACTGTAGTATATAAAATCACTATCCATAATTAATGTTCCCCGAAGAAAGCAGTGCACGTCATAATCTGTTCTACATTGTTAAGCCGGGAGTTAATAAAGACTAGTGGACGGCGTAGCTGCAGAGAAATTGCAAGAAAAGCGAGTTATTGATTTCACTTCATCACCAGCTGCTGCGAGTCACAAACAGGTGTCGGATGAAAATGTTTTTTATGTCGGCCTTGCTTCGTTGGCAGCGTGGGGGGAGAGAAATCAGAGGTGACATATCAGTGTCATTGACTGTCACCTCCAACTGAGTCACGAACAAAAACATATTTGGATATTGTTTAATTTGGTACCACAGGATCTCGAGCAGGAGCCAGTAAACTGTTTGTCAGCCAAATAGAAATAGCCTGTCGGTCTGCAGCCAAGCCCCATGTGATGTGATTACAGCCTTTCAGCAACCAAAATAAGCATCAGTGGATGACACTGATGAGAGACAGCAGACCTGTCACTGAGTGTCCAGACAGAGACTATACAAACAGATGTCACGGTTAAGGCCATCTTCCTTCTTATGTTCTTCATCATATGTGTTGCTACAAAACAGAGGGCGCATAAATAACATTTACCTGCCAACTAGGAACTGATGAAACTTTAATGTGCGTCCAAATAGCAACTAGTTAATGACACAGAGCCAGCACTGCAGGTAAATGAACAGGTGTGTGTTGTTTTTGTGGTCATTGCCAAGTTAAGAACGTTTTTTTTTTTTACTATGTTCATTGTCGTCGCAAGTTAAGACGTCCCCGAGGGAAGCTATGATGTCCAAAGCGGTGACCCGAGTTAAATGGGAAAGAAACCATGTTTAACAGGAACAAGGAGCTGACAGCGAGCCTGGGTGAGTCCGATTTTTTAGTGTTAGATCGGTGAAAAAATGAAATAAGGTTATGCCTGCACACAGAAACTTCTCTGTTGTACATGGATCTTGTAGAAATCTCAATTTCATGTACAGAAATTGAGTTTTTTTATTCATATGCATGTTCATTTTTAATAAATGTGTGTGTCAGGCTCTTGGAAACATACACCAGGAGAACCATACAGCCACCATTTTATTTATTTTAGAGCAGGTGTTTGATCTCATGCTCTCGATTCAGACCTCTAGGTGTGAGAGTGAAAGTATAAAAACTTTCTTTTTGTCGGCGAGAGCAGAAATAAAAGGCTTTTACAACAAGTTTTGAAAGGCGGTATTAAAAAATCCTTTCTCCTGCACAGGAGGAGGCAGCTACAGTCGGCTCGCATTCACGCGGGTACAATGGAATCTAATGGTGCCCCAGTTTCATAACACAGGAAAAAAAGTATTAAAATGTCCACAGAAAGCTCTCCAACTCTCAACCTATTCAGGTTTTTGATAAAAATATGGCCACACACTCTGCTTCCATTAAATCCTCGTGTACAACCGTGTTGGAATCAAAAAAGAGCTTGTGCACTTCCTTCCAAAACTTGTATAGAGTTCAATGATCGGCTCCAAGATGAATGAATGATCAGTGAAAGAGTTCATATAAAAACAACAACACAGCTGGAAGACATCAGGAAATCATGTGGATGAACATTTGGATGAAATGGATCAGACCCTGTGATAGCGTACAGTCATTTTCTGAACTCAGCTAAACACATCATGGACACTGAACGAGAGGTCCGCGTTTCCGTAACTGATCCCGACACGCATGAATTCATTTTTTATTTAAAACAAAAAAAACACAGGCCCAATCCAAAAGAGAGACAGTGAGACGATGAGATTCGGTTTGAAAACGATCTGATCCGAAAGGAACTGACACAAACACAGAGAGAAAACTTGCAGCAGCATCATGTGCCACTAATTAACAAGCACTTCTCCTGATCTTCACAGTTCACACTCTCCGCCTGGCCTCGAAAACACACACACACACACACACACACACACACACACACACACACACACTTGTTATGATTATGGGGCACGAAGTGATCAGACTTGGCAGTCCGGCCACTCTGATCCACTCACACAGACTAGAGATCTGACCTAATCAGTGAAAATCCTTTGGGCCTAGTCCAACAAGTCCTGCCATCAAGCAGCTGGAGCACTTCATTTAAGTTTTCTTTTAACTCAACAGAAGTTTTCCTCTTTGAAATGTGTTAGTTGAGCTGCGTTAGATTAGATTCAAACTCACTGCATTGAGAAGAAGACGATGTAAAGAATCTTATTTTAGGACGACACCCCACGTTTGATCATTCAGTGTTTCAGAATGTTTCGTTAAATTAAATTCTATGAAGTTATTCCTAATGAATTCACTGATTTGATAGCCCTGCGGTGGACTTGGCTATGGCGTACCCCGCCTTTCGTCCTATGTCTGCCCTATGTCAGCTGGGATTGGCTTCAGACCTCACGATCCTGATCCGGATGAGCAGTTATGGATGAATGGATGGGCGATGTTTCTCTATTTCACATTTAGCTTTTTGTAGTTGGAGTCAACATTTTGGGTCCCAACCCACAGACACTGATGAGAAGTGAAATGCGATCAGATTTTATTTGTTCCTGTATCACCTTCAGCACTGGCAGTAACTTGATCTGTCCTGAACTGACAGACAAAAACAAGTCTCAGAGAAAGTGAGAAGTTGATTGTCAGCACACTTTCATACTCATAAAGCACTCTCACCCACACAGGCTCGTACAAAAAGCACCAACAATAAAAATAGCCTTTGCAACAGTAATAGCACGCAGAGCCAATTAGCTGGTATTGTGTTTGGAGGCTTGCAGCACTCCAGAGGCAGCACGATCCACCAGCGAGAAGAACATGGAGAATACGGAGCTGCTCGCTAAAAAACAGACATCAGCTTTTGGTTTAGATGCACAAAAGGAGATAAAGGAGAAAAGCCCCCACGGATACTCAAAACTGTTCCAGAGAATAATCAATCTGGAACATCAGCGCGGTCCAGGAGACTTTTAGGGCTGTATTTTTTCTTTTTGGTCTATCCACTCGCCTTCTTTATCTACCGATGCCGCTTGTACCTACAATTGCCCAAAATGCCATTTGACAACCGCCTGAGGACGGACACGAACCTTTCATCCAGCTCTGGGGTTTTTTCTTGTTCGCAAAGAGAGCGATGTGATTACAGAAACAAGAGGGCGCCGACTCAACACCTACGTATGAATGTGTACCACAGAGAGAGAGAGAGAACTAACATTGTGTTTTCCCATATGACTGAAAAATGTACTTTTCTCTTCCGTTCACATTCAGGCTGTGTCGGCTCTGTTGATTTTCTTGCTCAGCTCTATGTTTTAGAAAATTACCCCACCCAAAAAAAAAAACAGAACCAGCATGGATTGTGTTTTCACAAACCGAGAGCTGCGCGTGGAGGAGGCTTGATGTTAATGACACAGTGAAACTGTTGCTTTACCTGGTTGCTGCTTGTAAAACATCCACAGTGTCCACCGACTTCTAACGTGTTACCAGTTAACGTCTCTCTCTCTCTCTGTTTCTCTGTGAAATGCTAAAACGGGTCATCGGCTGCTGATACACCTGCATGGGCGGCCCACCTCAGTAAAGTCTGTGTAGGAAACACTGAAATACAGATGGGTGAAAAATCAAAGGAACAACCTGAATAAGTGAGTGGGGAAGCAGAACCAGTGCAGATGCTTCCACACAGGTGCACTGCATGCTGCAGAAAGGGAAATTACCATCATGTTCTGTGCTATCTATACAAACGCTGGGCAGGCTCCGCTGCTTTGTGTCATCAGGGGATGTTTAACTTCACACATCTTAAACGGCCCTGAGCTTCAGCTGAGCTGTGCCAAATAAATTCACATCATATTTGTTGGGTTTAAAATCTACTTCAAGGCATAAAGACGCCGTGCAGATATTTAGATGGTGTAATTTAAGGAGTTTGAGTTTTGCACGGGACCTGTTGAGCATGTAAAGTTACAAAGATCTCAGGATTCTGTATTTTGTGTCCTTGAAACAGAAAAACTTCCTGTTTATTTACAGGTCAATGAACCACACATCATCGTGTTTTTTAATGCATTTCTGTGCTGTAATCCAGGCTCTGTGCCTCGCATTTACATATTACCATTTCATTTGGACTGGCTTGCTGCTCTAGGCTACTTTCCTGTTTTGCTGCTGGGGGGGAAAAAATAAATCAAGAACAGCTACACAGCTGATGTAAATGCAAATGAAGCTGTTTTGAAGAGGACCTACAAAGTGTTTATGAAAATATATTAAATTGTGAGTATTGTACGCCTTGGCTCAGAACTAGCAGGCATTAAAACCAATAAACCGCTCTGTGTTAGAGGAAGAAGCTTGAGTAATAGATCCTGGTCTTAAAAGTTTGTAAGGTGTCTAAAAGTGCACTGCCCAGCGACATCACAAAAGCCTGAAGTGGATCTCACAGTACATCACCTTCTGTGTCAGGAGGCCTGTTTTCCCAAATGAAGCTTTCAGTCAAACCTGCCTCGGGACGAGGTTCAGGACAGGTCCGATCCAGGTACTGAATCTGGTTCTCCTGAAGCTAAAAAACATAGAGTGGTATAATTATAATACCACAGTTCCCACCATTAAACAAGCGTCACTAGTCATGTTCTTGATGATAACATGATGACAGCTGTCGAGGATAACAAACGTGAAATGTTTAATTTTGTTCACATTTACCAGAAATAGGCACTCGGCTAATGTCACATGGAGTGAAAGGTGATAATGGGAAACACTCCCTCTCACTCCACACGGCAGCTGCCTGTCTCACTGAGCTCTGCTGTTCACTCATTAGTTGAGATTCCAGCTGTTTCATAGTCTTCCAGTCGTTACTTGTTTTTGCCCCGAACAAAAACCAAATCTCAATAAAAATATTAAAAAGCAAAGAGACCCACGAACATTAGCTAGTAAGTTTTGTGAGCGTCAGAAATACAGAAGTACGTTGATTAAATTAGCATGTAATTACCTTGAAAAAGAGACGACGTGAGAGATGTTCTGTATTATTTAGCGTCAAGTTGAATCTCTCAAAGCTTTCAGAAATA
This sequence comes from Larimichthys crocea, assembly GCF_000972845.2. NCBI lineage: Eukaryota > Metazoa > Chordata > Actinopteri > Sciaenidae > Larimichthys > Larimichthys crocea. Next base: position 10,410,072 of record NC_040023.1, read on the forward strand.
AATGGATTTCGATGTGAGTGGTATTTACGAGTCAGAACCTGGTAATTATGAGGAAATGAATACAGCAAATATACATAAGACCTATAAGAATTGAACAGAGCAGACGTTTCCTGCACCTCAGCAAGAAAAGCACAGATGTAAGTGATCATTTTACTCATTTTAGGATCTCAGTAAGACTCGTGAACCAGCACAATACACCATTTATTCATTTACAACACGGCTTGCTCTCTGCCGTGACTTGTGAAACAGTTAATGGGACTGAAAGTTAAAAATCAGGGCGTATTAGTTGAAAGTTTTTCAGAGTCTGTTGGTCAAAAGTCACAGCCAGTTACAGAACAGTCAGCAAGCTTAGGAACTTATGAAAAACAAAAAAATCAAGCTAAGCAAAGCACCAAAAAATAGACGTAATAGATGTTTTATAGGGTGTCATGAAACTAGTTTTGATGTGTCCGCAGTGCTACTTTTCCTCCGCCTGCTGTTACACACTTTGGACCGCAGCACTGTGTAGAGGAAGTAAACAAAGCTCCTTGCAAGTAATAACTACTTTGCGTGTTTGTGTAGTTAATTAATTAATTTTGTTGTTTATTAAAGGTCCAGTGTGTAACATTTATGAGGCTTTATTGGCAGAAATGAAATATAATATTCATAAGTATGTTTTCATTAGTGTATAATCACCTGAAAATATGAACTGTTGTGTTTGTGTTAGTCTTTATATCTACAGAGGGAGTGCTGGACCTGTAAAGAAAAGTATTGGTATCATAAATTAATGGAAAATGTATAACGCACATCAGTACAGTGTTTTGCAACAATTTTGCAATGCTGCAAATCCTCCCATTTGATATTTTTGCTTTATAAATTTCTCACACAATTTTCTGGACCATTTGTTAATCGCCTTAGAAGATGAAACAGACGCAGCCGTACTGCTCCCCAAGCTCCAGATGAAACTGACCACTAGTGTTGCTGTCATTATTATTGAATTTTCAAGTCGTCACTAAAGGAGGAAAAAAAAAAAAGCTCTTTCCTGTACTGTCACAGGAAAGTCAATCGAGCTGCGTGAGGACAGTTTGCTCTGATATCACGGTGGGAACTGCTGATTGTTTGGTTTACCACCTGTGGTCTGAAGCCTGGAGAAGATTGCCAGCCACCCGCTGTGGAGTACTGCTGAGTGAGTGATGGCTCTGTGTGTGTGTGTGTCAGAAAATATCCATATGTGTGTGTCTGTGAAGAGGACACTGTGTGTGTGTGGAAAAGAGGGTTTTTGTATAAGTGTGTGTGAGTTTAACTCTTAAACTTGAGTGTTTGCGGCTTAATCATGGTGTGTCTTTCTGAAAAGCACACACACATGCATCAGACAGTTTTTACCTGTGTGTGTGTGTGTGCAGGTTAGTGTCTACATGTTTTTTCAGCACCAGAAATCTTTCATCACAGCGAGGTGAGTAAGGAGAAGATAGAGAGAGACTTCGAATAGGCAACAAAAGCAATAACAGCACAATCTTTGTAGTTTATGGCTCTGAAATTGAATTTGTGCTTCAGAGCTGTCCACCTGCCGTGTCACAGCGGGTCACGTCATTTCAGCTCCGCCGGTGTTTTAATCTCCGGACCTCCGACCTCCAGCTCACCCACCTCACCGGCTGACCCCAAAATGGCTGCAGCGAAGCCATTAAACTGTCTCGTCCAATTACACAGGCACTTTATCTGACACATGCGGCCATATTCAGCAGCAGCCAGTCACTTTCTGTGCTGTGTCGTCTGTTAATGCACCGTCTACAGCGCCTATCATAAAGTCTTAATGCCTTTAATGAGTGCATGTATGTGTGTGTGTGTGTGTGTGGGAGAGGTTCTCTCTTGCTTTCCAACACAATATGTGGTTGTCTTGCTTATTTGTCTCAATTTCTGTCTCAGACGGAGCCTCTCGGTTGCTCAATTCAAGTCACTTCACTTTCGTTTGGTTTCAGGTCAGTTTAATTTAGCCCAGTTTCATTCAATTCAGTTCAAGCTGACTTGAAACAGAAAAGACATTTACGGCAACTGTAGCCAGAATAGAGCTGGGAAATATATACAGCTTGTGCACTGTACATATAGAAAATCAAATTGACGTCGTAGTACGAGCCTCTATATTATGGAGGCTGCATGGTGCCTTCCTCTGTGTTTCTGTCTTGCTGTGTCTTAATCAAGCGGCAACTTCCATCCCTGGGAAATCAAGCCAATGCGGACGTGCCAGAAAATTCCTCCAGTAGCCGCTTGAGGCTGGCTAAAGCTATGCATAATAACAGCGGTTTGATTGACAGGTAGGTGACTTTCCAGCACCCAGGCTTCATTCAGTCGACCGATGATCCACGTCTTTGCAGATTTTCAGATTAGATTCAGGTTCAGGCGATTAGCTTCAAAACAACACCTCGCTGGTCTCACTTTGTGTACTTCCATACTTGTACTTGTTATCTGCAGTGCATTCACACTGATGGTGGTGCTGGATGGTGCACTCACAATGATCACAGAGTTAAGCGAGGAGCGCTGGACACTTCTCGTGCTCAGTGGTCGCAATTTTGGCTGCATAGCTGAATGGTAGGGACGGTAGTTTGAAGTTTTATCTTTCCTTATTTACCCGACAATAGGAGAGAATCATCTAGTCATCTTGCACACGGTGTTATTTCAATAAATTTAAGCCTGACTCCCTTTGTCAGCCGCTGGAACAGACTTACGCCACGTTTCATAGAATTTATAGCCCGAACTATAAATACCTGATCGCTCCTCAGGAACTGTTTCAACATAGATTTGAAATGATCCCACTTATTGTAGTCATAATCTTTCTTGGCAGCACGTTCACAGAGTGAAGTGTGTCTGAAAGGGGCTTTTGTGCCTCACACTCTCACTCTCATAGTCTTTATTGCTGCCGTTCAGAGTTTATCTTTTCCTCTCTCTCTTCTGTTTTTTATAATCTCAGCCTCTCCGTCTCCTCTGCCCAGTTTCTCTCTTTCATTGTCTCCCTTCCTCTCTCTCTCCTCGCTCACTCATCCCTCTCCTGTGGCGATCTGTCCCCTCCAACTTCCTTTGGAGAAAAATAGAAATTTGAATACAAACAATTAGTCCATCATCCCACTCTCTTGTCTCCCCCTTATTTTGCTTTCATTCGCTTCTCTCTGCTTGACTTCTTCCTCCCAGAATATCCTTCAGCTATCACCACATAAAAGGTAGCCCAACAGCACAATATAATAGTTGTATCAATCAGACTCCCTGCTCACCTACCACTGAAATGGTTTTGACAGTAATTGATGCCTTAGCCAGCTGCAGCCACACAAAGGCGCTCGGTGAGTCTGCCGTATCCATCCGCACCATTAGGGAGAAGCTCTTCTCTACTTAAACTTTCCCTTGTGAATTGTTGAGAAAGACTCAAATTTGAGGAAAACAACCAAGTATCGTTGAGAGGTCCCTATTTTTCTGATGCATGAGTGGTCTCCAAGCGCCAGCTCAGTTGTTTGTTTGTTGGCATCATGTTGCGCCGTGGGTGCTTCTCTCCACGTTTCCATCCTGACTTAATGGGACGCTGGAGGATAAGGGACAGCAGGCTGAGCGTCCACTAACCGGAAAGGACCTGATCACGCTCCTGTCTGGTTTGTTTATTTTAAAATAGCTTTACCTGCCTCTTCTCCCAGCCTCCTGCTCTGTTTACTCTGCTTTTATCTGTCATATGAGATCCCTCGAGGCACAGGGATGTTTCAGGTATACGGCCCCGCAACGCAAAAAATAGATTTGAGTGACGTTTATTGTTATGTATCTCTAACTGATTTTTTCCAGTGTGTCAGCCAGAAATAAGACACAGTCCCCATCAATGAGCGAGCTTTATTTTGAAAGAGTGTCTCTTTATCAAGTGGTGGTACTGTGAATGACTCATGCAGTCCGTATTGTTGTTGAGTATGCCATTCTTTGTCTCCAGTGTCACAAGTGTCAGCACAATCTTTCAAATATAAGGATGCTGTGCTCCAGTCCAATGCAAACAGACGACTTATCTAAACTGATAATCTCTGTCCAGCAGAAACTTCCAGCTCGGCTTTTTGTTGCCGATGTTATTGTTGTAAAAGACAGCTGACGCTATCCGACACCACCTGAAGGAAATGTTCGAGCCAGGCTCACACTGCCAAAAATAGATGGGGATTAATGTGGGAGAATATGTTTACTTTGCAAACAATGAAATAATAAAAAAACAGCAGAATGGCACTTAAAGTAGCAATGATGTTCAGGTGGGTGAGACCCAGCGGAGCATATTTTAAGTCTCCACATAGACAACAGAACATTATGCAGGTGTAATGACAAGGTGCACAGCACGCGTATACAATTCCAGTGAGTCCACATTATAAAAAGAAAACTTTGTGGAGACGCAGCGAGGCCATTTCTGTAGAGCAACCGGGATACGTGCTGGATATGAGAGGAACAGTTCAACAAGTCTCGTTTTCTTCCCAAAAGTTTGAAGACAGACAGATATAGATACCAATCTCATGTCTGCACGGGAAATATGTAGCTGTGCATAAATAAAACTACTAACTAGACAGGGCCATTTGTGTTTTATTGAAGGTTTTATGTCCACTGTAGTTTCTCCTTCATGTTTGGAACAGGAGGGTGAGGCGAGTGGTCTTCAGTTATTTGCAATCTGGAACATCACCACTAGATGCCACTAAATCCTACACCTTTAAGGACGAGGCTGTTTTTAAACTTTATATCTGAAATAACAATCTAAACTTTAAAGATAACAATTTATTTAGTTTTTTTTTCACATAAATGAACAAAATGCTGAAATACAGTAAATATAGATGGGGGAGATTTACAATCGAGAAGGCCCTCTGACCCCCCATGATGCTCCCCAGGATGGGAACCAGCGCTCGGCGATCTTGTTTGTTTATTCCGTACAAAAACCAAAGTATAAAAATGAAAAATCACTGTTTTATGGGGGGTTATATGCAAGACTAAGCAGTGACGTCCTGGAGAAATAGTCTGAATAATATGTATACTGGAGAGCAACATCCTACTGGTTTAGTTGTGAAGGTCATTCTCCATCTCTGTGTCCTCACAGTTTCTCGTCTCCCTGCTGTTGCTATCCAATAAAGGCATGGCACTACATGTATATACATACATACATACATACATATACATATATATATATATATATGTACAGCAGAACAAATAGACAGAAAGAGTAAAACCAGTTCATTTTTGAAGATCGCACACCATCTTCATGATCTGTATTCTGACCACTCGTTATGAGAATTATATGATGCTGTCATCTTCTTCATTAGAAAACATTTAATGTGCCAAGCTGCAAGTTGAGGAGAAGATCATGACAGTCAGTGTAGAAACTACTTTATCTAAACCCGTCCAAAGAAGACATTTTGGAGATGCGCGCTTGCTGGCGCTGTGCATACTAAATGCATCTTGTCCTTCCATGAAGAGTTGTGTGCAGCTCCAAACCACTTTGCTTCAAAACTTCTGCAGCTGCTCCAGAGTCTGAGCAGCTCGTCCTACAGCAGACTGACAGATAATTGCCACAGAGACTCGTGTGTCCCCACAGCTATCAGGCTGCACCTTTACCGGCTCCAAACAGACACCTAACCAACCGGAGCAGGGCACACTGGACACACACTGGGATTGTTCCATTATGTTCACTCTCTCCATCTATTTCATCTCTTTGCCTGCTCATCCATCCATCCATCCATCCATCCATCCATCCATCTATCCATCTATCTATCTATCTATCTATCTATCTATCTGTCTGTCTATCCGTCTATCTGTCTATCTATCTATATCTAGAGTAGGAGGAAACAGGCTCTGGGTAAGTTGGTTGACGGTTTGGTAATAAAGGGATGAACTGAACCTCATAGATTGATGATTAAAGAGTGAATCTGAGGGAGGGTTTGCCCTTTCAATTATTAATTCTTTGCAACATGTTCAGCCTTGGGTTTCTTTGTGTTGCTAATTTGCTGATGTCCCCCCTGCACTGGAGAGCCAACTTCCTGCCTCACGGGGAAGCAGTTTTCTAAATCCGAGCCTGTGGTGAGAGACTCTCGGGATGCACTAAGCAGAGTTGCAAACTCTCCCGAGGATCTGCTTCTGCTGGAGCTTCCTGTTGGATCAACATACTGATGCAAATTAAACTGTCTATCTGTCTCTTTCTTATAGGCACTCTCTGGAGTTCATCGAAGCGGGAATGGCAGACTCTCTTTTTTTAGGTGCTTTTGAATCTAGTTGATAATGACAGTAATGAGGTGGCAGGAAGCAGACAGGAGGCACGACGGACAACAAAGGTCAGAAGCAGCAGCATCTCCTTCTTTTTATATAAATGATTTATTAAGCAATCAGAGAGTCATTACTTCCTGATGTTTTTAATGTATTGTGTTTTTTTTTCTGATTCAGAAATGTGCTTCGATGCTGCGCCACAGTTCGGATCAGTCAAGCAGCGTGACGCCTTTCTGCTGAGAAAGTCTGACCCGCTGCCTCGCAATTAAGGAACTAAAGCGGCCACAACTCACAAAGCTGTGTTCTTATGGAGACTCGCTTGATGCTTTTAAGTCGTAGCTTCATATTAACGGAGTTTATAAGAAGACCTGTGCTGTGTAACTGCACACTGAACAAACGGAGGCTTCCATTCCTCTCAAAATGATACATAAGATCACTTGTGATTCAGATTTTTACCAGTTGATGAAGCTTATAGGGTTGTGTGTTGTCTTCTTTGGATAAAATACATTTTTATTCATCCATTATGAAATGAAGTCTTGACGCAGTCGCAGCCTCTGAACTAGGATGCAGCATTTCTGTCGTTCCTGCTCTGCTTATCACTGCTCATCCTGACAACCAGCCCTGCTGTGCTCACTGGAAACTGGGTCTGGTTTGTACTGTCACTAATGTAAAATTAATTACATCATGTGCAACGGTGGCTTTTCCACAGTGCTGCACCACAATGTGTGTGTCGACATCCAGCACAGCTCAGAGTCCAAACCTGAGAAGACTGTCAATCAAATCAAACCAGTTTAAACTTTAATATCGTCTTAATGAAGCAATAATTTTCAGAATCGCCACCAGACACACGTTAGAAGAAGTGAAATTATAGATACCGAAACCATAAATTTGTTGCAGTAAAAACTTTATATTATAGACTTTATATTTCAAGAAACTTTTCTAATCTTCTTCTGTACAGTTGGAGCTATAGCCAGAGTGTTGTTTTGGTACAACAACTAGAAATTACATTTATATACTATAATTTGTTTTTGTGAAATAGGAAACAATTCTGCAGCCTCGATTACATTCAGAGCTTCAGTTGAAGGTTGAATCAGAGGCCACTGGACTTTCCGCAGACTCTTGAAAATGTTTCTCGTCTTGGATGATACGTGTTCGCAGAAATCCTGCGATAACCTTCAACAGTTACTATGACCTGGATGAGGATCTTCACAGACGTTCAGAGCAAAGATTTTTGAGAGTACACACACATGTGGTTAAGTTCAGGCAACAAAACCATCCCCACTGTGCAGTAATGTTCATGAATATAATTCAGGTAGTGTTGCATTTCTCTTTTTGTGGCTTCAAGCTTGTAGTTTATAATGCAAATGTAATTTCTTGGGTTGAACTTGAGATTCAAGGTTGATTCTTGTCAGCAGCTGACAAAATAATAATACTAATAATCAGCAAACAAGGTCCATTTAGTATCTCCCACGGCTTTTGATCATATCACATGATCATCAGCATCGGTTTTCCCAGTTGTCATGGAAACAGAGCATACATACAGTCCTAAAACTGCAGAGTACTCGTTTATATGTGGCATCAGAAGCAAATGAATTATAGTGATGTATACAGCGCGACAGCCGCCGCCACTGACGGAAATACAAAATAAAACTCATCACTTCATGTTCACCAGAAGTTTTTTTGTTTTTTTTTAACCAT